>NC_090380.1:98276168-98577304 GCF_036365525.1 Heterodontus francisci | reverse complement strand
GTGTTGAAATGCATGGGAACTGGTTGAGATGCTACATGTCAAGTGCTGTTTGCTGTGCAATTGTCTATTCCCATTGTCTATATCTGCGCAGTAGCTTTCGAAGAGGCTCTGCAATCTCTGCATACTGTGGCACAAATTTGTGATAAAAGTTGGTAGTGACGAGGTACAATGCCAACTCTTTTCCATTAGATTGGATCATAAGCACATAAATGGCTATGATGTTGTATGTAGGCTTTAGCCCAGCCGCTGTCACTTTGTACCCAAGAAAGTCAATCTCAGATGCCATGAATGTGCTTTTGTCATTGTTGAGTGTCAAACTGTGTTGTGCGAGTCGAGCAAGAGCCTCGGATAACCACTGGTCATGTTCTGCTTTGTCCCTTCCACGGATGACGACAAATTGTTGAAGTTTGTGTGTCCCCTCGACATCTGGCAAGACTGAAAAAACAATCTTTTGGTATGTGATAGGTGCTGAATTTAGTCAATAGGGCATCCTGCAGTACTGAAACATGCTGTCATGTATAACAAAGGCTGTGAGATGTCAGCTTCACTCCGCGAGTGGTATATGAAGATAGCTCTATCACAAGTCAAGCTTTGTGAAGACTTTGGAGTCATGAAATGATGTCAATAGTTACTGGATCATAGAGAGTGGGTACTTGTCCGGAATAATTGCTTTGTTGACCAACTTAAGGTCAAAGCATAGTCTTAGTTCTCCATTTTTGCATTGCACGTTGACTAGGTTGGATATCCATGGGGATGAGTTGATTCGCTCAATGATACTGTCTACTTCCAGTTGTTTCAGCTCCTGTGACATTTCAGCACAGATTGCAAATGGCAACTGTCTCAAATTTTGCAAAGTGGCGGAATTGACGTGTCGACACGAGGAGCATTACAGTACCCCTTAATATCCCCAGATCCGGTGAATAAGGAAGGTGTCGTGCTCAGAAGGAACCATGATGAAATGAACAATGAACTGGAGGAAATTATGAAATAAAAAGTCAACTGCTGAACTGAACCACAGGAAAATGGGTACAGTTGTTCCACAGACAAAATGGAGTAGCGGTCAGGTGACCGCTCCTGTACAGGCAACAAACACCTCTATCTGTTGAGGATGAAACTCGTTAACCTCGTCTGAATTAGCTCTGGGGAGAACCCATTGAAATTGAAAGGCGCCCATTACATATTGATGACTACTAACTACAGGAATGAACTAAGGAAAGTGCTGTAGACAGATTGACTCCACAGCCCAAATCAAGATGAATAGGTCTGAAGTAGCATGATTGTAACAAAATGGTCCCATTCAGACACCAACTGATAGGCATTGTTTCCATAGCCTGGACCATTGTGTGGCCATACTGGGGAGAGGACCCTGTGACACCTCAGAGACTCAAATATGATGGATTTTTTACCTTTAAAAGGTAAAGGCAGTCCAGCTAAACAAAAGAACCCTGCTAAACAACAACTTGAACAGCCACTGCAGCAGAGAAATTACAAAGTGACTTTGAAATTCTCCATCAGTGAAAGTGAACCAAATTTGGACCACCAACTTACGTCTGAAGTTTTAACCACCAGAAATCTACAAGCAAGTTTACAACTACAACCAACCTGGCCTGCACCTTTGAAAAGACTTTCCTCCCGAGAAAATACAACAGGTTTCCTTGAAATTACCTGGTTTCCAGTATTTGTTTACTGGTCAAAACCAGGAACCTCTTGCTAACTTTGCTTTTTTTTTAAGCATCCATAAAGTTCAGCTAGCTCCAGATGCTTCAATGTCCACTGAAATCCCTTTCAGCTTTTTAAAAAAAAATATAGATTCTCAAGTTTTAACAAAAAAGTGGAAATCTCATTACATCTCCACTCTTGGTGAAATGAAACGCCATTTTTAAATATGTTTCATTACAATATAATAAAAAAAATTGAAAACATTTTAAACACATTTTCACACTCATCCTCCCTTCACTCTACTTGTAGTTAATACAATTTTGCTTTGTACCATCTTTACTCATATAACTCAAACAAAGTTAGATTCGCGACAAAGCATCTGCAATAACAATATATTTCCCCGAAATATGGACAATCTTTAAGTGATAGGATTGCAACAGTAAACTCCATCAGAATATTCTGACATTCTGGGATTTAAACTTTTCCACAAATGTTACTGGTCAGTTGTGGTTGTGGTCAGTATATACCAGTGTTTCTCTGTATTTTTAAATTTGTTTCATTGGATGTGGGCATCACTGTAGTTGTGGCAGACATATACTTCAAAATGTTTAAGAGCCAATAATATACCTAACATTTCTTTTCCATGGTGGAATATCTTTTTTGGCGGCAATTTAGTTTTTTTGAAAAGTATCCCACTGGTTTTTCTATATCCGATTCATCATCTTGTAACAGGACTGCACCGACCCCCAGGTCACCAGCATCAATTGCTACCTTGAAGGGCTTAGTGAAATTTGGAGCAGCCAACACTGGTTCATTAGTCAAAATGGTCTTCAGCTTTTCAAAAGATGCCTGTCACTCTCCTGACCACACTATCTTGGTTTTCTTTTTCTATAGCAAATCTGTTAATTGAGCAGCTACAGTACTGAAATTTGGTACAAACTTTCTGTAGAAACCACACATCTGCAAAAACCTCACGATTTCACACTTAGTCTTAGGGGTAGGGAACTCCACCAATGCTTGTACTTTCACCATTCTTGGCAACACCTGTCCTTGCCCTACTATATGCCTGAGGTAGGTCACTCTCGCTTTTGCAAATTCGCTTTTTACCAAGTTTACCACTAAATCAGCTGCTTGTAATTTTTTAAATAAAGTTTCTAGCTGTTTCAAGCATTCCTTCCAAGTGTTACTGTATACCAGCACATCATCAAGATACACTGCACAGTTCGAAACACTGGCTACCACTTGATTCATTAGTCTCTGAAAGGTTGTTGGGGTGTTTTTCAGCCCAAATGGCATCACTTAGTACTAGTAAAGACTTGTCTGGTGTGACAAAAGCTGATATTTCTTTAGCTCAGGGTGTTATCCCTTTAACAAATCTATCTTTGTAAGAAAAATGGCACTGTCAACTCTGTCACTACAGTCTTCCAGGCGAGGAATTGGGTGTGAGTCTGCCTTTGTTACTGCATTGACTTTTCTGTAGTCTATGCAAAGTCTCATTGACCCATCAGGTTTAGGCACTAATACTTTTGGTGAACTCCAGCTGCTGTGACTAGTTTCGATTAAGTTGTTTCCAGCATGTATTGGATCTCTGCTTTTACCTGGGCCTGTTTGTCTGGACTTAAGGATGCTGTTTTATAGGAATGGATTCCCCTACATCTACATCATGTGTGGTTAAGGTTGTACAGCTTGGCTTATCCCTACAGACTCTTTTAAATGTTGTGAGTAGCCTTGTTAGGTCTTCTTGTTGTTCTGCATCTAAATAAGAAAGCATGGTGTCCAATTTTCCTAGCTATTCCGTATTAGCTAACCAGATAGTATGAGGTTCAATTTGAGAATTGTCTAGGTCTCCTTCTGCCTCATCCTCACTATCCCTTTCATTCTTAACTGTCCCTCCCACCTGACATACCTGTACTTGCTTATCCTCCTCCATGTGATAATATTGTTTTAACATTATTGATATGATACAGTCAACTCTTTTTTCGGCGATCTGGGGTGTCAATCAAATAATTTACCTTGCCAATTCTTTTGACCATTTTATACAGGCCACTGAACCATGCTTTTAATGGTTCATCCTGTAAAGGTAATAACACTAACACTTCATCCCCTGATTGAAATGTTCGGGTCTTAGCATGCTTGTCTGCCCATTTTTTCATAGTGGTTTGGGATGCTTTAAAGTGTTCCTGAGCCAAATTGCAAGCTTTCACGAGCCTTTCCCAGAACAAGGATACATAGTCTATTCCAGAAGATTCATCCCTCTGTTCTAAAAATATTTCTTGATTAGTTTTAGAGGACCTCTTATCTCATGTCCGTAAACCAATTCAAAAGGACTAAAACCTGTAGGCTCATTTGGTGAATCTCTAGTGGCAAATAAAAGAAAGTCTAGCCCTTTATCCCAATCATGAGCATATTCATGACAGTATGCCCTAATCATTGTTTTGAGAGTTTGATGGTACCTTTCTAAAGCTCCTTGTGTTTGTGGGTGGTATGCTGAAGACTTTAACTGTGTTATAGTCAAATTATTCATAACTTCTTGAAATATCTTAGACATAAAATTGGAACCTTGATCCGACTGAACCTCAATTGGTAATCCATACCTAGTAAAGAATTGGATGAACTTCTCTACCACTACCTTAGCAGTAATTGTCCTCAAAGAAATGGCCTCTGGAAATCGAGTAGCCAAATCCATGATAGTGAGTATATATTTGTGTCTCACTTTTGTTTTCAACAAGGTGATGTCCCACCTTGTAACAATGGTAACACGTCGGCTTGTGGATCTCACTTCCACTCTCAGCACCCTCTTTTCTGGTCTGAGGAGGAGATCCTGGGGCTGTTCCTTCTTGTCACCGGTTACTTGCTTTCCTTTCACTCTCCCACCTTCTATCCTTTTCGGGTTTATGGGGGTGACGGAAAAAGGGTTTTGGCTTATGCACAAGCTCAAAATCATCAGCAATTTCTGCTGCTTGTCTGGCCCTTGAAACCTTTTGGTTCTCTACTTGAGTTCTCAATACTGGATGGAGTGAATTTTTAAATTCTTCCAGGAGAATTAGTTCTCTAAGGTTCCCATACATGGCTTCCATCTTTAGTGCCCATATCCAATGATCAAAAGTAATTTGCTTTACCCTCTCAAATTCTATATAAGTCTACCCAGCCAATCTCCAGAGATTCCGAAGCTTCTGTCAGTAAGCTTCAGGGACTAACTCATACGCAGTGAGAATAGCCTTTTTTTGCCATCTCATAATCTGCAGAAGTCTCTTCAGAAAGCATGGCATAAACTTCATGAGCTCTGCCCATCAACCTGCTTTGCATAAGCAGTGTCGAGCTTTCCTTTGGCCATTTCATTTTTTTGACTATCTTTTCAAAAGAAATGAAAAATGCCTCTACGTCCCTTTCCTCAAGCTTAGGGACAGCCTGCACAAATTTAAGCAGCTTTCTACAGGATCCTGGACTGGAGACAGATCTTTCCCCACCAGAACTTTCACTGGTGTCAAGACCACCCCTTTGTCTTAGTTCCATCTGTTTTAATTCGAATTCCCTTGCTTCTTTTTCATTGCTGCTTTGAAATTCAAGCCTAAGTCTTTCCAACTCTATCTCTTTTTCTTTTTCCTGGTGAAGCTTAAGTTTTTCCAATTCTATCTCTTTTGCTGTTTCCTGTTGAAGCCGAAGTTTTCCCATTTCTTGTTCCTGCTCAAGTTTTTTCAGTTGTAATTGAAGTTTAACTAATTCAATTGCATCACCCTCTTATTTACTGTCTTCTTCTTCTTCCAATTTCAAATGATGGGCTATTACTTGACTTATCTCTGCTTTTTTAGATCCGGATTCAATTTTAACCCCAATTGTACTGCCAATGCTATTAGTTTAACCTTGGTTGTGCTAAGCAAGTTACTGAAGGATACATTCTCCTTCCCCAGAAATGTTTCAACAACTGCTGCAGACATTCTGGTGGTGTAGACTTTATCCTATTACACAAGAAACCTGGTTCTTTTATTTTCCTTTTTCAATTATTATTACCCCACTTGCAATTAAACATTATCAGCATTGGATTTAATCCCAACAAGAGCCCTCAATGAAAATGTTACCACCAAGGCAGGAGGAGTGCACTGTTAATTCAGTCCCACTTCTCCATAAGTCACAGTATATCAATAAATTTTCCTCAGAAACCGAAACAGTCAATTAGATATTCTATTTGTCCCTAGAATAAAGCACACCAACCAGGTTTCTTTAATAAACAACCAAATTATCCATTTATTATAAAACCAAGTCTTAACCAACAATTGAGTAAATATATATACGAACTGAGATATTAAAGTGCCTTATTTTTCCCTGGCTCTCGTATACACACATACATCCAAAAACCGGTTAACTGAGGGAAAAAAGGGATTTTTGTTTACCGCTGTTTCAAAGATATAAAAGAAATTTTAAAAAACTTAGACTGCAATGATCTGGAAGGAAGTTCTTTGGTTTGGTGAGGTGTCCCAAAGTCGAATAGTTGGATGCCACTTGAAGTCTGTGTTGGGTAAGTGTTCAAAAAAATTCGACTGTAGAAGGCCTCACATAGATCTTCCAACGGGGTGTAGCAACAGGTGTCAGTTCTCACATTCGATGCAATAGTCCTTTTAAAGATGCAAGGTTTCTGCAAATTCAGGGTTTCTTCAAAAATGCAGGAGGCAACAGTGTCACTTCATACAAGCTTTTGTTTTTCAAGAGCAAGGATTCTTTACAGAGAGGTAACACTTGTCTAGTTCTTCTTCTGATCTCCTTGTAGGTCCAAATTAAATTCCAATTGCCTACTTTAATCCAAACCCACTGGCTTTGAAAGTTCAAAATGAAACTAAAAGTTTCCAGAAACAAGTCACATTCTAAGTCATAAATTCTCTCTTGTCAAACCAATTGTAGCTCTTAAATCAAACCCTCTGCTGGTTTCCAGTATTTTTTTATTGGTCAAAACCAGGAACCTCTCATTGGAATTGCTTTTTTTTTAAAACATCCATAAAGTTCAGCTATCTCCAGATGTTTCAATGTCCACTGAAATCCTTTTCAGGTTTTTAAAAAATATAGATTCTCAAGTTCTAACAAAAAATTGGAAATCTCGTAACACCTTCCCTTCATCATAAGGTAAGAAGTGGGATGTTCTCTGATGATTGTACAATGTTCAGTATCATTCACAACTCCTCAGATATTGAAGCAGTCCGTGTCCATATGTAGAAAGCCCTGGACAACATTCAGGCATGGGTTGATAAGTGGCAAGTAACGTTCACGCCACACAAGTGCGAGGCAATGGCAATCCAATAGGAGAAAATCTAACCATCTCCGCTTGACATTCAACGGCATTACCATCGCGGAATCCCCCACTATCAACATCCTGGGTTTACCGTTGACCAGAAACTGAACTGGACCAGCCATACATATGTTGTGCCTACAAGAGCAGGTTATAAACTGGGAATTAACCATCTCCTGACTCCCCAAACCTGTCCATGACCTATAAGGCATAAGTAAGAAGTATGATGGAATACTCTCCACTTGCCTGGATGAGTGCAGCTCTAACACTCAGGAAGCTCAACACAATCCAGGACAAAGCAGCCCACTTGTTTGGCACCACATCCACCACCTTCAACATTCACTCCCTCCACCACGAGTGCACAGTGGCAGCAGTGTGTACCATCTACAAGAACACTGCAGCAACTCACCACTCCCCCTTCGACAGCACCTTCCAAACCCACAACCTCTTCCACCTAGAAGGAGAAGGACAACAGGCACATGGGAACACCACCACCTGCAAGTTCCCCTCTAAGTTACACACCATCCTGGCGTGTAAATATATCATCGTTCCTTCACTGTCACTGGATCAAAATCCTGGAACTCCCTCCCTCACAGTACCATGGGTGTGCCCGCACCAGATGGACTGCAGCGGTTCAAGAAGGCAGCACACTACTGCCTTCTCAAGGGCAATTCGGGATGGGCAATAAATGTTGGTCTTGCCGCATCAAATGAAAGAATAATTTTTAAAAATTCGTTATTTGTGATTAGTTTCAGTCAGGTGGCCACCTGATCAATATTTCTATTGTCCACCCAGAATGATTTTAAGGTCGAAGCCATTGCTACACAGTGGGGATGGATGGTGGCCATTCACCTCTATCTTTCAGCTTTCTTTGTTAAGTTTCAAGCTCGGAGACAGTGAGTCTAGGAGCCCATTGATTTTGAGTTTGGGGTCAGACCACAAACAATAGGAGGTGTGAATTCCACAAATGGATTCATCTTGGTATGTCCATCCAAGGGAGGCATTCCACCCATAGTCATTCAATTAGGGATTTTCCGGATGCTAGAGATACTTCTGAGTCTGAGCCGAAATTGTGAAAGTCACCTAACCCTCAGCAGCCACCTTATGCAGCATTTTAAAGTCCATTGTGGTTCGTTTAAAAAGAAAATTCAGTTCCAGAAGATTCTATGCTGCATATAGTTCATGTTTAAAGTTGTGAATAGTGCCGGCCTTTACTGGGTATGACACGTTTCTGCCACATGGAAAAGAATTGAATTTTGATTACATTTTTTTTTACATTGCTTTCCTGGTAAAGCAAGAAAAATATGAACACACGTTCTGTACACACTGTTTCCAACATCTACACATTAATCTTATACTGCAGTTGTCTGTAACAACCACCCGCTGATTTACACTCTAGATAGTGCTTTCGGCTGTTTACCGAAATGTTGGTGGACTTGAGCCAACTTGTCAGGACTCAGTCTGTAAGGGTTTTTCTTAATTGGTGGGATGTCTCCTAGATTCACATCGTGAATTGTCAGTGAGTTACGTTCCGGTTGCTCCTTACATACTTCTTTAAACTCCCTGAGCAGGATGGTTATGTCTTTCTTCTGGTCATCTGTTAAATAGGTCAGCATGGTGTTTAAATCTTCCAAAATCTCTGTGTTTGCCAGTCTTACAGTTGGGGGTTCAACCTGTGAGTTTTCTAGTCCCTCTTCCTCGTCTATCGTCAACTTGCTGACACTGCTGTTCTCTTTCATCCCTACCTTCTGCAAACACCTACTGGGTGGCCGGGTTCTCGACTATAATATCATTTTAACATGTTAAGGTGGCATAGCCGGTGGTTCTTTCTCCGGTTGGGGGAATGAAACAGATAATTTGCCTCATTGATCCTTTTCATCACACTGTATGGGCCACTAAATTTTGCTCTAAACAATCACTTGGCAGTGGCAATAGCACCAAGACCTGATCTCCTGGCTGGATAGTTTGAGTCTCAGTGTGCCTGTCTGCCTGCTTCTTCCTGATTTTAATTGCTCTTTGGCCACAGCACAGGCATTAAAGTTGCTGTTCACAAAATGTGGACACGTATTCTAAGAGTGAGGTTTCCTCCCTTGGCTCCAGAAGTTTTTCTTTTACGAGCTTCAAGGGGCCTTGCACCTCGTGTCCATAAATGAATTCGAATGGGCTGAAGCCTGTGGATTCATTAGGTGAATGTCTCATGGCAAACAGCAACAAACATAATCCCTTATCGGGAAAAGGGAACCTGACCCGAACCCAACCGAACCACCGCGGACCCGAGCCCGACGCCCCGGCCCAAGTCTCTCCGATTTTGCCCCAAACCCGACCCAACCCGAACCCGCCCCGACTTGACCCGACCCGATCAACCCTTTACTTACCTTCGGACTCGGGTTCTCCATGAAGCTGCAGCGCATGCGCTATGATGTCATAGTGACGTCACTCACTCACAGCGCAGACTCAGTTTCTGCCCGGACTCCCAGCTCAGGTAAGTTTTTTAATTTCAATACTTACCAGCAGAGCACTTACCGTGTGTGTCCGGCCCGACCCGACCCGACCCGACCCAACCCGACTCGACCTGGACTCGACCCGAGCCCGAAAGCCATACCCTGAAGATGGGCCCAACCCAACCTGAACTTGACTCATGTCGTCAGGTCCCGTCGGGTTCGGGTTGGGTAGCAGGCCTCTAGTGGACCCCGTATCCCTGAGCAGTACGATGGACTTGCCCATTTCCTTAGAGGGGCCTGGGAACACTGCTCCTTGAAGGACAAAACTCCATTAACTTACAAGGATTTTGTCCGGTTCTGCCGCGGAAAGGGCGGTCCTAATAGAGGGGTCAGTTTCTGCAGCTAAGGCCATGGTCCGAACTGCTAAGCCACCCACAGGGATATCCTTCTCAGGGTTGCTTTTGCAGCTCCCTATCAAGCCGACAGCCTTCACTTGGAGTTTCCAGCAGTCTGACCTTCTGTGACCTGATTTACTGTAATGGGAACACACAGGTCTCCAGGTGTCAGTCCTGCTCCCTACGCCTTCTCTTCTGGCTTGGGGGGGACGTCTCACACCCTCATTCCCATTCACTTTCTCCTGGCTACCCCATCCCCTATCGTATCCCCTTTTTCTGTCTTTTCCGAATTTCTGGGGTTATTAGGAAAGGGTTTGCCTGTGTTCCCAGGTCTATGCGTGAGCTCATAATCATCAGCAAGCGTTGCAGCATTCCTGGCTGTTAGAACCCTCTGCTCTTCCACATATGTCTTAAGGCTGTATGGAAAGCAATTTTTGAACTACCCTAACAGGATTACCTCTCTTCATCCCTTGTATATGTGTGGTCAATTTTGAGCACTCACACCCACCGGTTGAATGTGAGTTGCTTAATTCTCTCAAATTCGAGGAAGGCTTGAGTGGGCTTTCTGCAAGAATTCCTAAATTTCTGGTGATATGCTTCCAGTACTACCTCATAAGCACTTAGGATTAAAGGCCTGCTCGGGTCTGGGAAAAAAAACTCAACCCGAACCCAAGAGAACCACATCGGACCCGAGCCCGATCCGGCCCGAGTCCTTCCATTTTTTCCCGCGCCCAACCCGACCCCCGCCCGACCCGACCCCAGCCTGACCCGACCTGAGCCTGACCCGACCACTGGAATGTTCACTTTACTACCTTCCAATTCCGAATCCATTTTTCACTTTTTCAGTTTGTGCAGATAAGCAACAAAAACTGTAATTGGACTTGAAAGGTTGTTTAAAAAGATAAAGATTGGAGCCACGAAGTCAGTGATTGATTGGTCACGAGTTAAACAGAAACCCATGGAGCTGTGCCCAGACAGGTTGTGCCACACTGTACCAGTATCTGTATTGCTTAAAATAAACTCAGCAATTTCCCGAAGGCTCAGAAAATATAATTATACATTACCTAGACTCCTGCTTTACCCAACACATATCGTTGGGTTGGGTAGCAGACCTTTACTTAGGATAGCATGTTTTGTTTGCTCATAGTTGGAGGAGATCTCGGCTGACAACAGGGAATAAACCTCGTGGGCTTTTCCTGTTAACTGACCTTGCAGCAGGAGAGTCCAAACTCTTTCAAGTCACTTTAACGGGTCTGCAAGCTTCTCAAAGGATATGAAAAAGGCTTCAATATCATCTCCTTCAAATTTGGGTACTAACCGGGAATACTTTAAGAAATCAAAGCTCGTCTCTGGACTAGGGCTATTCAAATTACCACCATCTTCTCCACTACATAAAGACAAGTTTCCCCTAGCCATTTCAATCTATCTCATTTCACTGTCTTTTTGTGCTTGTAATTCCTTCTCAAACTTTTCCCTCTGCAAAGCTCACTCTCTGTCCTCTCGTTCCTCCTTTCTCATCTGAAATTCTAACTCTAGCCTCCACTCTTCCAGGTGAATGTTTGCTAAGGTAACCTGGTCTTCTGCCTGTTCCAGTTCTGGGGTGAGGGAAAAATGCTCAGCCAGTATTCTTAGCACCTCAGGTCTTCTGGCCCTTTTCCTCACATGAAGTTCCACCTGGTCAGGTACTGCTCTGAGCTGTTCAATAGTTAAGGTGGCTAACTTATGCCAAATTAAATCCTCCTGTTCTAGAAAAGATTTCCCGTTAAAGTCAGCCATTCTATTTTCTATTGTTAACAGATGCGATGCCTGCTGTAGTTACGGACAGAATTGAGAGAGAACTGAAACCCCAGTTGCCTTCCCTTTACTGTCCGTAATCAGAGTGTGTTTGACAAGGAAGATGTGTGTGTTTCTTAACCCCTGAGTGTGTGGCCAATTGGAATAATGCTTTTCATGGATTTAAATAAAGAGAATTATTTTTATTCACACGTTCACTCCGACTGTCTAACGTGACGTCACTCACTCACCACTCACAGACACACCCGCGACAAAAAGCCGTTAAAGAGGATAGTGCACTTTTACAAATTGCAAACAAAGGAATAGCTCATAAGTCACATGATTTGGTTCGTCTTGGGGAAAAGGCATGCATTGCAGGATCGATGAAGAAGGCGTTTTCACGCCTGAAAGGTAGTTAGATGGGTTCAATAGCCGGAGTCGTATATCAAAGTTGTTGCAGGATTCTCTCAAAGAAGTTCATTTTTCAGAAGGTCACAAAGTTAGTTGCTTGTTGTCTTATTACTAGGGGGTCAGTTTTCTGTACTGGTGGACTTGTAAAGGAACAGGCTTGGAGACCTTAAGATGTTGTAATCTCCGGTTTTAAGGAAGGCTGCGTTTACTGACAACACCACCACTAGGTGGCACTGCAGTTGTACATGTGCAAATGCAGCCTGTGCCACTAACACGTCAGAGTCTGCGACGTCAGCAGCTGCCAGGACTAAAGATGGCGCTGCTAAAATAATCACACGAAGGCAACCTAAACATGGCAGCACACAATGGCAGGAGGGAGAGAGCGAGTGAGTGGGCGGGCCGGGGGGGAGCGAGCGAGCGGGCGGGCCGGTGGGGAAGAGAGTGAGCGAGCGGGCCGCGGGGGAGAGAGCGAGCGGGCAGGCTGGGTGCAGAAGAGAGTGAGTGAGCGGGTGGGCTGTGGGGGGAGGAGAGAGCGAGCGAGCAGGCTTGGGGGGGGAGAGAGTGAGCAGGTGGGCTGGGGGGGAGGAGAGAGCGAATGAGCTGGGGGTGGGGGGGGAAGAGAGCGAGCGGGCCTGGGGTGGGGGGAGGAGGAGAGCGCACCCGCCTCCACCACCAAGGTCTTCTCTGCACGCGTTACTCGATGACGTAATCTGCGCATGCGCCAACCAGTCTGGGCAATGCGGAACGCAGCAAATGTGCAGAGAGTAGGAGCCAATGTGCATGTGCGCAGATTGGCGCAGTCTTATGATGACAGCTGCCGGCTGCGTTGTCGATAATCACTTTGTTTAAGGGAATAGGTGTTGTGTCTTTGTTGCTGTCTCTCCAGACTGACTAGTTTCTCCCTCATGCTTGGAATAACAAAATTTATTATTTGTGATTGGTTTTAGTTAGGTGGTTACCTAATCAATGCTTCTATTGTCCACCCAGAATGATTTGAATGTCAAAGCCATTGCTACACAATGGGGGATGGATAGTGGCCATTTGCACCTACTCATGATTTAACTGTTTTCTTATAGCTCTCTTTGTTAAGTTTCGAGCTTGGAGACTGTGAGTCTAGGAGTCTGTAGATATTCAATTTTGGGTCAGACCATAAACAATAGAAGATGTGAATTCCACAAATGGTATTGTCTTGGTATGTCCATCCAAGGGAGGTACATGACCCATGGTCATTCAATGAGGAACTTTCTGGATGCTTGATATACTTCTGAGTCTGAGCCGAAATTGCAAAATTCACTTGCCCCTCGGCAGCCATCTTATGCAGCATTTTAATGTCCATTATGGTTCATTTTAAAAGTTCAGTTCCAGAAGATTGTATGCTGAATATAGCCCATGTTTAAAGTTATTGAAGAGGCCATGCCTTCACTGGACATGACACAAGCAACCACCATTTTGCACATTACATTGAATGAATATCTGAAGCTTTGGGTAATCAGGTTTTTCCAATGGTATGTTGCTGCTTGCAAAAGCATCCACAAGTTGCATTGTAACTAACTGACGATTTTCTGATCTCTCTGCCAACTTCTTCAACAGAGATGACATAGTTGCTTATTTGAATGCACGTTTGTTTTCCAGCAGTGCAGTGTCGGATGATCCGTTTTTGCTGCAATGGCTTTCGGACTCCAGGTGGCGCTGAACTATTGCCCGCCACGTGTGATCCAAAGAAACATTGCAGCTTGTACAAAACAGCATTTCACCATCAGCATGCAGAATTTGGCTTCCAAATTCTTTCACTCGATGTGCTACAGCAAAAGTTGTTATGAGCTCACAGGACACCAGTCTGGTGTGGACTCTGTCTTTAATGAAATGAACTGTAATGGCTGCCTGCAGTCAGAAGGCCTCATGTTAGAGGTCATATGACTACAGCAAGCCAGGAGGCACATTGGTACTGTATTGCATTTCTACCCCAAACATCCTCCTTTTCATAACAAAAAAAATTTGCATGCTTTATCATTTACACTGTGAGTTGCCCAAGTTACCCGCTCCGTACACAACTGTTCTCATGCATTAGTAGTTTGTCATTCTTGTCAGTCTCTGCACATGCATTGCACACACAGTCATTAAATTGTGCTGGTCTCTTAATGGAGCGCGTGCGCGTTGTCATTCGTTGTTCATCTGGTTGATTTTCCTTTTCCAGCGACTGTCGTTCCCTTGTTACTTGTTGCCATGGTAACTGTTGTTGTTCCATTTCCGTTGTTGGGTTTCTGTGGACCTCTGAGGCTGATGGTTGTTCAGTGGTCTCTACATTTGGTGAGTTCTCATCTTCCTGATTGGCTGCCTGCCATGTAGGAACAGCTTTTCCAGTTGTGTGTGTGTGCCTGCGGTTGTGACGGTATCTCTGGTCATTCACTGCCACCATATACGATCGAGGTGACAACTGCTCTATGCAGGTCCCAAGTTGCCATTTGGGCTGACTCTTGATGTGAGCGTTGAAGGTCTGTGCCCTGACTGGCTCTCCAATGCTCAATTCTGGCAATGGTTCAGCAGTTTTGTCAAAATGAAATTTGGCTTTCTGCCGTTTCACCTTGGTTTTATCTGCCCGCTCTGCGAAATCCGAGTGCTCCTTCCCCACAGCCTCCACCTCGGATGCCTGAGCAGACGACTGCCAGATCTTCCTCTTCCTTGTCACCTGTATGACTCGCATCACCTTGCGACTGACAAAGGCGATCTCGTTCCAGTGCCGTGCCCGCTCCTGTGGGCCATCTCCTGGGTTTGCTCTTTTTGCATGTTGAAGGTTACCAGTCCAAGCTTTAGACTTGGTTCTGTTGAGATGAGTGCCTTTTACTTGCCGTCTATGATTTGGAACTCAAGATCTTCGTTCTTTTCATTGCAATGGGCTCTCAGAGTAACCTGTCTTCATTTTTGGCACTACAGATGCCATTTTGTGTCAAAAATGGCTTCCATGCTGCACACACACAATTCTAGTCAAAGCTGCACCAGATGCCATTTTGGTAAAGGCCAAACAAGAGCCATCCTTGATCCACAGCAGAAACAGGCGTGAGGCCATTAACATATGCAAATAAGGGATCAAGCACTTGCTTTCAGCTCCCTCTTGCAAATTTGGCATGCGTCTGATGCAGCCAGTACTAGTGCTGAATACCTCTGGGAAAACCAATGCTAAGCAGCACGGAATAGGAAAAGGTCAGTACTCACTTTAATCACCGCCGCTCACGGTCCCAAGATCTCTGACCTCACTCCTGACACTGACCTCCAAGTCCCCCAATCTCCTGCTGGCCCCAACCTTCTAGCTGTCCCCCACCCCACCATCCAGTGACCACTCGCCAAAGACCAGCCAACAATATTGTATACCCCTGCGATATTCTTTCCTGACCTTCGAGCTGCACCGATCACCCACTGAGGCCCAGCTGTTCTTCTTAGCATCATAGTCATAGAGAGATACAGCACTGAAACAGGCCCTTCGGCCCACCGAGTCTGTGCCGACCAACAACCTCCCATTTACACTAATCCTGCATTAATCCCATAATCCCTACCACATCCCCACCATTCTCCTACCACCTACCTACACTAGGGGCAATTTACAATGGCCAATTTACCTATCAACCTGCAAGATTTTGGGCTGTGGGAGTAAACTGGTGCACCCAGCAGAAACCCACGTGGACACAGGGAGAACTTGCAAACTCTGCACAGGCAGTACCCAGAACCGAACCCGGGTTGCTGGAGCTGTGAGGCTGCAGTGCTAACCACTGCGCCACTCCAACTTCTTCTTCCAGACCCAGACAATCCTACCCAATCCCTCATCTGAACATTGGTGCACAAACCTGTGCAGGCTCCGGCCACTGCACCTTCCGCGTGATAATGAGGTCTGAGGTCCAAAATCCTCAGACTTCCCCATTGAGTGTGGGCTGTTAGCACTCTGTGGATGAGGCACTCAAAAATGGAAGCTGCAGAATGTCTAGGCCCATACCTCCATGTTTCATAATATAGAGAACACATCATTATTGAGCTTGATTGTTGCCTCCTCAGAAATCCATACTTACAGAAGGGGGTGCTGGATATCTTTTGATGGTATCTGGCTTTTATTCCCCTTCCCAACCTAGTGGCACTGAGGCCAATTGTAGCCCTTCAACTACTGCCCTGGCCGAAACAATTTCAACACAGGCCTGGGATCAAATTTTTTTTATTCCTTCACGTGATGTGGGTGTCGCTGGCTAGGCCAGCATTTATTGCCCATCCCTAATTGAGAAGGTGGCGGTGAGTCGCCTTCCATGTGGGGTAGGTCCATCCACAGTTCTGTTAAGAAGGGAGTTCCAGGATTTTGACCCAGCGACAGTGAAGGAACAGCAATATTGTTCCAAGTCAGGATGGTGTGTGGCTTGCAGGGGAACTTGTAGATGGTGGTATTCCCATTAGTGAAATTTGTAACTTTCTTATTCTGAATGCCTCAGTGATTCACTGAATAAATTAGTTGAGTTGTCAGGGAAACTGCACTTTGTGAAGTGACTAGATGTGTAGATGAGGGTAAAGCAGTTGATGTAGTCTGCATGGACTTCAGTAAGGCTTTTGATAAAGTCCCTCATGGGAGATTGGTTAACAAGGTAAGAGTCCATGGGATCCAGGGCAATTTGGCAAATTGGATCCAAAATTGGCTTAGTGGCAGGAGGCAGAAGGTTGATTTTGCAAGTGGAAGCCTGTGACCAGTGGTGTACCACAGGGATCGGTGCTGGGACCCTTGCTGTTTGTAGTGTACATTAATGATTTAGACGTGAATATAGGAGGTATGATCAGTAAGTTTACAGATGACACGAAAATTGGTGGTGTCGTAAATAGTGAGGAGGAAAGCCTTTGATTACAGGACGATGTTTTAAAAGTAAGTACTTACTGTTTTACTTACTGTTTTCCTTGTCTTGGAGTTTCTTTTGGCGCCGGAGGAACCGGAAGCTGGTCGGCAGCGAGGACTCCTGGGTAGGTATTTTCCTTAAAGGTGCGGAGCTGAGTAAACCCGAGGCACTACAAATGTAGTGTCTCCCACCCATCCTCCTCCTCTAACCTAATAATAAGACCCTTTTTACCCTCCTCCTCTAACCAAAAAGGACTGAGCAGGTAAGCTATTTACTGTTTTTGTTAATATCTATAGTTGTACTTAACTAAGGGGTAATTGAATAAAAGAAATGGCAGCCAGTGTAGTGTATTGCTCCTCCTGCAGAATGTTCGAGGTGAGGGAAACCTCCGGTGGCCCTGCCGACTTCACCTGCTGGAAGTGCATCCGTCTCCAGCTCCTATCAGACCGTGTTAGGGAATTGGAGCTGGAGCTGGATGAACTGAGGATCATTCGGGAAGCTGAGGGGTTGATAGATAGAAGCTACACGGAGGTCGCTACTCCACAAATCAAAGGCAGCTGGGTAACAGTTAGAGGTGGGAAGAGGTCAGTGCAGGGATCTCCTGTGGTCGTTCCCCTCAACAACAAGTATACAGTTTTAGATACTGTTGGGGGGGACGGCCTATCGGGGGCAGGCTGCAGTGACCGGGCCTCTGGCACGGGGTCCTGCACTGTGGCTCAGAAGGGAAGGAGGGAGAATGGGAGAGCACTAGTCATCGGGGACTCGATGGTGAGGAGTACGGACAGGCGGTTCTGTGGGCGCAGGCGAGACGCACGGATGGTTTGTTGCCTCCCTGGTGCCAGGGTCCGTGATGTTTGTGATCGCGTCTTCAGGATCCTTAAAGGGGAGGGGGAGCAGCCAGAGGTCGTGGTGCACATTGGCACCAACGACGTAGGAAGGAAGGGTGGCACAGATGTTAGAAGTGAGTTTAGGGAGTTAGGCTGGAAGCTGAAAGCTCGGACGGACAGAGTTGTTATCTCTGGTTTGTTGCCGGCGCCACGTGATAGTGAGGCTAGGAATAGGGAGAGAGCACAGCTGAACACGTGGCTGCAGGAATGGTGTAGGAGGGAGGGCTTCCAGTTCTTGGATAATTGGACTGCATTCTGGGGAAGATGGGACCTGTTCAAACAGGACGGGCTGCATCTGAACCAGAGGGGCACCAATATCCTGGGAGGGAGGTTTGCTAGTACTGTTCGGGAGGGTTTAAACTAGTTTGGGAGGGGGATGGGAATCGGACTTGTAATCCAGGGACCAGTGGGTCCACTCAGAAAGACAAAGAGTGTAGTGAGGTATTGGGGAAGGTAGCACTGTCGCAGAGGACAGATGGGCACGGAGAAGGGTTAAAGTGCGTATACTTCAACGCAAGAAGCATCAGGAATAAGGTGAGTGAATTGAAGGCGTGGATGGGCACTTGGGACTACGATGTTGTGGCCATCACTGAAACGTGGATAGGTGAGGGGGAGGAATGGTTTTTGGAGGTACCTGGTTATAGATGTTTTCATAAGATTAGGAATGGTGGTAAAAGAGGTGGGGGGGTGGCATTGTTAGTTAGAAATAGTGTAACAACTGCTGAAAGAATTTTCGAGGAGGATCTGCCGACTGAGGCACTGTGGGTTGAGGTCAGGAACAGGAAAGGAGCAGTCACCTTGATGGGAGTTTTCTATAGGCCCCCCAATAGCAGCAGGGAGGTGGAAGAGCAGATTGGGAAACAGATTTTGGAAAGGAGCAGAAGTCACAGGGTAGTAATTATGGGGGATTTCAACTTCCCAAATATTGATTGGCAACTCTTTAGATCGAATAGTTTGGATGGGGTAGTGTTTGTGCAGTATGTCCAGGAAGCTTTTCTGACTCAGTATGTAGACTGCCCGACCAGAGGGGAGGCAATATTGGATTTGGTACTAGGTAATGAACCAGGGCAAGTGATAGAGCTGTTGGTGGGCGAGCACTTTGGAGATAGTGATCACAATTCTGTAGCATTCACTGTGGTAATGGAGAGGGATAGGTATGTGCAACAGGGCAAGGTTTACAATTGGGGGAAGGGTAGATATGATGCTGTCAGGCAGGAACTGAGGAGCATAAGTTGGGAGCATATGCTGGCAGGGAAGGGCACGGTCGAAATGTGGAACTTTTTCAAGGAGCAGATAGTAGGGGCCATTGATAAGCATGTCCCTGTCAGACAGGGAAGGGATGGTCATGTGAGGGAACCGTGGTTGACAAGAGAGGTTGAGAGTCTTGTTAGGAAGAAGAAGGATGCGTATATAAAGTTGAGGAAAAAGGGCACAGGCATAGCTCTGGAGGGATACAAGATGGCCAGGAAGGATCTGAAGAAAGGGATTAGGAGAGCTAAGAGAGGGCATGAAAAATGCTTGGCGGGTAGGATAAAAGAAAACCCCAAGGCCTTTTACGCGTATGTCAGAAATATGAGGATGACTAGGGGGACCGTAGGTCCGGTCAAGGACAATAGCGGGAGACTGTGTGTTGAGCCGGAAGAGATAAGTGAGGTTTTGAATGAGTACTTCTCTTCGGTTTTTACGAATGAGAAGGGGTGTATTACTGAAGAGGACGGTGGGAAGCAGACTGGTAAGCTCGAGGAAGTGCTCGTTAGGAGGGAAGATGTGTTGGGGTTTTTGAATAACTTGAAGATAGACAAGTCTCCCGGGCCTGACGGGGTATATCCAAGGATGTTATGGGAAGCAAGGGATGAAATTGCAGAGCCGCTGGCAATGATCTTTTCATCTTCTCTGCTGACGGGGGTGGTACCAGGTGATTGGAGGGTGGCAAATGTTGTGCCCCTGTTCAAGAAAGGGAATAGGAACAACCCTGGGAATTACAGGCCAGTTAGTCTTACTTCGGTGGTAGGCAAGTTGATGGAAAAGGTGCTGAGGGATAGGATTTCTGAGCATCTGGAAAGACACTGCTTGATTCGGGACAGTCAGCACGGTTTTGTGAGGGGTAGGTCTTGCCTCACAAGCCTGATTGAATTCTTTGAGCAGGTGACCAAGCAAGTGGATGAGGGTAAACCAGTGGATGTGGTGTACATGGATTTTAGTAAGGCATTTGATAAGGTCCCCCATGGTAGACTTATGGAGAAAGTCAGGAGGCATGGGATAGTGGGGAATGTGGCCAGTTGGATTAAGAATTGGCTAACTGATAGAAGGCAGAGAGTGGTCTTAGATGGTAAATACTCAGCCTGGAGCCCAGTTACCAGTGGCGTGCCGCAGGGATCAGTTCTGGGTCCTCTCCTGTTTGTGATTTTTATTAACGACTTGGATGAGGAAGTCGAAGGGTGGGTCAGTAAATTTGCAGATGATACAAAGGTTGGTGGAGTTGTGGATACCGAGGAGGGCTATTGTCGTCTGCAAAGGGACTTGGATAGGTTGCAGTGCTGGGCTGAAAAGTGGCAGATGGAGTTTAACCCTGAAAAGTGTGAGGTCGTCCATTTTGGAAGGACAAACATGAATGCAAAATACTGGGTTAACGGTAGGGTTCTTGGGCATGTGGAGGAGCAGAGAGACCTTGGGGTCTATGTGCATAGATCATTGAAAGTTGCAACTCAAGTGGATAGGGCTGTGAAGAAGGCATATGGGGTGTTAGCGTTCATTAGCAGAGGGATTGAATTTAAGAGCCGTGAGGTGATGATGCAGCTGTACAGGACCTTGGTAAGGCCTCATTTGGAGTACTGTGTGCAGTTCTGGTCGCCTCATTTTAGGAAGGATGTGGAAGCCTTGGAGAGGGTGCAGAGGAGATTTACCAGGATGTTGCCTGGAATGGAGAATAAGTCTTACGAGGAAAGGCTGAACATTCTAGGCCTCTTCTCATTAGAACGGAGAAGGATGAGGGGTGACATGATAGAGGTTTATAAGATGATCAGGGGAATAGATAGGGTAGACAGTCAGAAACTTTTTCCCCGGGTGGAGCAAAGCGTTACAAGGGGTCATAAATTTAAGGTGAAGGGTGGGAGATATAAGGGGGATGTCAGGGGAAGGTTCTTTACCCAGAGAGTGGTCGAGGCATGGAATGCCTTGCCCGGGGAAGTTGTTGAGTCAGAAACTTTAGGGACTTTCAAAAGGCTTTTGGATAGGTATATGGATAAAGGAGAATGATGGGGTATAGATTAAATTGTCCTTGACAGAGGACAAAGGATCGGCACAACATTGTGGGCCGAAGGGCCTGTTCTGTGCTGTATGTTCTATGTTCTATGTTCTATGTTCTATGATATAGATGGGCTGGTAAGATGGGCAGAGCAGTGGCAAATGGAATTTAATGCTGAGAAGTGTGAGGTGATGCATTTTGGGAGACTAACAAGGCAAGGGAATATACAATGGGTGGTAGGACCCTAGGAAGTACAGAGGGTCAGAGGGACCTTGGTGTACTTGTCCATAGATCACTGAAGGCAGCAGCACAGGTAGATAAGGTGGTTAGGAAGGCATATGGGATACTTGCCTTTATTAGCTGAGGCATAGAATATGGAGGTTATGATGGAGCTGTATAAAATGCTAGATAGGCCACAGTTGGAGTACTGTGTACAGTTCTGGGCACCACACTATAGGAAGGATGTGATTACACTGGAGATGGTGCAGAGGAGATTCACCAGGATGTTGCCTGGGCTGGAGCATTTCAGCTATGAAGAAAGACTGAAAAGGCTGGGGTTGTTTTCCTTAGAGCAGAGAAGGCTGAGGGGGGACATGATTAAGGTATACAAAATTATGAGGGGCATTGATAGATTAGATAGGAATAAAACTCTCTCCCTTAGCAGAGGGGTCTATAACCAGGGGGCATAGATTTAAGGTAAGTGGCAGGAGGTTTAGAGGGGATTTGAGGAAAAACCTTTTCACCCAGAAGGTGGTTGGAATCTGGAGCACACTGCCTGAAGGAGTGGTACAGGCAGGAACCCTCACAACATTTAAGAAGTATTTAGATGAGCACTTGAAACGCCATAGCATAGAAGACTACAGGCCAAGTGCTGGAAAATGGGATTAGAATAGTTAGGTGCTTGATGGCCGGCACAGACACGATGGGCCGAATGGCCTGTTTCTGTGCTGTATAACTATGACTCTATGAATTATTGCCTTAAGCAGACAATCTTTTTTATATTGCTTAATTATTGGAACAGTAAGCAATTACTAAAATGGTGCCAAAGATAATGCAAAAATTCTTTAAAGCATTAACAGCATTTCTAACTTGACACATTTAAGATAAACTAGTCACCATTGGAGTCCTGTTAATTGTGTTTGGTTGATCTGTTCACAATGCATTGTATGTGTTGCAAGCAGCTCAGAGAACACATGCAAGAATGCCAGGTTTCCCGCCCAGTCAGTGTTGCTATATGATTACATTCTGCTAAGGCCTCGATGGCTCTTTATCATGTAACCAACCCATTTAATGTCTTCAGGAAAGATGTTGCTAAGTTTATTTTTAAAACTGTGCTAAATTCACTTTGGCTGCGTTCTTAGCACTTTTGCCACTGATTGTAAGGAAGCAGGCCAGATGGTAGACCTACATTTCAGAAAGTGTTATTCGAGAGACAACATAGGGTTAATTTGTCTCAGGTTGTCCAATGCTAAGTTAGAATTGCTAAAGTCAAACCACATTGTGCATGCTACTGATGAGCAGACCATTTGATGACAGTGTGTGAGTTACTGATAAGGAGTTATGACTGGAAATTGAGCAGAGTGGCAATACAAGAAGTATGTGATAATAGAGCTGCTGCAACCGGGCAACTGAGGAGGCGCATGGTATGGACGGAAGGAGACAGGATATAAACTGAAAGAGTGAGCGAGCTTGTGGTACCTAATAGAAGAAAGAACACCAAGAAAAGACGGGTTACGTCTCCACCCAGACGAGCGATTAACACAGTTTTATCCCTCTGTACTATTGTCAAAGTGATTGTATTTACTTGGCTTTATTGATATGGAATAAGTAAACACAACCACCAATCTTCTCGGATGCTTACATGAGTCAGAAAACACTCCAGGGTCTATATAAGCTTATAAGTGAGACTGGCACTTCAGACAAGTGTGAGGGATTGGTATATTGTGATAGATGCCATCTTTCATGAGATGTTAAATGAGAACCTATCCATTCAGGTAGATGTAAAAGATCCCACAGTACTTTGGTTAGGCCATCCATGGAGTACTGCATACAGTTCTGGTCACCATATTATTAAAAGGATATAGAGACACTGGAGAGAGTGCAAAAAAGATTTACAAGGATGATACCAGAACTGCAAGATTTTACCTTTCAGGTAAAAAATTAACAGCCTGGGTCTCTAATTTTGAAAAGAGAAGGCTGAGGGGTAACCTAATAGAAATCTTCAAAATTATGACAGGTTTTAATATAGTAGACAGAGGGATAGTGTTTCCACTTCTGGGGAAGAGCAAAACTAGAGGCCGTTGTTACGGCCATGTGGCAAGAGGTTTGAATGGTACCCACTGTTCAACTCCCACCGGACTGCAGCAAGTGTGTTTTGTTACTAGGGTTTAACCCTTTGTGTTTTATTTGTCGAATAAACAGGCAGCGACAGATTTTCTTGTCGTTTTCAAAAACAGAAAATGAATTATTTATTGATCATTGCGACTTAACCCGAAATTGTCGCAACCACATCCACTCACACATTTGCTTGCACTCACACACACACACAAAGGGACAGATAGAGATGAAAAGGGATAAGGATGGTAAGTGGGGGCGGGTAGGTTTCAGGGGTCTTGGTAAACCTGTTGAATTCCCTCAGAAGTCAAGTTCTCTTGATTGCAGGCCTGAGGTGTTTGTGGGTTTCTCTCTTGGTTGAAAGTTCAGTTGAAGACAGTGGATCAGTTCTAATTCACTGCTGTATAAAGTGTAGATGTAGAATTCTGCAGCACAGTGTGTCCCTCCTGGCTTGCTGTATGTTCCTTCACCCCTTAGCTGGAAAAGCTGTTTTGTGATGCTTCTTTCTGGATATCTCTCTCCCCCTTCACGAGCTGCCCTTTTAAAGTAAAAGATCATCTTCTGGTAGGAGACGCTTTGGTCTCTCTCCCCCATGGTGATCACACAATGGCCCAGGACAAGAATAATCCAGTTATGATGTTTCCACTTCACACCTTCTTTGTTTCAAGATGTGTCTGCTATCTGTGTCATGAGCATGAATCAACCATCAAATTAGACTCCGGACCACATGAAGTTTCATGAATCAAGTCAAACATGGGCAAGGCAACCTCTTGCTGATTACCAGCTACCATCCTCTCTCAACTGATGAATAAGTACTCCTCCCATATTGAACACCATTTTGAAGAAGTACCGAAGGTAACAAGGGCATAGAATGTACTCTGGATGGGGGACTTTAATGTCCAGCACCGACAGTGTTTCAGTAGCACCACTACTGGCAGAGCTAGCCAAGTCCTGAAAGACATATCTATCAGACTGGGCCTGCAGCAGATGGTGCAAAAAGCAACACGAGGGAAAAGCATACATGACCTCATCCTCACCAATCTATCTATCGCAGGTGCATCTGTCGATGATAGTACTGGTAGGAGCAACCACCACACAGCCATTGTGAAAATGAAGACCTGTCTTCACACTGAAGCTCCCTCCATCATGTTGTTTGATACTATCACCATGTTAATTGGGATAGATTCAGAATAGATTTAGCAACACAAAACTGAGCATCCATGAATCACTGTAGGCCATCAGCAGCAGCAGAATTGCATTCCACTACAGTCTGTAAACTCATGGCCCGGCATATCCCCCACTCTACCATTACCATCAATCCAGGGGACCAACCATGGTTCAATGAGGAGTGGAAGAGTGCATGCCAGGAGCAACACCAGCCACATCTAAAAATAAGATGCCAATCTGGTGAAGTTACAACACAGGACTACATGCATGCCAAACAGCAGAAGCAGCATGCTATAGACAGAGCTAAGTGATCCCACAACCAACAGATCAGACCGAAGCTCGGCAGCCCTGCCACGTCAAGTCTTGAATGGTGGTCCACAATTAAACAACTCATAGAAGGAGCATACTCCACAAATATCCCATCCTCAACAATGGGAGAGCCCAGCACATCAGTGCAAAAGACAAGGCTGAAGCTTTTTCAACCATCTTCAGCCAGAACTAGCCACACCCCTAGCCAAGCTGTTTCAGTACAGCTACAACACTGGCATCTACCTGACAATGTGAAAAATTGCCCAGGTATGTCCTGTCCACAAAAAGCAGAACAAATCCAATCTGGCCAATTACCGCCCCATCAATCTAGAACAAAGAACAAAGAACAAAGAAAATTACAGAACAGGAACAAGCCCTTCGGCCCTCCAAGCCTGCGCCGATCCAGATCCTCTATCTAAACCTGTCGCCTATTTTCTAAGGGTCTGTATCTCTTTGCTTCCTGCCCATTCATGTATCTGTCTAGATACATCTTAAAAGACGCTATCGTGCCCGCGTCTACCACCTCCGCTGGCAACGCGTTCCAGGCACCCACCACCCTCTGCGTAAAGAACTTTCCACGCATATCCCCCCTAAACTTTTCCCCTCTCACTTTGAACTCGTGACCCCTAGTATTTGAATCCCCCACTCTGGGAAAAAGCTTCTTGCTATCCACCCTGTCCATACCTCTCATGATTTTGTACACCTCAATCAGGTCCCCCCTCAACCTCCGTCTTTCTAATGAAAATAATCCTAATCTACTCAACCTCTCTTCATAGCTAGTGCCCTCCATACCAGGCAACATCCTGGTGAACCTCCTCTGCACCCTCTCCAAAGCATCCACATCCTTTTGGTAATGTGGCGACCAGAACTGCACGCAGTATTCCAAATGTGGCCGAACCAAAGTCTTATACAACTGTAACATGACCTGCCAACTCTTGTACTCAATACCCCGTCCGATGAAGGAAAGCATGCCGTATGCTTTGAATTGTCAGCAAAGTGATAGAAGATATCATTGACAGGGCTGTCAAGCAGCATCCACTCACCAACAATCTGCTCACTGATACTCAGTTTGAATTCTGCCATGATCTAGGTGGCTCCAGACCTCATTAAAGCCTTGGTTCAAACATGGACAAAAGAGCTGAACTCAAGAGGTGAGGTGAGAGTGACTGCCCTTGATAGCAAAGCAGCATTTGGCCAAGTATGGCATCAAGGAGCTCTAGCAAAACTGGAGTCAATGGAAATCAGGGGAAAAACTCTCCACTGGTGGGAGTCAGACCTATCACAAAGGAAGATGGTTGTCGTTGTTGGAGGTCAATCATCTGAGTTCCGGGATCAGATGTGAGCTAGCAAGATGGATACAGAACTGGCTCAGTCACAGACGACAGAGGGTAACAGTGGATGGGTGTTTTTCTGAATGGAGGGATGTGACTAGTGATGTTCCGCAGGGATCAATGCTGGGACCTTTGCTGTTTGTAGTATATATAAATGATTTGGAGGAAAATGTAGTTGGTCTGATTAGTAAGTTTGCAGACGACACAAAGGTTGGTGGAGTTGCGGATAATGATGAGGATTGTCAGAGGATATAGCAGGATATAGATCGGTTGGAGACTTGGGCGGAGAAATGGCAGATGGAGTTTAATCCAGACAAATGTGAGGTAATGCATTTTGGAAGGTCTAATGCAGGTGGGAGGTATACAGTAAATGGCAGAACCCTTAGGAGTATTGACAGGCAGAGAGATCTGGGCGTACAGGTCCACAGGTCACTGAAAGTGGCATCGCAGGTGGATAAGGTAGTCAAGAAGGCATACGGCATGCTTGCCTTCATTGGTCGGGGCATAGAGTATAAAAATTGGCAAGTCATGTTGCAGCTGTACAGAACCTCAGTTAGGCCACACTTAGAATATTGCGTGCAATTCTGGTCGCCACACTACCAGAAGGACGTGGAGGCTTTGGAGAGGGTACAGAGGAGGTTTACCAGGATGTTGCCTGGTCTGGAGGGCATTAGCTATGAGGAGAAGTTGGAAAAACTCAGATTGTTTTCACTGGAACGACGGAGGTGGAGGGGTAACATGATAGAGGTTTACAAAGTTATGAGCGGCATGGACAGAGTGGATAGTCAGAAGCTTTTTCCCAGGGTGGAAGAGTCAGTTACCAGGGGACATAGGTTTAAGGTGCGAGGGGCAAAGTTTAGAGGGGATGTGCGAGGCAGGTTTTGTACACAGAGGGTGGTGAGTGCCTGGAACCTGCTGCCGGGGGAGGTGGTGGAAGCAGATACAATAGCGACGTTTAAGAGACATCTTGACAAATATATGAATAGGAAGGGAATAGAGGGATATGGGCCCCGGAAGTGCAGAAGGTGTTAGTTTCGGCAGGCATCAAGATCAGCGCAGGCTTGGAGGGCCGAATGGCCTGTTCCTGTGCTGTACTGTTCTTTGTTCTTTGTACTGCAGGAGTTCCTCAGTGTAGTGTCCTAGGCCCAACCATCTTCAGCTGCTTCTTCAAAGACCTTCCTTCCATCATATGGTAAGAAGTGGGGATATTCGCTGATGATTGCCCAATGCATAACACCATTTGCAATCCCCAGATAATGAAGCAGTCTGTGCCTGCATGCAGCAAGGCCTGGACAACATTCAGGCTTGGGCTGATAAGTGGTCAGTAATATTTGTACCACATAAGTGCCAGGTAATGACCATCTCTAATGAGAGAAAACCCGACCTTTTCCTGTTGACATTCATCAATATTACCATCGTTGAATCCTCCACCACAAACATCCTGGGGGGTCACCACTGCCCAGAAACTGAACTGGAGCTGCCAAATAAATACTGTGACTAGAAGAGTAGGTGAGAGGTTGGGAATTCTGTGGTGAGTAACTCACCTCTTGACTCCCCAAAGCCTGTCCACCATCGACAAAGCACAAGTCAGAATTCTGATGGAAGACTTCCCATTTGTCAAGATGCTCAACGCCATCCAGGACAAAGCAACCCACTTGATTGGCACCCCATCCACCACCTTCAACATTCACTCCCTCCACCACTGTCACACAGTGGCAGCAGCGTACACCAACTTCAAGACATACTGCAGCAACTCACCAAAGCTCCTTCAACAGCACCTTCCAAACCGATGACCTCTACCACCTAGAAGGACAAGGGCAGCAGATGGTTGGGAACACCACCACCTGCAATTGCCCATCCAAGTCACACACCATCCTGACTTGGAACTATATCACTGCTCTTACACTGTCACCGGGCCAAAATCCTGGAACTCCCTTCCTAATAGCACTGTGGGTGTACCTACCCCACATGGACTTCAGCAGTTCAAGAAAACTACTCATCACCACCATATCAAGGGCAATTAGGGATGGACAATAAATGCTGGTCTTGCCAGCAACACTCTCATCCAAGAACAAATTTTTAAAAAATTCCCCTGTCTACTACTTGAATGACTGCCTCAATAAATTCTCAAGGACAATTTAGGATGGACAAGAAATGCCAGCCTTGTCAGTGACATCCACATCCACAAATTAATTTAAGAACTTTTCCTGAATTCTCGATAACGATTTTTCAGTGAAATTGATTTTGCATTAAATATTAGCACCCAGTCAGAAATTCTTCATTTATATAATCAATCCTGACCATTTTATGATCCCATTTCCTCTTTTAAACAGTCCAATATATACTTACGAGATTTCCCTCATGTCTTCAACCCAAAGAAAAATAATCTAACAGAATTTCCTGCTTTGGAAGGGATTTTATCCTGGACGGGGGGGGGGCACACAAATTGGCAAGGGGTGCTGTGCCTGAGGTTGTACAGGACCCCTGCCAGCTGTCTGGCAATTTCATGCCCTTCCATATGTTTCAATGCTGACTCTCTTGGTGAGTTGCTGGTGTTGTGCAGCTTACAGAGGAGGAGGGAAACTCAGGCAGCATGGCTGCCTGGCCTAGTGAGTATTAAACCGTTTCCATTTACAGTTGAGAATGCAACTTTCTGCCTTGTTTAACTTTCAGTAACAGTGAGACATGGTAATTGCTTAATGACATATCTGTACCCATGATTCCACTAATCAGCTTTAGTTGCTTCCAGCTCTGAAGCATGACACCAATTGAACACAACCTCCCCGCAAACATGTCATAGCGAGTGGCCGTGGTGACCGGGGCCAACAAAGGCATCGGCCTGGCGGTGGTGCGGGCTCTGTGCCAACAGTTCGAGGGGGACGTGTACCTGACAGCCCGGGACAAGGACCGCGGGCAGCAGGCGGTGCAGAAACTGCAGCAGGAGCAGCTGAAGCCACCTTTCCACCAGCTGGACATCAGCAGAGCATCAGAAACCTGCGGGACTTCATGGCCGAGGTGGCATCGACATCCTGATCAACAACACTGGCATCGCCTTTAGAAGTGTAGATACCACTCCATTCAGGACCCAAGCTGACCTGACTCTGGCAACCAACTTCTTTGGCACCAGGGATATGTGAACTGAGCTCCTGCTCATCATCAAACCCCAAGGTACTGCATACAGTACTTACTGGAAATATTTACTTATCGACAACAGGGTTAGTTCACATTTTTAAATTCCCATTGCCCAAAAGCATTCACTTCATTTTAGCATATATGAAGCACTTTAGACCTTTTCAGAGAGGAGATCAGTGCTGGCCTGTCTTTCATCAGGACATTTTGCTTGGTTGGAGGGTGAACATCCACACAGCAAAAATGTACGTAGAGCCTTTAACATAATGACAAGGAATTGGCTGCAATGATAATGATGAGGCTAAAAGCACTCATGGTTATTAAAGAGTTATTTAAAATAAATTTACTATAGGTATTCAAAATAATGAGGGGTTTTGAAAGGCTAGATAGGGAGAAAGAGTTTCCTCTGGCAGGCAGGTTGATAGCCAGAGGATACAGAGTTAAGATAATAAGCAAAAAAAAAAGCGGGAGATTAGCAGAATGGTTTTACTGAGCAAGTAGTTACAATCCGGAATGGATTGCCTGAATAGGAGGTGGAAGCAGATTCAGTGGTAACTTTCAAAAGGGAATTGGATATAGACTTAAAAAAAAATTGTAGGGCTCTGAGGAAAGAGCAGGGGAGTGGAACTAATTGGTAACTAATTTAGAGACCTAGCCCAAATGCATTGGGCTGAATAGTGATCTCCTGCACTCTACGATTCTATGAAGCTGTGGAAAAAATGGGCAAGGATTTGGAAAAGAAAGGGAAGTTGGAGATGGGCCAGTAATGTGCAGGCACAGTGAGGTGAGGTGTGGGTCTTTTTGAGGAGGGTTTGATGATGGCTGTTTTGAAGGGTGACAGTAATTGAGGAAAGGGAATAATTTCCAGTGTAGCATGGGGATATGCAGTGGTTTAGCTCAATGGCCTGTTTCTGTATTGAAATTGTATGTATTTCTCATTGCTGTACTCAATCCTTCCTTCTACCATCTGCCTATTTTTAAATCTAGGCTAGGCCCTATCTGATCACTATTTGCTGATTTATCCAGTCTTCACTCCTACTATTTTCATCCTTCAACTGAAATTCTCAACTTTAAAAAATAACTTTAATTTACGGCTTCCAGTTCCTGATGAGCATTTTGAAGAGAAGGCTGAGGGGTGATTTGATAGAGATATTCAAAATCATGAGGGGTCATGAGAGAAACTGTTCCCACTCATGAAAGGATCGAGAACGAGAGGGCACAGATTCAAAGTATTTGGTGAGAGAAGCAAAAGTGACATGAGGAAAAACTTTTCCACACAGAGAATGTTTAAGGTCTGGAATGCACTGCCTGAGAACGTGGTGGAGGCAGATTCAATTGAAGCATTCAAAAGGGAATTAGACAGTTATATGAAAAGGAAGAATGTGCAGGGTTATGGGGTGAAGGCAGGGGAATAGGACTGAGGGAATTGCTCTTTCAGAGAGCCAATGCAGACACGTTGGGCCGAATGGCCTCCTTCTGCATTGTAACTATTCTGTGATTTTGTGACAATATTCCAGTTGAGGCTGGACCAGTGTATTATAAAGGTTCACCATAACCTTCTTGTTTTTGTACTCTATGCCTCTATCTATAAAGCCCAGGAACCCATATGCCTTATTAACCGCTTTCTCAATCTGCTCTGCCACCTACAGTGATTTATGGACATATACCCCCATGTCCCTCTGTTCCTGCACCCACTTTAGAATTGTACCTTTTTGTTTATATTGCCTTTCCTCCTTTTTCCTACCAAAATGTATCACTTCACACCTCTCTGCATTAAATTTCTGCCACGTGTCCACCCATTCCACCAGCATGTTCATGTCCTCTTGTAGTCTATCACTATCCTATCCACAGTTCACAATACTTCCAAATTTTGTGTCATCTGCAAATTTTGAAATTTTGCTCTACACACCCAGGTCTAGGTCACAAATATAGATAAAGAAAATCAGGGGTCCTTATACCAATCCCTGGGGAACCCCACTATATACCTTCACCCTCCAGTCTGAAAAACAAACGTTCACCATTACTCTCCATTTCCTGTCACTCAGTAAACTTCATATCAATGCTGCCATCCTTTTATTCCATGAGCTCTAACTTTGCTGACAAGCCTGTTATGTGGCACTTTATGAAATGCCTCTTGGAAGTTCATGTACACCACATCAACCACACTACCCTTATCAAACCTCTCTGTTGCCTCATCAAAAAAGTCATACAAGTTTGTTAAACACAAGTTGCCTTCACAAATCCATACTGGCTTTCCTTAATTTTTTTTTATTCATTCATGGGATGTGGGTGTCGCTGGCTAGGTCAGCATTTATTGCCTATCCCTAATTGCCCTTGAGAAGGTGGTGGTGAGCTGCTTTCTTGAACCGCTGCAGTCCATTTGGGGTAGGTACACCCACAGTGCTGTTAGGAAGGGAGTTCCAGGATTTTGACCCAGCGACAGTGAAGGAACGACGATATAGTTCCATGTCAGGATGGTGTGTGACTTGGAGGGGAACTTGCAGGTGGTGGTGTTCCCATGTATTTGCTGCCCTTGTCCTTCTAGTTGGTAGAGGTCAAAATCCACATTTGTCCGAGTGACTGTTAACTTTGTACCGGATTCTCATTTCTTAAAGCTTTCCCATCAATGAGGTTAAACTGGCTGGCCTGTAATTTATCCTGACACCCTTTTTTGAACAAGGCTGTAACATTTGCAATTCTCGAGCCCTCTGGCACCACCCCTATTTCTAAGGAGGTTTGGAAGATTATGGCCAGTGCTTCCACAATTTCCTCCTATAATTCTCTCAGTATCCTTGGATGCATCTGATCAGGTCCTGCTGACTTATCAACTTTTACAGCCAGCCTTTCTAATGCCTCCTCTTTATCAATTTTTAGCCCATCCAGTGTCTCAACTAACTTCTCTTTCACTATGACCTTGGCAGCATCTTCTCCCTTGGGAAAGACAGATGCAAAGTACTCATTTAGTACTTCAGCTATGCGGTCTGCCTCCATGAGTGAATCCTCTTTAAACGGCCCCACTCCTCCTTTTACCACCCTTTTACTATTTATATGCCTATAGAATATCAACTCTCTGCATTACTTCATCAAAGAACTCAGTCAGGTTTGTCAATCACAATTTTCCATTAACACATCCTTGCTGACCTTCACTTATTAGCCCATGTTTTTCCAAATGCCAATTAATTTTGTCCCAGATTAGTGTCTCTATAAGTTTCCCCACTCTACACAGAATGTGTGGGGTTGCAGTCCATGTTTGAATATCTGAGGGGGCTGCTCCTCAATTTCTGGTTGCACTTCAGTCCCACACTCCTAATCTTTGGCCACCCGGTGCAGAGGGAGCGGGCAAGTCAAGGGACTGCCTCATGGTGTTGCTCCTGGGCCTGGTCTAGGTGGCCATTAGTAGGTCCAGACAGCGGGCAGTCAAGGGGGTCGTTCAGCCTGACTGCCTGCCTCTCTTCCGCAGCTACGTCTGGGCCCAGGTGTCAACCTGTATGCTTGAGGCCTTCCGTGACTGGTGGGAACCAGAGGGACTGGAGTGGATAATCCCCACCAGGAACAATATTTTAGTTTGATTTAGTTAAGTTTCCTTTATAGTCTGTTTTTTGTTACTGTATAGTACTGGTGTCCCTTCACAAGGGTTATCTAGACCTTTCCCTTCATTTGTTTTTCAAAACAGGTATATGTTTCCCCACTACCAACATTAGGCTGATTGGCCTGTACTTGTCATGTTTATCCTTTTCTCCTTTTTCAAACAATGTGTAACATTTGCAATCCTCCAGACCTCTGGCACCACCCTCATATCCAAGGAGGATTAGAAGATTGTGGCCAGAGCTTCTGTAATTTCCACTGTTACTTCCCTCAGCAACCTATGTTGCATCCCATAAGTTACAAGAAACTTCATTAGCAGACAGATACTGCTCTATATGTACCTTCTCAAAAGTAGCAAAAGCACAGCTCATCATCAACGTTATTTTTAACAATGGAATCAATAGTTCACAAATGGTGTAACTAAAATGGAGGGATCCCGATTCTGTCCCATTAATACATATTAAGAAAGGTGAGAGAGAGAAACTGGGATATTATAGATAAACCTTTTGTCTAACATCTGTTGGGAGGAAGTAATCAGAATGTATAGTTAAGGACTGGATGACTGAGCGCATAGAGAAATTTGAGCTCATTAAAGAGAGCCAACGTAGATTTGTAAAGGCTAGATTATGCCTAATCAACCTAAGTGAATATTTTGACTGTTAGCTAAAATTAAAGTTCATGGAATTGAAGACAAAATTGTTGCAAAAACTGCTTAGGAGATTGGTTAGGCAGTATAAGATAGAGTGCAAAGATAATGGGCATATATTCGAATTGGAAGGAAGTGAATATTGGTGTCCTACTAGGATCTGCACTGGGGCTTCAACTAATCACTATGTTTTTTAATGACAATGCAATAGAGAGCCATATATCCAAGTTTGCAGATGGCACAAATATGGTGGTATATTAAGTGGTGTAGATGGGAGCATAAAATTACAAAGACACGTTGCTGGATAATGAGTGGGAAACTGCATGGCAGCTGGATTTCAATGCAGATAAGCAAAAAGGGATAGATCCAAGTATTATTTAAATAGTGAAAAGCTAGGAACGGTTGGAGCCCAAAGAGTTTTAGGGTCCATACACACAGATTACAAAAATGTAATAGTCTAGCACAAAGATAATTAAAATGACTAATGGAATGTTAGCCTTTATGACTAGAGTGCGAGAATATAAAGGAGAGGAAGTTTTGCTACAGCTATGTAAAGCCTTGGTTGGACCACATCTGGAGTGCAGTTCTGGGCATTGCACCTTAAAGAGGATATATTGGCCTTAGAGGAGTGCAGCGCAGATTCACTAGAATGTTAGCAGTGCTCCAAGGGCTAGATTAGGAGAGATTACATAAAATATTCCCTGGAATATAGAAAGGGCAAAAATGATTGTGGATTTTAGGATTTTGATTCAAATTGATAGGGTTGATAGAGAAACAGATCCACTGGCGGAGAAAGAAATATTGCTTTTGGTTTTTGTGCTCACACTCACTATCCAGCAACGTATCTTTGTAATTTTATGCTCCTATCTACACCAACTAATATATCACCAAATTTATACCTGCAGGGAGAGTTGTGAATATATCCAGTCTATCCAGTTCCGTGGCATTGCAGAACTATAGCCAAGAACTCCAAGGGAAATTCCGCAGCTCTACCATCACAGAGGAAGAACTGGTGGAACTGATGAAGAAATTTATTGACGATGCTAACAGAGGGGTTCACACTCAACAGGGGTGGGCATCAACGCCTATGGGGTTTCAAAGATCGGTGTTACGGTCCTTTCGAGGATTCATGCCCGAATATTGAGTAAGGAGACAACAGCAGACAGGATCCTCTTGAATGCTTGCTGTCCTGGTTGGATAAAAACAGACATGGCTGGTCCCAATGCCCCTGGAACCCCAGAAGATGGGATGTGACCCCAGTTTATTTAGCTCTTCTCCCAGCAGGGGCAGAAGGCCCACATGGAGAGTTTGTAAGCAACAAAACTGTTCAGACATGGTAAACCTTAAGGCTAGAGGCAAAGGGAAGACTAATTCTAATTCTAATTATTTAAATGGAGAGATCGCAGAATGAATTAGAACATTACAGCGCAGTACAGGCCCTTCGGCCCTCGATGTTGCGCCGACCATCTGACCTACACTATTCCATTTTCATCCATATGTCTATCCAATGACCACTTAAATGCCCTTAAAGTTGGCGAGTCTACTACTGTTGCAGGCAGGGCGTTCCACGCCCCTACTAGTCTCTGCGTAAAGAAACTACCTCTAACATCTGTCCTATATCTTTGACCCCTCAACTTAAAGCTATGTCCCCTCGTGTTTGCCATCATCATCCGAGGAAAAAGACTCTCACTATCCACCCTATCTAACCCTCTGATTATCTTGTATGTCTCTATTAAGTCACCTCTCCTCCTCCTTCTCTCTAACGAAAACAGCCCCAAGTCCCTCAGCCTTTCCTCGTAAGACCTTCCCTCCATACCAGGCAACATCCTAGTAAATCTCCTCTGCACCCTTTCCAAAGCTTCCACATCCTTCCTATAATGCGGTGACCAGAACTGCACGCAATACTCAAGGTGCGGCCTCACCAGAGTTTTGTACAGCTGCATCATGACCTCGTGGCTCCGAAACTCGATCCCCCTACTAATAAAAGCTAACACACCATATGCCTTCTTAACAGCCCTATTAACCTGGGTAGCAACTTTCAGGGATTTATGTACCTGGACACCAAGATCTCTCTGCTCATCTACACTACCAAGAATCTTCCCATTAGCCCAGTACTCTGCATTGCTGTTACTCCTTCCAAAGTGAATCACCTCACACTTCTCCGCATTAAACTCCATTTGCCATCTCTCAGCCCAGCTCGACAGCCTATCTATGTCCCTCTGTACCCTACAACACCCTTCAACACTATCCACAACTCCACCGACCTTCGTGTCATCTGCAAATTTACTAACCCACCCTTCTACACCCTCATCCAGGTCATTTATAAAAATGACAAACAGCAGTGGCCCCAAAACAGAACCTTGCGGTACACCACTAGTAACTAAACTCCAGGATGAACATTTGCCATCAACCACCACCCTCTGTCTTCTTTCAGCTAGCCAATTTCTGATCCAAAGCTCTAAATCACCTTCAACCCCATACTTCCGTATTTTCTGCAATAGCCTACCGTGGGGAACCTTATCAAACGCCTTACTGAAATCCATATACACCACATCCACGGCTTTACCCTCATCCACCTGTTTGGTCACCTTCTCGAAAAACTCAATAAGGTTTGTGAGGCACGACCTACCTTTCACAAAACCGTGCTGACTATCGCAAATGAACTTATTCTTTTCAAGATGATTATAAATCCTATCTCTTATAACCTTTTCCAACATTTTACCCACAACCGAAGTAAGGCTCACAGGTCTATAATTACCAGGGCTCTCTCTACTCCCCTTCTTGAACAAGGGGACAACATTTGCTATCCTCCAGTCTTCCGGCACTACTCCTGTCGACAATGACGACATAAAGATCAACAACAACGGCTCTGCAATCTCCTCCCTGGCTTCCCAGAGAATCCTAGGATAAATCCCATCTGGCCCAGGGGACTTATCTATTTTCACTCTTTCCAAAATTGCTAACACCTCCTCCTTGTGAATCTCAATCCCATCTAGCCTAGTAGGCTGTATCTCAGTAATCTCCTCGGCAACATTTTCTTTCTCTACTGTAAATACTGACGAAAAATATTCATTTAACGCTTCCCCTATCTCCTCTGATTCCGCACACAACTTCCCACTACTATCCTTGATTGGCCCTGTTCTAACTCTTATCATTCTTTTATTCCTGATATACCTATAGAAAGCCTTAGGGTTTTCTTTGATCCTATCCGCCAATTACTTCTCGTGTCCTCTCCTTGCTGTTCTTAGCCCTCCCTTTAGATCCTTCCTGGCTAGCTTGTAACTCTCAAGCGCCCTAACTGAGCCTTCACGTCTCATCCTAACATAAGCCGCCCTCTTCCTCTTGACAAGCGCTTCAACTTCTTGAGTAAACCACGGCTCCCTCGCTCGACAACTTCCTCCCTGCCTGACAGGTACATACTTATCAAGGACACGCATTAGCTGCTCCTTGAATAAGCTCCACATTTCGTTTGTGCCCATCCCCTGCAGTTTTCTTCCCCATCCTACACATCCTAAATCTTGCCTAATCGCGTCATAATTTCCTTTCCCCCAGCTATAATTCTTGCCCTGCGGTATATACCTGTCCCTGCCCATCGCTAAGGTAAACCTAACCGAATTGTGATCACTATCGCCAAAGTGCTCACCTACATCTAAATCGAACACCTGGCCGGGTTCATTACCCAGTACCAAATCCAATGTGGCATCGCCCCTGGTTGGCCTGTCCACATACTGTGTCAGAAAACCCTCCTGCACACACTGGACAAAAACAGACCCATCTAAAGTACTCGAACTATAGTATTTCCAGTCGAAATTTGGAAAGTTAAAGTCCCCCATAACCACTACCCTGTTACTCTCGCTCCTGTCGAGAATCATCTTCGCTATCCTTTCCTCTACATCTCTGGAACTATTCGGAGGTCTATAGAAAACTCCCAACAGGGTGACCTCTCCTCTCCTGTTTCTAACCTCGGCCCATACTACCTCAGTAGCCGAGTCCTCAAACGTCCTTTCTGCCGCTGTAATACTTTCCTTGATTAACAATGCCACACCCCCCCCTCTTTTACCCTCTTCTCTGTTCTTACTGAAACATCTAAATCCCGGAACCTGCAACATCCATTCCTGCCCCTGCTCTACCCATGTCTCTGAAATGGCCACAACATCAGGATCCCAGGTACCAACCCATGCTGCAAGCTCACCCACCTTATTCCGGATGCTCCTGGCGTTGAAGTAGACACACTTTAAACCAAGTTCTTGCTTGCCAGAGCCTGTACACTGGAACTACAATTTAGGTTCCCATTCCCCTGCTGATTTAGTTTAAACCCCCCCGAAGAGCACTAACAAATCTCCCCCCCAGGATATTGGTACCCCTCTGGTTCAGGTGAAGACCATCCTGTTTGGAGAGGTCCCACCTACCCCAGAAAGAGCCCCAATTATCCAGGAAACCAAAACCCTCCCTCCTACACCATCCCTGCGGCCACGTGTTCAACTCCTCTCTCTCCCTATTCCTCTCTTCGCTAGCACGTGGCACGGGCAACAACCCAGAGATAACAACTCTGGTTGTTCTCGCTCTAAGCTTCCACCCTAGCTCCCTGAATTTCTGCCTTAAATCCCCATCTCTCTTCCTACCTATGTCGTTGGTGCCTATGTGGACCACGACTTGGGGGTGCTCCCCCTCCCCCTTAAGGATCCCAAAAACACGATCAGAGACATCACGTACCCTGGCACCTGGGAGGCAACACACCAACCGTGAGTCTCTCTCGTTCCCACAGAACCTCCTATCTGTTCCCCTAACTATGGAGTCCCCAATGACTAATGCTCTGCTCCTCTTCCCCTTTCCCTTCTGAGCAACAGGGACAGACTCTGTGCCAGAGACCTGCACCCCATTGCTTACCCCTGGTAAGTCGTCCCCCTCAACAGTATCCAAAACGGTATACCTGTTGTTGAGGGAAACGGCCACAGGGGATCCCTGCACTGCCTGCTGGTTCCCTTTCCTTCCCCTGACGGTAACCCATCTACCTACTTCTTTTACCTGAGGTGTGACTGCCTCCCTATAACTCCTGTCAATAATCCCCTCCGCCTCCCGAATGATCCGAAGTTCATCCAGCTCCAGCTCCAGTTCCCTAACACGGTCTGCGAGGAGCTGGAGTTGGGTGCACTTCCCGCAGATGCAGTCAGCAGGGACACTCTTGGCGACCCCTACCTCCCACATTCTGCAGGAGGAACATACAACTGCCTTTACCTCCATTCCCACTATTCTAGATTCCCAACAAATCTACTGAAAAACCAAACGAAAAAAAAAGTCAAAACTTGTTCGCTTAGCAATCCGACGGACTGAACTTTTGCTCTTTTGCTTCTCCTTCCTACCAAAGTGGATAACCTCACATTTTCCCACATTATACTCCATCTGCCAATTTTTTGCCCACTCATTTAACTTATCTATATCTCTTTGCAGACTTTTTGTGCCCTCCTGTATTTTCCAGCGTTTAGAAGAATGAGAGATGATTTTTAGTTTATTTAGAGATACAGCACTGAAACTGGCCCTTTGGCCCACCGAGTCTGTGCCGACCAAGAACCACCCATTTATGCTAACCCTACAGTAATCCCATATTCCCTACCACATACCTACACTAGGGGCAATTTACAATGGCCAATTTACCTATCACCTGCAAGTCTTTGGCGGTGGGAGGAAACCGGAGCACCCGGCGAAAACCCACGCAGTCACAGGGAGAACTTGCAAACTCCACACAGGCAGTACCCAGAATTGAACCCAGGTCCCTGGAGCTGTGAGGCTGCGATGCTAACCACTGCGCCACTGTGCCGCCCCCTGCGGCATTGCTCTGATCTCATTGAAGCATACAAAATTCTTACAGGGCTCGAGAAGGTTGATGCAGGACAGCTATTTCCCTTATCTGGGGGGATCTAGAACCGGGAACACAGCCTCAGAATAAGGGGTAGGCCATTTAGGACTGAAATGATGAGGAATTTCTTCACTGGTGGTGAATCTTTGGAATTCTCTACACCAGAGGGCTGTGGAGGCTTAGTCATTGAGTATGTTCAAGACAGAGATCGATATATTTCTAGATATTAAAGATATCAAGGGATCTGGGGATAGTGCGGGAAAATGGCATTGAGGTAGAAGATCAGCCATGATCTAGCTGAATGTGGAACAGGCTCGAGGGACCAAAAGGCCTACTCCTGCTCCTATTTCCTATGTTCCTCAAAACCTGCTTTCCCACCTATCTTTGTATCATCAGAAAATTTGGCTACAGTCCCTTCATCCTAGTCATTAATATAGATTGTAAATAGCTGAGGCCCCAGCACTGATCCCTGTGGCACTCCACTAGTTATAGTTTGCCAACCTGAAAATGCCCCATTTATCCCCACTCTGTTTTCTGTTGTTAGCTAATCCTCTATCAATGCAAATATATTACCCCAACACCATGAGGTCTTATCTTGTGTAGTAACCTTTTATGTGGCACCTTATCCAATGCCTTTTGGAAAACCATTAAGAAGCAAGTCGGGAGCAGTGTGAAGAAGACTGGGATCGGAGCAGGGTGAAGCAGTTCAGGATCACCGTGATGGAGTTCGGGAGCAGTGTGAAGCAGACTGGGATCGGAGCAGGGTGAAGCAGTTCAGGAACACCGCGATGGAGTTCGGGAGCAGCGTGAAGCAGACTGGGATCGGAGCAGGGTGAAGCAAGTTGGGATCACTGTGACGGAGTTCGGGAGCAGTGTGAAGCAGACTGGGATCAGAGCAGGGTGAAGCAGGTTGGGATCACTGTGACGGAGTTTGGGAGCAGTGTGAAGCAGCATGGGATCGTTATTCCGCAGGACAGGAGCAGTTTGAAGCAGGTCGGGTGCAGCTGATTGCTGAGTAGCTGATGTGTCTTTTTTTTTAAGTAGTTATTTTAATAGTCTATAAAATAGCGGCATGGCCAGGCAGCTCACACCGGTGGAGTGCACATCCTCTTCATGCAGGAACTCCAGGATGCTTCTCGTGTCCTGGACAACTACATGTGCAGGAATAGTCATCAGATGCAGTAGCTTGTGCTCCGGATTTCGGAGGTTGAGCAGCAACTGGCATCACTGCGGTGAGGTTAAGAGTTTCGTGGATATAGATGTGTTCACCCCGCAGCTTAAGAGTTTGCAGGCAGAGAGGGAATGGGGACTGCCAGGCAGTCGAGGAGGACTAGGCAGGTAGAGCAGGAGACCCTGAGAGCATCTCACACTCCAACCAGTATTCCATTCTGAATACTGGTGAGCGTGATGGTTCCTCTGGGTGTGCAGCCAGAGTCTAAATTACAGCACCACGGCTGGCTGAACTGTACAGGTGCAAAGGAGGAAAATTGGAAAAGCAACAGTGATAGGTAATTCTATATTTAGGGAAATAGACAGCTGTTTCTGTGACCGCAGATGTGAATCCAGGCTGGTAGATGCCTCCCTGGTGCCAGGTTCAAGGATATCACGGAGCAGCTGCAGAGCACTCTAAGGTGAGCAGCCAGTGATCATGGTGCATATTGGTACCAATGACATAGGTAGAAAGAGGGATGAGGTCCTGCAGGCAGAGTTTAGGGAGCTTGGAAAGAAACTGGTAAGCAGGACCTCAAAGGTAGTAATCTCCAAGATTACTCCCGGTGCCATGCCCAAGTGAGTATGGAAACAGGAGGATAGAGCAGATGAATGCGTAGCTGGAAAGATGGTGCAGGAGGGAGGGCTTTAGATTCCTAGGGCACTGGGACTAGTTCTGGAGAAGATGGGACCTGTACAGGCCGGACAGGTTGCACCTGAACATAACTGGGACAAATTTCCTTGCAGCCAATTTGCTAGTGCTGTTGGGGAGGGTTTAAACTAACTTGGCAGGTGTGTGGGAATGAGGAGGTAAATTTAGAGAGGAAAACCAAGATGCACAGAAAATTGGGAGAGACAGGTAGCACTAGAGTAAGATACAGTAAGATGGAGTCAGTGTAAGAGGGAATGTAATAAGGTCTAAATTAGATTTAATGTGCATGTATAAGAATGAGTGGAGTGCGGTTGGTAAGCACAGGCACAGATAGCCATGTGGAAATATCATGTTGTGGTGATGATGGTGACCTGGCTCAAAAGGGCATGATTGGATATTAAATACGGAGTGTCTCCTGACAACGCAGAGCATGCGCAGAGCAATTGCATCCGAACATTTGCCGGCTTGCCAGTATGAATGGTTGCGTGCATACGGTGATGTCATCACACAATGATGTCACACGTCATGACTTCCGAATGTCAAATTCAGCAGCGCCATCTTCATTACTGGCAGCTGCCTGAACGTCGCAGACAGTGACACTTCAGTCAATGAGGCTGCATTTGTGCATGCGCCAGTACTGCGCCAGCTAGTGGTCGCATTGTCAGCAAACGCAGCCATGTTTAAATATAATTGCCAACAACCTATTAAAGCAAACCAAGGCGCTTCGCAGGAACATTATAAAAGAAAATATGACACTGAGCCATATAAGGAGATATTAGATCAGATGACCAAAAACTTGGTCAAGGAGATAGGTTATAAGGGGTGTCTTAAAGGAAGAAAGCAAGGTAGAGAGGCGGAGAGATTTATGAAGGGAATTCCAGAGCTTAGGGTCTAGGCAGCTGAAGGCACAGCCCCTAATGGTGGAGCAATTAAAATCGGGGATGCTCAAGTGTCCAGAATTAGAGGAGTGCAGATATCTGAGTGTTGTGGGGCTGGAGGAGATTACAGTGATATTGGGGGGGGGGGGGGGGGGGCGGGGGGTGAAGCCATGGAGGGATTTGAAAACAGGAATGAGAATTTTAAAATCAGGATGTTGCTTGACCGGGAGTCAGTGTAGGTTCACGAGCACAAAGGTGATAGGGAAATGGGACCTGGTGCAAGTTAAGCCACGGGCAGCAGAGTCTTGGATGACCTCAAGTTTACAGAGGGTTGAATGTGGGAGACCAGCCAGCAGCACATTGGAATACTCAAATCTAGAGGTAACAAAGGCATGAATGAGGTTGTCAGGAGCAGTTGAGCTGAAACAGGGGCAAAGTTGGCGATGTTACAGAGGTGGTAATAGGCTGTCTTAGTGATGGCGCGGATATGTGGTCAGAAGCTCATCTTGGGGTCAAATATGACACCAAGGTTTCAAACAGTCTAGTTTAGTCTCCTTCTGTTACTAGGGAGAGGAAAAGAGTCTGTAGCTAGGGAACAGAGTTTGGGGTGGGGACGGAAAATAATGGCTTCAGTCTTCCCAATATTTAATTGGAGGAAATTTCCACTCATCCAGTACTGGAAGTCGGATAAGCAGTCGGATAATTTAGGAGTCGAGAGAGGTGGTGTTGGTGAAATACAGCTGGATATATTAAAAGTACACAAACGTGGACATAATTGATTCAATAAAATTATGGATCACAGAATCACAAAATTGTTACAGCACAGATGGAGGCCATTCAGCCCCTTGTGTCTGCACTGGTTTTCCGAATAAGCCATTCCCCTGCCTTCGCCCCACAATCTGACACATTCTTCCTTTTCAGGTAACTGTCTAATTCCCTTTTGAATGTTTCAATTGAACCTGCCTCCACCACACTGTCAGGCAGTGCATTCCAGACCTTAACCACTCGCTGCATAAAAAGGTTTTTCCTTATCTCACTTTTGCTTCTTTTACCAATTACTTTAAATCTGTGCCCTCTCGTTCTTGATCCTTTCACAAATGGGAACAATTTCTCTCTATCTACTCTGTCCAGACCCTTCATGATTTTGACTACCTCTATCCTCTCAGCTTTCTCTTCTTCAAGGAAAACAGTGCCAACATCACCAATCTATCTTCATAACTGAAGTTCCTGGAGCCATTCTCGTTAATCTTTTGTGTACTCTCTCCAATGCCCTCACATTTTTCCGAAAGTGTGGCACCCAGAACTGGACACAATACTCCAGTTGAGGCTGAACAACTATACAAGTTCTATACAAGTTTAAATAACTTCCTTGCTCTTGTACTCTATGCCTCTGTTAATAAAGCCTAGGATCTTCTTCTTCTTCCTTGGCCTCCTTGTCTCGAGAGACAATGGGTAAGCGCCTGGAGGTGGTCAATGGTTTGTGAAGCAGTGCCTGGAGTGGCTATAAAGGCCAATTCTAGAGTGACAGACTCTTCCACAGGTGCTGCAGATAAAATTGGTTGTCGGGGCTGTTACACAGTTGGCTCTCTCCTTGCGCTTCTGCCTTTTTTCCTGCCAACTGCTAAGTACTTCGACTCGCCACATTTTAGCCCCGCCTTTATGGCTGCCCACCAGCTCTGGCGATCACTTGCATAGGATATTGCATGCTTTATTAACCGCTCTCTCAGCCTGTCCTACCCCTTTCAATTGCTTATACACATAGGCATCCAGGTCCCTCTGCTCCTGCACCCCTTTAGAATTGTACTCTTTATTTTATATTGTCTCTCCATGTTCTTCCTAGCAAAATGAATCACTTCACATTTCTCCACATTGAACTCCATCTGCCACCTGTCCACCCATTCCACCAACTTGTCTGTCCTTTTGAAGTTCTACAATTGTGACGGAAATTCACATGCCAAATGGAAAATATTAATTTTGTCGTAATTTTGTCTTAACATTGCACTTAGGAAAGCATAGTATGATTAGAACAAGTCAGCATGGTTTTACTAAAGGGTGATTCTTTTGACAAATTTATTAGAGTTTTTTGAGGATGTAACTAATAGGGTAGATAAAGGGCAACCAGTAGATATAGTATATCTGGATTTTCAAAATGCTTTCAATAAGGTACCACATAAGAGATTAATAGGCAAGACAAGGGCTCATGGTGTTGGGGGTAATATATTAGCGTGGATAGAGGATTGGTTAACAGACAGGAAGCAGCGAGTGGGCATAAATGGGGCATTTCCAAGTTGGCAGGCAGTGAATAGTGGGGTGTCGCAAGGATCAGTGCTGGGGCCACAGCTATTTACACTCTATATTAATGACTTGGATGAGGAGACAGAGAGTAATGTATCTAAGTTTGCTGATGATACAAAGCTTGATGGAATGGTAAGCTGCGAGGAGGACATAGGGAGGCTGCAAAGAGATATAGATAGATTAAGTGAGTGGGCAACAAGATGGCAAATGGAGTATAATGTAAGCAAGTGTGAAGTTGTTCACTTTGGTTGTAAAAATAGAAAAGCAGAACATTTTTTAAAAGGTGTGAAACTGGTAAGTGTTGATGTTCAGAGAGACTTGGAGGTACTCATACAAGGAACGCACAAAGTTAACATGCAGGTGCAGCAGGCTATTTGGAAGAGAAATGACATGTTGGCCTTTATTGCAAGGGGATTGGAGTACAGGAATAAAGAAGTCTTACTAAAATTGTACAGGGCTTTGGTGAGACCGCACCTGAAATACTGTGTGCAGTTTTGGTCTCTACATTTAAGAAAGGATATCCTTGCACTGGAGGCAGTTCAGTGACGATTTACTAAATTGGTCCCTGGAATGAAGAGGTTATCCTATGATGAGAGGCTGAATAATTTGGGCCTATATTCTCTGGAGTTTAGAAGAATGAGAGGAGATCTAATTGAGACATACAAGATTCTGAAAGGGCTTGATAGTGTAGAAGCTGAGAGATTGTTCCCACTGGTCAGGGAATCTAGAACATGGAGACACAGTCTCAGGATAAGAGGCCAATCGACTGAGATGAGGATAAATTACTTCACTCAAAGGGTTGTGAATCTTTAGAATTCTCTACCCCAGAGGCTTGTGGATGCTCCATCATTGAATACATTTAAGGCTGGGAAAGATAGATTTTTGGTCTCGCAGGGAATCGAGGGATATGGGGAGCAGGCAGGAAAATGGAATTGAAGCCCAAGATCAGCCATGATCGTATTGAATGGCGGAACAGGCTCAACAGGCCATATGGTCCACCTCTGCTCCTATTTCTTGTGTTCTTGTGTATGGAACTGTGCCTGAGACTTTTACTGAAATTGTTCCAAATGACTTAAAAAAAAGAGCAGCAAAGATGGCCACACACGAATTTGCACATGAAAAGCCAAAGGCCAACTAGAGCCAGAGGTGACTATCCAGTGTAGCCAGAACAATGGGGGTGCTCCCTCATTCAATTACCTAGAATGTTTTTGTCGATGTTAATCATAGACTTTGAAAGAGACAACCCTCCCCACCCCCACCAAGTATGTCTGAACAGCCTTGAATCTCATTGATCATTCCAGAAACTTCTGTTTCAAACAAAGAGGTGGTCACATGACATGACTACCTGGGTAACTCAGAGAGTTTGTGAATTGTGCTCGAGTAAGCAGACAGTAACAAGTACTCCGAGGAAGAAAGCAGCTCTCTTTTTCTCCCTGCCCAGCAAAGTCCCAGGGAGCCTTGGCTGCAGCCAAACCTCAAATCTACAGATCCTCACAGTCAGCAAAAGAGGACGGATAAAGCCTCTCTTCAGCCTTCTGGAACCAGAGAAGCAAGCCCGAATTGTGCATATGGCCCAGTGAGGACTTCAAGACTTCAATTTCAACTAAGGACACTGGGACTACACTTCCGTATTTAAATTCCATTTTTATTAAGGACTCTACTGCAACCTCCCAACTCTGTTTTTTTCCCCTCTGTATCTATTTGTGTGTGTGTGGGCCTCTCGTATGAATGTGAGCATGGATGCATCACGTATTTTAGTAATTTTAACTGGTTTAGAGTGATAAGGTTAATAAACTTACATAATTCTTATTTAAACTCAAGAAAACTGGTTTGATTGGTTCATTTACAATTATAATTAGAGGAGCAGGAGCAAGTTCTCACTGAGATGGTAAGTTAAATCACTGGGTTAAAAGGATAAACCCTGTTGCGTCAAACCAGAGAAGGGGCAAATGAGAAGCCTGAGACCCCTTCCTCACCTGGTTGTAACACAAAGCTTCCAAGTCTTGCATTATCTCCAAATTTTGAAATTATGTCCTGTACATTAAGGTCTAGGTCATTAATATATATCAGGAAGAGCAAGGGTCCCAACACAGACCATTGAGAAAGTCCACTACAAACTTTCCTTCAGCCTGAAAAACATCCATTAACATCCAAACTCTCTTTCCTGTCTTCATACCATAGGAATCACCATCGGTTGATTTAGGCTGATAGGCATCAGTAAGCAAAACTCCTGAAAGCGAGAACCTTTCCGAAACAAGTCTCCCACTTGTCCCCTGAATTGTCCACAGTCTGCAAAAGAAGAACCAACAACTTCAACACCTGAAACGCCTGGTGATCAAACACCAATCATAGATCTGGAAGACAGCCTCTATCGCGACTGAAGCTATGAATCTTTATTTTCATAGTGCTTGCTTGTGATTGCGTGTTTTGTGTCAGTTGAATTTCAGAGTTTCTTTATATGCATTTTTTAAAAACTCTGACATATTTTTCTTCTTTGGGAGGAAGATGTGATGTGAGACACACATTGATTGTAAAAGCATGGCATCTGTGTCATGGAAGGCCCGCCACTGTCCAGTTAAGTGCCTAATACACACTTGATTTGATGGGCCTCCCACAGAAGGGGCGACGGTGGGTTCTTGCTTTTGATTCCTTTGTCATCCGTCATCTGGGTAAAGCAGCAGGCTGTGCCAGCTCCTCAACTACAGTCAGTTTACTTCTTATGTTACATACCTAAACAAAACATTGCCGCTCTTTATATCAAATCACAGATATACCTATTAACTAATGAGGTATCAACACAAAGGATCAACGTTCTATTCAAAACAAGTTAACTTACAATAGTTTCAGGAGCTGCACAAGTCTACTGCTTTGCTTGGGCCACACATCCAGGAGAGAGAGAGAGAGAGAGAGACAAAGCAAAGGAATCACCTGCTGATCACATAATACTAACTTCGATGCCACACGTGTATAGCAAACTTGCACCCTGCATCACAGCGATCTGTCTCTTATCTCACTTGTTTAAGGCTAGGAATGTGTAGGCCTCCCCTATCAGTATCTGAACTCCCTCCGGATCCTGCTTCTCGTCCTTGAAACAGAGCAACTATAAAAGCAAGTTTTAAAAGCATCCTTTGTTGGCTATACCCTTATGGGTAGCTTAACTTGGCTATTTCAGTCTTTTTAATTTTTTTATCAGTTGATGACCAATCTAATTTCTGTAAGTGTGAGCTGCTTTTATGTATTAGAATGCCTATCCCAAAAGTAAGTGATTTTTATTTTTTATACAGTAAAAACGACTCAACATAAGTTTTATATACTGGAGAAATATCATGTAAAAAGCTTAATCTTACATCTCTGTCCCGAGGGCATTGGCTCAAACTGGGCATGGTTAAAAAGATTTATCTAATGATTTCCATGACCTCAGGACATTTCAAAGTGCTTTATTCATACTCATTACAGCACAGAAGGAGGCCATTCGGCCCATTGAATCCATTCTAGCTTGCTGTACAGCAATCCAGTCAGTCCTACTCCCAGGCTCCATCTCTGTAGCCCTGCAAGTTTATTTCCCTCAAGTGTTCACCCAATTTCCTTTTGAGGTCATTGATCACCTCTGCTTCCACCACCCTCGTAGGCAGTGAGATCGAGGTCAGTACCACTCAGAGCATAAAAAACGTTCTTCCTCACATCCCCCCTGCATCTCTTGCCCAAAGCCTTCAATTTGTGTCCCCTAATCCTTGTACCATTAACTAATGGGAACAGCTTTTCGTTGTTGACCTCATCTAAACTTGCCATAATCTTGCACACTTCTTTCAAATCTCCTCTCAATCTCCTTTGCTCCCCTTGTAGCCAAACTCCCTCATCCCTGGAACCATTCTAGTAAATCTCCTCTGCACCCTCTCAAGGACCCTCACATCCTTCCTAAAGTGTGGTTGACCAGAATTGGTCGCAATACTCTAGTTGTGGCCTAACCAAATCTTTATACAGGTTCAGCATAACTTCCCTGCTTTTATACTCAATACCTCTATTTATGAAGCCCAAGATCCAAGGGGAAAACTTTATGCTTTCCCCACAGTGGATTTGGATGTGGGGAGAGCATGGTGGTGGCCGGGGGAAGTGGGGAGGGGGTGTACCCCGCCACCTTCCTGGCTCCGTTGAAAATAAGTCACGGGCATGAAGGGCTGTGAGTGGCCATCTTGCCCTGCCACCAATTGAGTCCCTTAAGTGGGCAATTATTGTCCACTTAAGGGACTCATCCTGCCACCACAGCAATTAGCCCAGTGGCCAGCAGGTCGATTGCTGCACTGGAAGCATGCAAGAAAAACCATGTGGGTTGCTTGCTGGCTCCAGGGTGGGGGCAACCCTCATTAAAAGACACTCAGTGCCTGAATGAGGGAGCCAGTATCGGGAAGTGGGGTGGGGTGGGGGGGGGGGGGGGGCGGTGCGGTGGTGTGCTGAGTGCCATGTCCGTGTCCTTGCTGCTGCCCTGGGTCCAATGCCACTCCTGGGCCTCGGGTGGGCGCTCCACCAGCAGCAGCCACGATGGCACTGCTCAGTTAAAGAGCTGCCGGCCTCTGATTGGCTGGCAGCTCTCAGAGGGTGGGACTTCCGTTGCTGGGGTCCTTGGTCTCGTGGAAGGCCCGCCACTGTTAAGTGCCTAATAGACACTTGATTTGGAGAAGGGGCGACATTGGGTTCTCGCAGCGCTTTTGCTGGAGGTCGAGACCCCCATCGCCTGGATGAAATCCTGGCACATATGCTTTTACTCTCAATATGTCCTGCCACTTTCAAATATCTATGCACGTGAACCCGCAGTTCCCTTTGTCCCTGCACACTCCTTAGAACTGTGTCATTAAGTCTATACTGCCTCTCCCTAGCCCTTCTCCTAAATTGCATCATGCTTTACAGCTAAGTAATTTTAAAATGGCTCACTGTTGGAAAGTAGGAAACATGGCAGCCAATTTTTCATGCAACAAGGTGCCACCGACAGCAATGTTATAAAATGACCTGATAACCTGTTAATGGTGTTGTTGACATCTAGCCTCTTAAGCATCCCTGATTTTAATTGCTTCACCATTGATGGTCATGCCTTCAGCTGCCTGGGCCCCAAGCTCTGGAATTCTCTCCCTAAACCTCTCCATCTCTTTCCTCTTTTAAGACACTCCTTAAAACCTACCTCTTGGACCAAGCTTTTGGATATCTGACTTTATGTGGCTCGGTGTCATATTTTCTTTTAATAATGCTCCTGTGAAGCGACTTGGAACGTTCTATTGCATTAAAGGTGCTATATAAATTTAAGTCAACAACAAAAAACAAGAAATGCTGGAATCACTCAGCAGGTCTGGCAGCATCTGTGGAAAGAGAAGCAGAGTTAACGTTTCGGGTCAGTGACCCTTCTTCGGAACTGACAAATATTAGAAAAGTCACAGATTATAAACAATTGAGGTGGGGGTGGGGCAAGAGATAACAAAGGAGAAGGTGCAGATTGGACCAGGCCACATAGCTGACCAAAAGGTCACAGAGAACAGGCAAACAATATGTTAATGGTGTGTTGAAAGACAAAGCATTAGTACAGATTAGGTGTGAATAAATTTAAATTGTTGGTGTTGTTGATTGAAGGATATTGTCCAGGACATAAGGGAAAAACGCCCCAGTTTTTTGAATTAGTGCCATAGGATCTACTCCCAATCTCGCACATTTTACTGTTCATCTTCTGAAACAGACATGTAAAGTTCCTGGAGATGTTAAAACAAAGGGCAAGTTCCTTCCTGCACCCTTAAAGAGTGGCGCCATCTGGTGGCAAAACCGCTCCTGGAGCACAAACCCGGAGCTGGGCAGAGAAACAAACTGGGATCGGTGTCAATCTCAGGGGGTAGGACATTTCTGCTGCTGGTCGGAGCTTCCGCATTTGGTTACCTAGCTGCAAAAAATGTTTCTGTTTGTTGCATTTACTGTGTTCAGTTTGAAAGCTGACAGGTTAATAGCCTAAGGACGAGGCGTATCAAACACACACAACGGGTTTGAATTATTGCTGCAGACTTGTTTGCAAAGTCATTTTCTTTCAAACAAATCCACAGTTTTTTTTATTTAAAAAGGGTTGAAAATTAAATGCCCGGAGAGGACAGGCTGCTATTTGTATCGGTGCAAATTGTGCTTCTGCACTTCAATGATGGCCAAAAGGAAAGGTCGGACTTACAGAAGAAGGAAGCGGAAAGGTTGCGTGAGCCAGGAGTGCAGAGGAACACGTGCGGTGAAGACTGGAGGTAAAGCCCAGGCGGGATTGACAGCTGTCAATCAAAGTGCCCCCCCGGGATCTGTCGCGCGTGGGGTATGGGAGGCTGCAGTTTTACTTGCTGGCTTGGCACATGAGAAGAGCATGGGACTGGGCAGCTCTGCGGCCTGCAACCAACTCTCTTTATTGTGGGCCTTTCCTGAGCTTTGGGCTGGATTAGGATCGCCACCTATTGGCAAGTCCCAAACCAAATAGAAATCAGTCCAAGTATATAATACTGCATTGAACAACCAATATCAGGATGATACCCACCCTCCTCCCCTGGAGAGAGGGACCACTGGATAATGACCTTGATTTTTTTTGTCCATCCCTTCTCCCTAACTCAAGTATTGCAGCAAATTGTAATTGCCTTTATCACTGCTTTGACAGAGGTGAGTTAACTCGGCATAGTTTAGAGATCAAATTTAAAACTGGTGTATTAAAAAATCTTAGTGCGAAGGAGAGAGGCAGCATGGAGTGCCTGCCAGCTGCACAAGGCTTCCTACAAATTGACATTTGCACATTGGTAGTAAGGTTTAATAAAAGCAAAATACTGCAGATGCTGGAAATCTGAAACAAAAACAAGAAATGCTGGATTCACTCAGCAGGTCTGGCAGCATCTGTGGAAAGAGAAGCAGAGTTAACGTTTCGGGTCAGTGACCCTTCTTCGGAACTCAAGTTTAAACTAAGGTTTAAATTGGTTGGCAACATGGTTTGCCTGAACCCTTTTCACCCAAGGAGGAAATGAGAGATTTGGATAATATTGCTCCTTGACCCTGATGTTTCTATTGAAGTTAAGTTCCAGTCTGCCCTAATCCTGCAGGTAGTTAGATGATCTGAACCAGTGTTCCTACTGCTGAATGCTATTTAGTGATGCCCTATTAGAAAATGTCTGTACCTAAATGTCTTGCAACATTGAGTTCAGGCTGGCTGATGTGCTGCACCCCTATTTTGATACAGGCCAGGTTTCTGAATGAAGAATGGACCTGTTGTGTGGAATCATCTCCGTGTGTTACTACCTTCAACAGAGGAAGGGCAAACAAGAAATATGCTTTGCCACTTGGGAGGAAATGCACATTTGTGTTCAATATTAATTTAACTTTAGCCAGATCAATAAGTTTGATGTAGACTAATAAATGTATTAACATTTAAGAATGTAATTAAGTCTGTCAATTTTGCACAGCCAACATTAGTCATGAGTCGGATTATGTACAGCTGAGGAAGTGGCTTAAAAAGAAGGGCTTCAATGACTTCTATTTGGTGCCAGCAAGCTTTCCAGGTACGTGATTTCCTCTGCTTTTCTTTGTCTCGCCTTCCCACCTTCCTGCTATATTTAAAGGGGCACTGAATACATCAGAGGGAGGGGGACAAGCTACAACAGCTGTAGATCATGACAGCATTACCTGGAAGCAAAATTGTATTTTTTGCAATGCAACAGGGTAATTTGCTATTTAAATGCGCAATGGTCTATTAAATAATAGACAATAACAAATTAGGCTTATCTACTATAAAGACTAGATTCATATGTTTGGAATTCAATCTGATTTCATTATTCATCTGCAGTCTGGTTTGACCCTGGAATAACAGTGAAGGACAATTGAATGCTTGCCTGTACAGCCTGGTGAAAAGTTAGCAACCTGTTTCTTGAGACTAGTGAAATAAACAGCAAAAATTAAATCAGTTTTGAAACAGCCTCTGTACCTATAGAACTTGTAGCACTTTCAAAGACAGTTGGTATCAGCTGTCCCTCCCCATTATTCATTCATATATTTTTTTTAAAAATCATTTCAAAATGTACACTTTACAGAGTCACAGATTGGTCGAGGCTCATTGACAGATACCAGCGCAAGTGAGAATTTCAGTACGGGGGTTGATGAGTGCCACATTTAAATGTCAGCATGGCTCAGTGGTCCCACTCTCATCTCTGAATAACAAGGTTGTCCAGAAAGTAATACATTGGATTTGAATCTCTTTGAGATATCATTGGGGATAGGATAAGGTGCTACATAGTTGTAACTTGTTCTTTCCTTTCCAATATGCTCTGTAACTTTATTAATATTTCGCTGATAATTTGCTTTGTCTGCTAATAGCTTGTCCACAAAGTCTATAGGAGTTCTTTTTTCAACCTTCTTTTGTTTTGGACTCAGGTTAAAAACTGGCACACTCCTGAGGACCGCCAACTCCTGAAAGACAGCCTAAATAAGGAAAACAGTGCTATTGTTGCTGGTATTTTTATTCATTAGTGTCCAGCAGGAGAATTAACAGTACTAAGTCAACATGTACACAAATCTGATGATTTTTGTAGACCCCTAGTGGCTCAGGACCCTGGGTTATTTCACACAGAATTACTTGTATATTCATGATGGTGTTCTTTTGAGGTTTGAAAGACGCAGTGCAAATTTAGGTGGTTGTTGGTTATCTGTATATGAGGAAATTAAACAATAATGTATATTTTTCTAATAAACCATTCTGTGACCATTGCAGGCGATCGAGAGTAATTGTGTCCTTTTTCCTTGTTCAGATATTGGCAGAGGACTAATGACGACTAAAACTCTCCAGGTATTCATGTAGTTAATTCCATTAATTCCTTTTTTCAACAGATTACTTTCCTCCTCCTTCTCTGCCACCTTTGTTCTTCAAATGCTATAGCTACCCACCTTAAAGTGGCTTGCTGTTGAGTTTGCTCTTCCTTTCTTTTGCAGCTCCCCTGACACTACTCAATATCACCAGTGAATGAGAGTGAATTAACTGTGTGATTGGGCTGCTCTGTTGCCCTAAGAGTGGCTGTAGAATGGTGCAGAGAAAATTCTGAAGAGGTTACTTGGTTCATTCTTTGTGTGGGCGAGAGTTTTGTATGCAATATTTTTAACATATATTTTCATATTGGAGGAAAGAAACTGTGGCAGATTTATAGTTTTAAGTTAGAGTCCAGAAGCTCTTTGCTGTTTGGTTTTGCCCCAGGCCTAGTTCAACTTATTGAAGAAACATCATAGCAAGTATAAATAACCTAAACCCACTTTACTCTTCTTTCTCATTTAGCCAGGAGATCTTGTTATTGAATTACCTGAGAAGTGTCTGCTCACCACCAATACAGTCCTGAAGAGTTATCTGGGTGAATACATTGAAAGGTAAGTTGTGCCCAATGGTGCTGGATTCTGTTGCATTATTCCAGTGGGGACGTCTTAATGTAAAAAGCAAATGATTTAATGGAGGCTGAGCATAATCAGATAAAGATAGGGGAAATGCAAATACCTTATTCATGAAAAGGTTCGTCTAAAAAAAAACATTGGAGGGTGGGGGCAGGGTTTGAAGACCACAGGTCACATCCCCACTTTAATCCTTGTGCCTCGAGACCAGTGCACTGGTCAAGTACACAAATAATATTTTTCCTGACTTCAATTTCATCTTTTATCTACATCCCAAGGGAATTCATTTGAGAATTCCAACAAGAATTATAACTTGGAAGAGGGGTTGGAGGAAGCTTAGAATTTAGGAGTCTTGTGTTGGACACTGCTTGGATGGGGGAGTGAAAGAAAATGTCTTTAGCTTGTTCTAGCTCTGAGGGGTTACTCTTGAGAATGAAGCTGGGTTCAGACACAATTGTTGCAGGGTTTTAATGGGCATCTTAGAGTTGAGTAAAATTCTCCAATGAAGAATGATTAACTCTAATGACCAAATCATAAAGTAGGAACCAACAACACGTCTGAGCTGTAGAACCACAAGAAACCCAGTGAATGTGACGCAACACTTTACTTGTGGCTAGATGCCCTTGAGTGTTCTCTCCCTTTGTATTCCGATGCCAGCCATTTGATTTATTTTTGGCTGAATCGGGTGAAAGTCTTGCTGTAGTTCAATTTTATAATCTTAAAAAAATCAGTTGAAAAGTGAAAAGGTTATCTTTGTCCAGTGAAGCTCAATCTGCAGTTCACCACTGATGTTCCTAAATCATTTTATTTTTCCAGATTGGATAGACTTAATGGGCTAAAGAGTTTCAATAAAAATCCTCAACTTTCTTTTGAAACACAAGGAAATGGGACAAAAGCAATAGTCTTCCATAGAGCTGGCACAGATGTGATGAGCCAAGTGGCTGCCTTCTGTGCTGCAAAATAATTCTATAAATTACCTAATGGGCTATCATTTGCTGTAGGAGTGTATCCTCGGTATGTGCCGTTAGACCTCCGCTTGCACATTTAGGTTTTAAATCTTTTGTGTAGCAAGTTGCTGAAAGTTGATAATGTCGTAGTAAGAGAAACAACGTCTGGCACCTGAGCGAACAGGGCAAGCAACTGTGTATCTCCTTCACCAATCAGATTGAAGGATTGAGAAATAAACAGCACAAGGACTCAGAAGGAAGTGTAAATTAGAGCGGATGAATTCAATGTTGAATCAGGTACAGAAAGAGGAATAAAGAGAGGGAAAGAAAGTGGATTAATAGAGAAAGTGAAGAGACAAAAAATAGTTTTAAAATTTACATTTTAATTGTACATTTTAAATATATTCAACAACAATTAAAACCTGAAGAAATGAGACTCCTCACTTATGATGGTTAGCTGGAGAGATTGACTGGCAGTAATTAACACTTATCACATGGTTAAAAGGTTACTTATACTGAAATGGATAAGACTTCACTTTCTGTGGAGATTTTAGTTTCTATCTGCCGCACAAACGCAGCAACTTCACACCATTCAGTCCATTTCAGTGATGGAGTAGACAGTGAAATGCTGTTTTACTGAAGCCAATGGTGGAGTGGCATAACTCGGACAACAACTTTTGGAATTCCACGTATCTGCTCTCACCTGAAGTTTCTGTAGCATTAGTGCATAAATAACGGAAAGTGCCGTTAGCTTTGCTGTTATTTGACAGAAAATTTTGGGTCATTGTTTTACTGTTTGAATGTATGTTAGTTTACTGGGTTGTACAGCCTGCATCACACTAAGCCTTTTGATTAATAGAGGCTGCCAATGTTGTGGTAAGGAATTATTGTAGATTTAACAAAATTGATCCAGTAACAAATAGAACTTGCAACATGGAACCAGGCCATTCAGCCCAGCCATTCCATGTTGGTGGTTACCTTCCACATATTTACACACCCTGTTCCCAAATCCCTTCAACCCTTTCATTCACCTATCCAATCTAATCTTGAACGTTAATATAGTTTCTTCCTCAAACCATTAACTGTGAAAGCAAATTCTACAGCCTCCCAACTCTGTGCATTTAAAAAAAATGTTTCTTCTGCTTGTTCTAAGTCTCAAATTTAATCTTGTATTTATGGGCCCTTGTTCTTGATGCCTCAACTACTGGGAACAGTCTGCTTCTATGTACCCTGTCCCAATCTTTCGTAATTTTAAACACTTCGATCATATTCTCATGTAATTTGCGTTGTTGTTACAAAGCCATGATTTTTCTAGTCTTTGCTCCCTGGTATGAGTAAATACATTCTAGTGAAATTGCATTGTACCCTCTCTAAAGCCTCAATATCCTTCCTATGATATGGAGCTCAATACTGCACATAGAGCTCGACTGAAGTTTCAATATGCTTTTATACAAGCTCATTATCTCTCTGCTTTTATATTCACTACATATTGTGAAAAAGACATAGAATTCTTTTAGTTGTTTTTACAGCCTTATCAACCTGAAGTGCAGCCATTACTGTCCTGTACTCCACCTGCCTCTGCTGTTGTACAGCACTGAGCCTGTTTACATTCTGAGTATAATTGCTGCCGATATTGAATTCCACTGGTTATTATTTAGCTCATTCCCCCATCTCCTCAATATCCCTTTTTAGCTTCCTTTGCTTTTGAAGAACAATTAACTAAAGCTCCAATTTTGGTAAAATCTGCATATTTCAACAACACTCCCTCAAGATCTAGATCCAAAATTCATACACTCCAAAACATTGATATATATGCTTTCAATTGTTCTGGAAAAATGGCCTTGGCTCCTGCATTCTGCTTTTTCCTCTCTTAAACAATCTTTAATCCAGTTTGCTATTCTCCCTGTAATTCCATACCCCTTAATCTTCTCTGGTAGTTTCCCATATGGTGCCTTACCTAAAGATTTCAAAAAGTTTATGTACGCTCCATCCACTGTGTTACGACCAAGGCGGGAGGAGTGCATTGTCTTTTCTAGTTCCACTTCTTCACGGGTCACAACATATATTTAAATGTTTGCCCAGTTACCGATGCGGTCAATCACATATTCAGACCAAAATACACCGACTAATTTCTTTTATAAACAACAAATTATCAGTTTATTATCAAACAAGACTTATCCAGAAATGAAGCAAAGCATTAACACACAGATTGAAAATATGGAAGTTCCCTTTTTTAATTCTACACACACACACACCCACACACGCTGAAAAAAATATAGAAATTCTGTCTGCTGAGGTCTGTTACAAACAAAAGACAAAGAGAAATAGTTTGGCCAAATACTTGCTAATTCTTGAAGAAAAAAGAGAAGACATGGAAGGAATTCAGTTGTCCTTTTGGTCTGGTGTCTGGGTATACGGAGACGGGTCACTGGGATCTGTTCTAAAGCAGTTCTTTTCAGGCGGCGTTGAGAATTATTCTGGCAGATTTTTCCAACTTCTCAGGAGAGATGCAGCACCAGGGATTTTAGCTCTCCCACACTGGATCTTTGCAGGGTTTCTTGAAAGAGGTGAGCTGGGTGGTTTCTTTTTCCTTGGCAGGCAAAACACTAACTGTCTTCAAAACAGTTCACACCCCAACTGAAAAAACAATCTCCAAACTACAAACAGAAAGTCAACCAACTGACCTCCATCAACCTTGACATGTGGCTTCTCTGTAAACATCTTCCCCAGGTCACCAAGTTTTCTGTTGTTTATTTATTTTTTTTATTTTTTATTTTATTTAGAGATACAGCACTGAAACAGGCCCTTCGGCCCACCGAGTCTGTGCCGACCATCAACCACCCATTTATACTAATCCTACACTAATCCCATATTCCCACCACATCCCCACCTGTCCCTATATTCCCCTACCACCTACCTATACTGAGCTTAAAGCACATGATTTCCAGCACAGATTGTTTTCAAACAACATCTCAGTGTCCTTTCAGTGAACTGTCAACAACAAAACAAAGTCCAGCATTTATAAAATCTTCAGCCTTCCAATGAATCCATCTCCACAATTTTTAAATACGAGTTCTCAAAAAAAAGAGGCACTTTCATAACAACTGCATGTTTCTGATTTACTATTTGTTACCTCCTGAAAAAATTCTGAACGTGTCAAGCAGAATTATCTCTTTTGAAATCTGTGCTGGCTACATCTAACTGTTGTATGCAGTTACTGGGCCACAGGACCGTTTAAACTTCAGGCACAGGGGAGTTTTTGGTGATACTGAGGGAGTGCTGCACTATTGAAGGTGTTGTTTTTTGGATTAAACCAAGGCTGTCCTCATAGGTGGATGTAAAAGATCCCATGGGACTTTCAAAGAAAAGCAGAGGAGTTCTCCCTGGTGTCCTGGCTAATATTTATCTCTCAAACAATATTATGTAAAAAAAACAGTTTATCAGGTCATTCTAACATTGCAGTTGTGGCACCTTGCTGTGTGCAATTTGGGTACTGTGTTTCCTCCATTACGACAGTGACTATACTTCAAAAATACTTTTTAAAAAATTAGTTCCTGGGATGTGGCCAACCTGGCTAGACCAGCATTTATTGTCCATCCCTAATTGCTCTTGAGAAGGTGGTGTTGAGCTGCCTTCTTGAACCGCTGCAGTCCATGTGGGGTAGGTATACCTACTGTGCTGTTAGGAAGGGAGCACCAGGGTTTTGACCCAGCGACAGTGAAGGAACGGCGATTATCGTTCCAAGTCAGGATGGTGTATGGCTCTTAGGGGAACTTGCAGGTGGTGGTGTTCCCATGCATCTGCTGCCCTTGTCCTTCTAGGTGGTAGAGGTCGCGGGTTTGGAAGGTTCTGTTGAAGGAGCCTTGGTGAGTTGCTACAGTGCGTCTTGTAGATGGTACACACTGCTGCCACTGTGCGTCGGGGTGGTGAAGGGAGTGAATGTTTGTGGATGGGGTGCCAATCAAGCGGGCTGCTTTATCCTGGATGGTGTCGAGCTTCTTGAGTGCTGTTGGCTGTAACATTGGCTGTAATTGGCTGTAAGCACATTGGGACATCCTGACACATGAAAGGCACTGTATAAGTACATGTTTAAAATTTTGATTTATTGTTTCCAGGTGGAAGCCTAGTTTGTCTCCCCTTCAAGCCTTGTGTACTTTTCTTATTGCTGAAAGACATTTCGGGAGCCGGTCTCCATGGAAGCCCTATATCGATGTCTTACCAAGGACGTACACGTGCCCAGTTTATTTAGCAGAGGGAGTAATAGATCTGTTTCCCGACCCTCTGGTTAAGAAGATTCAGGAGCAAAAGAATGCGGTTCAGGAACTGTACCTTACTTCAAAATGCTTCTTCAATTCGTTGCAGCCCTTATTTTCTGAGCACGTAGAGAACATTTTTACTTATGATGCATTCCGCTGGGCTTGGTGCAGTATCAATACCAGGACAGTTTATATGGAGCTTGGGCAAAGTGAGTTCTTTTCCCGAGAGCCTGATGTATATGCCTTGGCACCATACTTAGACTTGCTGAATCACAGCCCTTCCGCTCAGGTAAGAAGACAGTTCACATAAACAAAAGGCAGGTGTGCTTAAATTAAAATACATCGTCAAGCAGGCAGTGCTTATCGCTGTACAAAAGTTCCTGACAAATATTATACATTAATGGTTAATACCAATAATGGTGATTGCTCTGAAATTCAGCTGATTTAAATTATCTTCAAAAAATACATAAATCTTCCCTCTCATTTCCCCACACCACCATCACTATCCCATGCTGGAAACATGGTTTACATTTTTGGCATGATGTAATGCTAATTTATATTTCACTGTTGTGAATGACCTCCTCAAATCCTGTATTGCTGCTAACCTCTATCCTATACAAACGTAGGGTTAGGGAGGAAAGTGGAGATGTTTCCACAAACAGATCAGCCACGATCTTGTAGAATGGCAGAGCAAACACGAGGGGCCGAATAGCCTTCTCCTGCTCCTGATTCATATGCGTGTTCATATGTTGCAACAAATGCCCTTCTTCAGCGTTCTTACAGTTGGCAGCCTCGCCAAATGCTTTGCAGCTACTTCTGCCGGGAGTGAAATGTTAATATCATTCCCCACAGGAAGGAACAACCTGATCATGAGCCAACCTGAGCTGTTGATCAGTCTTCTCCTAGCAACTGTTTGGAGAGCAAGGTTGGCAGCTGTCTGGCAGCAGGTACTGTGCTCTCCCTCAGCTTGCAGCTCTGCTTTTCACCAGGAGGCATGAATATGAGAAAAGAGTGAGAAAAAAAACATACAGGCTCATACTGGAAACAGCCAAGTTCAGAGGTTTAGCAGCAACACTTGGCATTTTTATAGCGCTTTCGGGTAGAAAAGCAGCCCAAGATGCTTCACGAAAGCATAATCAGACAAAAGAGGATGCTGACCACAAAAATAGGAGGGGTTACTAACGATATGGTCAAAGAGATGGGTTTTATGGAGGGTCTTAAAGGAGTAGAGGGAGGTGGACAGACTGAGGGGGAATTACAAAGCATGGGGCTTAGAAGCCCTGGAGCCACAGCTGCCAATAGTGGGATGAAGGGAACGGTGACTGCTGCACAAGATGCCAGAGTTAGAAGAATGGAGCGTTCCGGGATGGGTTTTTGGGCTGAAAGAGGTTACAGAATGAGGGAGGGGCAAGGCCATGGAGGGAGTTAAACAGGAGGATGACCGTTTTAATTTGAAGGCATCAGGAGCTGGTGTAGATCAGGTTTAACTTGTATTTCTATGCTTGCAGGTAATGGCTGCCTTCAACCAGAAAAGCAAACATTATGAAATCAGAACAGTCACAAAATGCAGACGATACGAGCAGGTTTTCATCTGCTACGGCCCACATGACAATCAGCGGCTCCTCCTGGAATATGGATTTCTTGCGAGCAGTAATCCACACAATGTGGTATATGTCGGTAAAGGTGAGGGTGCTGTCCCTGAGCTGAGGAGAGGATGCATCTCTCACAACTTTTGTTCTCCAGTTTTCTATAATGTGGAACACTTACGGGAATGGTGGCAATAAGGATCCCTATTTCTACGTGTTACTTTCTGTCCTTTCTCCAGCCTCCCATCTGTGACCAAGGCTGAGAGGATAGGAAAACTCTTCCCAGCATCTGTAAATAGTACTTTGAAACCCGCCACTAGCAAGTGTGGAAGAGGAGACATTTTGAGGGTAATTTTAACTGAGGGGAAATCCATGGGATCAGGGGAAATGCTGGTTTTATGTCCCGTCCAATATTGCTATCCATTGACTTCATTAGAGAATAAAACTGGGCTGGGTGTAAACCCAGTGTTGCACCTGATCCTGATGTTTTGCTGATGGGTGGGTTGGCTTAAAATTGCCCCCTTTTGTGTTTCTTTATTTTCATCCTCTTGTCCAAGTGGGGATGCTTCGGGATTCTCTTGGTGCTTCTTTACAGTGGCTTCATGAGATTAGTAACTCAGCATAAGGTGGACCTTGCCGTTCAGGCTTATTCCTAGGTTGCATTTGTAAACATAATTTGTTGAATAAATGGAAAAGCTCAATTTTTAAAAAAAGTTGAAGTCACATTTCTGGTGTTTGCTTTCAGATCTTCTTTGTAACCACATTTCACATAAGGACAAACTAGTGAACAGAAAGCTGTTATTTCTACAAGATGAAGGCCTCCTGGAGTAAGTATTACTGTGTCTGAGTGGCCAGTTAAAATAATTTGAACAGGAAAAGGGAACATCTCCATCATCAATTGTAGTGCAGTATGTTGAGAAGGACTGCCTTTTTATAACACCTTTCATGGCCTCAGGTTGTCCCCAAGTGCTTTACAGCCAAAAAGTATCTTTGAAGTGTAGTTGCTGTTGGACTGTAGGAAACACAGCAGCCAAAATTGTGCATAGCAAGCTCCCACAAACAGCAATGAAATAAATGACCAGATTATCTGTTTTTATAGTGTAGCTTGTTGTAAAATTTATATGGTGGGATCAGCAACTGAGTACAGATGTCCCACAGACCCAGGTTCAATTTTGTGGTCTGAGTGAGTTAGCTGGTCTCAGGGTAGTGGTGGGTACTTTACATTTGGCCTCAATGTTTGGCATGGGAAAATCAGCCAGAGTTGTTCCCTCTGATTTTTATCCAGCAACTCTTGCAGGAATCTTGCTTGACAAATCTACTAGAATTCTTTGAGGATGTAACTAGTAGAGTTGATGAGGGGGAGCCAGTGGATGTGGTATATTTGGACTTTCAGAAGGCTTGCGACAAAGTCGAAGCACATAAGAGATTAGCATGTAAAATTAAAGCGCATGGGATTGGGGGTAGTTTATAGTGATGGATAGAAAATTGATTGGCAGACAGAAAACAAAGACTAGGGATAAATGGGTCTTTTCCCGAATGGCAGACAGTGACTAGTGGGGTACCACAGGGATCGGTGCTTGGACCCCAGCTATTTACAATAACTTCTTTGGCCTCCTTATCTCGAGAGACAATGGGTAAGTGCCAGGAGGTGGTCAGTGGTGTGTGGAGCAGCGCCTGGAGTGGCTATAAAGGCCGATTCTAGAGTGACAGGCTCTTCCACAGGTGCTGCAGAAAAATTTGTTTGTCGGGGCTGTTACACAGTTGGCTCTCTCCTTGCGCCTCTGTCTTTTTTCCTGCCAACTGCTAAGTCTCTTCGACTCGCCACACTTTAGCCCCGCCTTTATGGCTGCCCGCCAGCTCTGGCGAACGCTGGCAACTGACTCCCACGACTTGTGATCAATGTCACAGGACTTCATGTCGCGTTTGCAGACGTCTTTAAAGCGGAGACATGGACGGCCAGTGGGTCTGATGCCAGTGGCGAGCTCGCTGTATAAATGTGTCTTTGGGGATCCTGCCATCTTCCATGCGGCTCACATGGCCAAGCCATTTCAAGCGCCGCTGGCTCAGTAGGGTGTATAAGCTGGGGGTGTTGGCCACCTCGAGGACTTCTGTGTTGGAGATACGGTCCTGCCACCTGATGCCAAGTATTCTCCGGAGGCAGCGAAGATGGAATGAATTGAGACGTCGCTCTTGGCTGACCTACATTGTCCAGGCCTCGCTGCCATAGAGCAAGGTACTGAGGACACAGGCTTGATACACTCGGACTTTTGTGTTCCGTGTCAGTGCGCCATTTTCCCACACTCTCTTGGCCAGTCTGGACATAGCAGTGGAAGCCTTTTCCATGCGCTTGTTGATTTCTGCATCTAGAGACAGGTTACTGGTGATAGTTGAGCCTAGGTAGGTGAACTCTTGAACCACTTCCAGAGCGTGGTCGCCAATATTGATGGATGGAGCATTTCTGACGTCCTGTCCCATGATGTTAATTTTCTTGAGGCTGATGGTTAGGCCAAATTCATTGCAGGCAGCCGCAAACCTGTCGATGAGACTCTGCAGGCACTCTTCAGTATGAGATGTTAAAGCAGCATCGTCAGCAAAGAGGAGTTCCCTGATGAGGACTTTCCGTACTTTGGACTTCGCTCTTAGACGGGCAAGGTTGAACAACCTGCCCCCTGATCTTGTGTGGAGGAAAATTCCTTCTTCAGAAGACTTGAACGCATGTGAAAGCAGCAGGGAGAAGAAAATCCCAAAAAGTGTGGGTGCGAGAACACAGCCCTGTTTCATGCCACTCAGGATAGGAAAGGGGTCTGATGAGGTGCCGCCATGTTGAATTGTGCCTTTCATAATGTCATGGAATGAGGTGATGATACTTAGTAGCTTTGGTGGACATCCAATCTTTTCTAGTAGTCTGAAGAGACCACGTCTGCTGACGAGGTCAAAGTCTTTGGTGAGATCAATGAAAGCAATGTAGAGGGGCATCTGTTGTTCATGGCATTTCTCCTGTATCTGACGAATATTAATGATTTAGATGATATATATTAATGATTTAGATGAGGGAACTAAATGTAATATCTCCAAATTTGCAGATGACACAAAACTGGGTGTGAGGGTGAGTTGTGAGGAAGATGCAGAGAGGCTTCAGGGTAATTTGGACAAGTTGAGTGAGTGGTCAGATGCATGGCAGATGCAGTCTCGTGGATAAATGTGAGGTTTAATGTGGGGAAAGCAGCAAATCGTTACTAAGTTAGATGATCAGCCATGATCATAATGAATGGCGGAGCAGGCTTGAAGGGCCGAATGGCCTACTCCTGCTCCGATTTTCTATGTTTCTATGAATCTGATGAGGATTGTATCATGGTCAAGTAACCTGATGCGATGCACTGCTGAAGCTCACATATGAGTAATGCTCACTAAAGTGTGAGGTGCCTCAGGGCAAATAGTGCCTTCTGAAATTTGAAGCACTACATTAAATATATCCAGGCAAGGAAAAATTGTGGGCAATTTTTAAAAAATTTATTCTGTGTACAAAAACTATTTCACTGAAACATAAAACAAAGTGATTAGTCTTAAATTCAGTTTAGGTTTTATTTATGTTTCATAATATATTATCCATGGTTACTTGGAACCCGACCCTTCCCCTGCTTCCAATATCTGACCGCATTTGTTGACAACGCGAACGGTAGGTGGCGCTGTTTTGGCACATGCGCAAATACAGCATGTGCCACGAAAACGTCACAGATTGCGACTGTAGCAGCTGCCAGGACTAAAGATGGCGCTGCTCAAAGAATCACACAGAGGCAACCTAACGAACACGTGGCAGTATACAATGGCCGGAGTGAGAGAGCAGCGCGGGGGCCGGGGAGAGCAGCGCGGGGGCCGGGGAGAGTAGCGTTGAGGGTGTCGGGGGTGGGGGGAATGGAGGGAGGGAGGGGCGGAAAGAGAGGAGGGAGGGAGGGGCGGAAAGAGAGGAGGGAGGGAGGGGGGAAGAGAGGGAGGGGTGGGGGGGAAGAGCGGGAGGGGTGGGGGGAAGAGCGGGAGTGGGGGGGGTGGGGGTGAAGAGCGGGTGTGGGGGGGTGGAGGTGAAGGGCGGGAGTGGGGTGGGGGGGGGGAGCAGCGGAGCGGAAGAGGAGTGCCTTTTTCTGTGCATGCGCCATAAACACAACAGCAAAAGACTTACCGGCCAGTCCCTGGATCCGGCGACACCAAGGTCTTCGCACACTCGCTCCCCGCGGCTCTCTACGGCCTCTCGCAACCGGCCCTCTCCATTCAGCCGTTCCCTCCATCAGCGGATGCCCAATCCAGTTGCTTCTCCCCTACTTCTCCACAGTACTTCAGGCATTGCAACTGTCTGGTCCCTGCATTTTGCATGCTCCCTCTCCCCACCCCTCCCCCCTCTCCATCTACCCCCCTACCTCCACCCCTCCCTCTACCCCCCTACCTCCACCCCTCCACCACAGTTGAATATCTGAAGTGCAGTTGCAAAGTCGGGGAAATAGCATGCAAAACAAAGCCTCAACAATTCTGGGGTTAATTATTGAGAAGTTTTATTAAGTTCATTAAGCATCCGAGGAACTGCTGTGCATAGATACATGAGTGTTGTGTTTCCAGCATTCCCGTTAGACAGACAGGCCGAGTCTCTGCTATGCACAGCTAAAGAGATTGTTCCTGGAGAGCCTTGTGGTGAATGAACGCTTGGCTCTCTATTCCACTACTGTATTGTCCATGTGAAGAAGGCAAAGTCACAAGAGTCTGAGCTCAGTCTATTCTTGTTGAATGTTCCCCAAACGCATCCCAATTTGCACTCCCAATTCATCCATAAATGCAATGTTCCTTTCCACATCGTGACCAGCTCCGCAGCATGATCCAGTTGCCTTCGTTGCTTGAATGCTGACCTTAAGTCTCATGGATCGCGTTGTCAACAAATGCGGTCTTGTTTTCTCGACGGCATGTTTTACATGAAAAGAAATAAAGCAAATCAGAGTCAGAGCTTGCCTCCCTCCATCCACTGAAATTACTGTTGTGCACACCTTTTTAAGTTCTGCAGTGAAGGCACCAATTAATAACGTCGCCAATGAAGCACTTATTACCCACCTCAGATGCAGGAATCAGCACATCCTTGCGTCCTCTCCTGCACTGCCTCCTTTGCTTGAATGCCGTCCTTAAGTGTCAAGGATTGTTTTCTCAAGGGCACGTTTTACATGAAAGGAAATAAGGAAAGAACATCAGTGTCAGAGCTTCCCTCCCTCCAATGAAATTACTGTTGAGCATGCTTTGTGTTCTGCGGTAAAGGCATGTACTGATAACACCGCCAATGAATCACTTAGTACCCACCTCAGCTGTAGGAGTCAGGATGATGTTACTGCCCCTATCTCGTGATGGTTCAATGCTGCTCTCAGGGAAAACATGAATGATGTGAGGGTGCTGGAAAAGAAGCACATTTCTTTTGGGCTATGAACATAAAGCTGGCCATTTAGCCCAGCAGTTCCCTGCTAGTGGTTATGTTACTCGTGTGTCTTTCCATCCATTCCCATTTAATTCTGCCTACTACTATCACCAGTTGTGTTCACAGCAAGAGCATTCACATTTCTGCTACCACTGGACACGGCATGCTTGTTTCTTTTAGTGCTCAGTCTCTTCTTGCTGAATGTTCCCCAAGTGCTTGACCCCTTTGGACGCCCTCTGTGCTTGACAGGCAGCAGCTGGCAATTGCGGAGTCTCACAAGGCTCTGCATGGTTGTTTCAAAGGCGGATGGGGAGCAGGTGGCTGTGTGCCCATGTGCACTGCTCTGATGGGTGTAGGAGCAGGTAACAGTGTGCCCATGTGCACTGCTCTGATGGGTGTAGGAGCAGGTAACTGTGTGTCCATGTGCACTGCCCTGATGGGTGCAGGAACAGGTGACTGTGTAACTGAGCAGCAAGGAGAGGGTACCGCAGGTAGGGGAAGTGGAGCTTTGAACAGGCAGGCATATGTATGGTCCATCAGATCATTAGGCCAGGGGGTGAGACGCTCAGGATCCAGGGTTTGTGACACGTGACTGATGTCCAGCGCGTGGCCACCTCCATCCGAATGTGCTTCCGGGCAATTGTTGGGCATAGTAAATGGCTCCATCTCATCAGCCAGTTCTTGCTGCCAGCGGAGAGTCTGTTGCCGCAGCCAGTCCAGTCTCATCACGGGAAACATGAGATGAGATAAGAAATACAGAATGCACTCCATTAAAACGTTACAAAAACGAAAGTGACCGTTAAGACGGTAGGTTGCAGCACATGTACTGCCTGCACACAGCAACTCACAACAGGGACTGGAGAACAAGCGGTGGCCCAGACAATGGAAATGTTTTCAAAGCAACTTACAAAGGCAGAGCAACTTACCTTGGAACAATCTCCTGTGTCAAATAAAAATGAAGCAAGTCTCCAAAACGAATAAATAATTCAGATAAAATGCGAGAAAATGCCCGACGAAACCTCTCCTCCTTCCACTTTCAAAAAGTCGCGCCGAAGCTTTGACGCATGCGCAGAGGCCAACCTGGCGCGTTGCCCGAGGAAGACGACGTAACGCGATGATGTCATCTGCGCATGCGCAAAGCGTCAGTGGTAAGCCGGAACGCAGCGCATGCGCAGAGGGCATGAGACCGTCTGCGCATGTGCGTACCGCGGCGCATCCTGATGACGTCGGCGATGACGTAGCGTTGTCATGAATTACTTTGTATCTGTTTTGAAATCACTGCTTATTAACTGAACAATAGTGGAACTCCAGTCGTTCCCCTGTTGTCTCAGAATGGGTGGGGCTTTCAATAAAGTACAGGCTTTTGAACTCAATGCTACCATTTATGGTGTGGTTGCTTCAGGGCTGAAGGGAGTGGTACTTGTAGCTTCCTATGTCGCTGTTTGGGTAGTGGTTCTTTCACAAGGTACAGGTGTGGCTATGAGTCAGGGTGTGCCTGTCTAGAACATTCCATCATTCTGTCCAACTGAAATGACTTCACAGCACTTTAAGTGCACAACATAGTTCATGAATGCGACTTTTTTTTTAAGAGTAAAGTTAGTTTATTTGGTCTCTTCCGGGGCAGGAAATCAGGATGGCCTTTTTTTCCCCCATCGTGGGAATTGTTACAGGAAAATATCCCCAATGTAATTTTGGGAACTCATCTTTTGCCTTGCATTTGTTCACTTCAAAGAATGCTGCACAGAGCAGAACAGAATCACCAACCGTGCAGTTTACATCTAGATCAGAATGCTGATTGGTAAGGGTGGGAGGCTGGGTACATTTTCACGGGGGCCTACTTTTTTGTGGGAAATTTATCTCAACATAAAGTGATTGCTACCATATTCTGTTCCTGCAGTACCCATTACGTGTCACTAGATGGGATTAACACCGATTCAAGGTCTGCAGAATTGGGTTCTGTAGCACCTGGCACAATTAGAGCCCAGAGTCAGAAAAATGGTGGTCGATCGGCTTCTGGCATTTCTGGCAAGGCTCATGCAGTACGCTGTGCTCGAAGTGCGCCAGAACCTGTGTGCTATGCATGCTTCGGAAGCATATCAGGATGAGGACAGCGCTGCCAGAGGCTGTTAAGGTCACCATGGGCCTCAATTTCTGTTGCTGACGATCCTTCCAGGCTGTAGCTGGCAGCATTGCCAACATCTCACTGTTCACCGTGCATTGGTTCATAAGGAGGCGATACAAGACCTGTACCCCAGAAGAGACTTTGTAGTCTTCTCCCTAACCAGAGAGAAGCAGGAGGAGTGGACCCTTAGGTTTGCAGGATGGCGGGATTCCCAATGGTGGAGGGTGCCATCGGCTGTATGCAGGTGGCTCTGCGGGCCCCACATGTAGCGAGACCGCAAGGATTACCACTCCCTTAGCTTGCAGTAGGTGTGCAACCACGCACAGAGTTTCATGTCGATGAATGTCCTCGATCCTGGCAGCAACCACGATGCTTTTCTCCTGCGCCAGTCAGCCGTTTCTGCCATATTCGAGCCACCGTGATGAATCAGAGAGTGGCTACTTGTTGGCAAGGGCTAGCCATTCCCCACCTAGCTTTGACTCGCCTTTACCACCCAACCTCGCATGGGCTGCACATGTTACTATGAGAGCCGTGCTGCCACCAGGAAGGTCATGGAACAAACCATCAGCAGAATGCTCATGGAGGGAGGGGGAAGCTCTGTAATTCTCACTGGCGCGTCTCTCCAAATTCATGGTGGTCTGCTGTGTGCTATACAACCTGGTTCTCATTAGGGGGCAGCCCTTGCCACCAGATCTTCAGCGAGAGAGGAGGAGGAAGGGAAGAGCCATCGGAACCCCATCACTCTGGGCGGGCAGACTGTGAGTGGCTAAATCAGATTCTAGTTTTCCTAAAATCATCCCCACATCACCAGTGCTCCACAATTCCCCACAATTCTCCACAATTCCCCACCTTTCCAACCTGGTTGTAACTCATGTTAGCCACACATGCACCTGGGCCCCCTACTGAGCTTGCAGCCAGTCACTAGCGCATTTAGCGCTGGGCTGTATACTACAATTATGGAGATGAGAAGGCAGCACGACATTTTTGCACTGCCTGCATCACCACGACAATTAACGCAGCTGAAACCTGGCACTATCGAGTTTTTAACCCAAGATGTTGTACAGTACTCGGTGTGGTGAAACTAGTTCCTAATGCTGCTGTTATAGCCAGCCGTTTATTGTTGGGTTTATGGTATTGGGTTAAATCCAGGATCATTTTAATCTGTTGTCAGGGTATGCATCTGAGGACTTTGCGGCCTTTTGCATTTCATTGTTAGACCTTTTAAAAACTGAGTGCTCATTAATGACACAATCTGAATGAATTAAATTTTAAGTTATTGGCATGGGGGCTCCCATAATACCTCGGTACATAAATGGTGCGATAATGAGTCATACAAAGCAAGGGGCGCTACAGTAGTCCTCAGAACTTCCCTACTCTGATGGCTGTCCATTGACCCCCAATGAAAGTTATATGTATGTAGCTGTTGATTGGCAATGGGATCCACGTTACCTTTGGACTCCACAGTTGAGGAAGTCTGCCAACACATGAGGTGCAAAATTGGTCTTTCACCAGTACTACGAAACAGATCATAATGAATTGGCAGCCCATCGTCTCACTGATTTTCTTTTACCCCTTTGTTTTGTCTAAGCTAACTGAGATGAATGGCCATTCAGGTGAAGCAGTGGATGCGGCTGGCGCTGTGGAATTGTGCCTGGTGTAAGTCATTGCCTAAAGGAGAGAAGGGAGAGAACTTTGATACTGACATGAGGTCAACGAACTCCCCTCCTGAGCCAGCATACCTGTGTTCACTAATCAGTCAATTGTATGTAGCAAGTCAATGGAAGGTCTGAAAAGGGGTTTGATGTTGTCAACACAGAAGGAGGCCATTCGGCCCATTGAGTTTATGCTGGCTGTCCATGGAGCTATGCTGTGTCCATAAAATAAAATTATTAAAAGGTTTTTTGGGGGAGTGGCCAAAAACTTTCAGGCAGGGGCTGGGGCAGCTGGATTATTGCTGTCCTCTAACACTGCCTGTATCTGACAATGCACTTGCTGTAACTTTAAAAAAAAAAGACTTACATTTATATAGCACCTTCACCTTTCATGACCACAAGCTGTCCCAAAATGCTTTACAATCAATTTGGTACGTGTGAATTGTAGTCATTGTTGTAATGTTGGAAATGTGGCAGCCAAACTGCACATAGCAAGCTTCCACCAACAGATTCATGATAATAACCAGATAATCTATTTTTAGTGTAGTTAATTGAGGGAGGAATTTTGGCATGGCCACCAGGAATAACTCCCCTGTATTCTTCAAAATAGTGTCATGGGATCCTTTACCTCCAACTGAAAGAGTGGATGGGGCCTCAGTTTAGCCTTGCATCTAAAAGACAGCATCTCTGACAGTGCAGCTCACCCTCAGTACTCCACTGGAGTGTCAGCCTAGATTTTATACTTAAGTCTCTCAAGTGGGGCTTGAACCCACAATGTTTTAGACTCAGAGGTAACAGTGTAATCCACTGAGCCACATCTCACTGAGAGGATCCCTAATTTCTCTGTGACCGCTGTACAGTCAACCACTAGAAAATGTGCAGAGTAAAACCCTTAATGGAGTTTCTTTCTGATTTTCCCACCCTGTCTCCCCAGTCCCTCGATCTGTGTCAGAAGTGACAGGTCACTGCTTGGTGTTTTCTTACAACATTTTGTCTGGATTGGATAATCATTGATATTGGGGATCGAACCTGCAACCAACTTCCTTTAATAGCTCAGTAGCCTTATCCAATGAATAATAGAGCAGTTGAGAATACTTTGATCCCTATCTGCATTGGGTTACCTAATCTTAGCCAGAGTGCTGGTAGTAGTGCAATTGGTCTCAACCCCAGGTCTTGGAAGGGGGATAAACTGTCAAGTTTCTTAGATGTGGGAACTATCCATTGTTTGCTGTCGGAAATGTTCATGAGTGGATTTTGCATAAAGACAGAGTTATGCTCAACAGCGATGTCCCCACAACCGAATAATCTGCTGATATTCGATCAAGATTGACATACTGGTCACCTGGGTTTGATACTGGACAGCAGTTGTGACCCATGATAAGGAGTCAATGCCTTTGGGTGGAAAGGGGATGGAAGAGGAAACTGGTTAGAACAAAATAAACTGCATCTCTTCACTGTGTGATTCTGCTCATTGGTGCCACAACAGGGTCCGTCCAGCCCACCACCCCCAATAGTTTTCACAATCCTACATTTCAAGATTGGAAGATGAAAAGCAATATTGAGCATCCAAGAAGCAGTAACTCTAACTTGAGGCCTGACCGAGTAGTTTATCAATGGGAGAGTAGCTGAGCCAAACACATTCATGTTATTTTAGCAAGAGTTTCAATTTTCAAGTAAATCTATATTTTGCAATCACCCCCGTTACCATTTCATTCTTGTTTTGTTTCCAGAAACCTGACATTTGGATTAGATGGACCATCTTGGAGGCTTCTGACAGTTCTTAAGATGTTTTGTCTCAGAGAAGAGGAATAGTAGGTGTTTAAAGTCTTAAAATTTAGAAAAAAATCATCCTGTCTAATGTAGTTATTCGGGATCCTTTGAATTTTCCCAGCTTTTGTCCTGACCAAAAGAGTGGATAGGAGAACACTTGTGAGACCATGGTTTATGTTGTTTTTTTATTCGTGGGATGTGGGTATCACTGACAAGGCCAGCATTTATTGCCCCTCCCTAATTGGCCTTGAGAAGGTGGTGTTGAGCTGCCTTCTTGAACCGCTGCAGTCCGTGGGGTGTAGGTACACCAACAGTGCTGTTAGGAAGGGAGTTCCAGGATTTCAACAGCGAAGAAGCAGTGATATAGTTCCAAGTCAGGATGGTGTGTGGCTTGGAGGGGAATTGCTGGTGGTGGTGTTCCCATGCATCTGCTGTCCTTGTCCTTCTAGGCGGTAGAGGTTGCAGGTTTGGAAGATGCTGTCGAAGGAGTCTTGGTGCATTGCTGCAGTGCATCTTGTAGATGGTACACACTGCTGCCACTGTGCGCCGGTGATGAAGAGAGTGAATGTTGAATGTTTGTGGATGGGGTGCCAATCAAGCGGGCTGCTCTGTTCTGGATGGTGTCGAGCTTCCTGAGTGTTGTTGGAGCTGCAGCCATCCAGGCAAGTGGAAAGTATTCCATTAGATTCTTATCTTGTGCCTTGCGGTTGGTGGACGGGCATTGGGGTATCAGGAGGTGAGTTACTCGCCGCAGAATTCCTAGCCTCTGACCTGCTCTTGTAGCCACAGTATTTATGTGGCTGGTCCAGTTCAGTTTCTCGTCAATGATAACCCCCAGGATGATGTTAGTGGGAGATTCAGTAATGGTAATGCCATTGAACATCAAGGGAAGATGGTTAGATTCTCTCTTGTTGGAGATGGTCATTGCCTGGCACTTGTGTGGCACGAATGTTACTTGCCACTTATCAGCCCAAGCCTGGATATTGTTCAGGTCTTGCTGCATTTCTACACGGACTGCTTCAGTATCTGAGGAGTTGCGAATGGTGCTGGACATTGTGCAATCATCAGCGAACATCTCCACTTCTGACGTTATGATGGAGGGAAGGTCATTGACGAAGCAACTGAAGATGGTTGGGCCTCGGACACTATCCTGAGGAACTCCTGCATTGAGACTGAGGTGATTGACCTCCAACAACTGCAACCATCTTCCTTTGTGCCAAGTATGACTCCAACCAGCAGAGAGTTTTCTCCATTATTCCCATTGACTCCAATTTTGCTCAGGCTCCTTGATGCCGTACTCGGTCATATGCTGCCTTGATGTCAAGGGCCGTCACTCTCACCTCACCTCTTGAGTTCAGCTCTTTTGTCCATGTTTGGACCAAGGCTGTAATGAGGTCAGCAGCTGAGTGGCCCTGGCAGAACCCAAGCCGAGCATCAGCGAGCAGATTATTGCTAAGCAAGTGCTGCTTGATAACACTGACGATCCCTTCCATCCCTTTGCTGATGATCGGGAGTAGACTGATAGGGCAGTAATTGGCCAGGTTGGATTTGTCCTGCTTTTTGTGTACAGGATATACCTGGTAGATGCCAGTGTTGTAGCCGTACTGGAACAGCTTGGCTAGGGGCGCAGCTATTTCTGGAGCACAAGTCTTCAGTACTATTGAAGGAATGTTGTCAAGGCCCATAGCCTTTGCAGTAGCTAGTGCCTTCAGCCATTTCTTGATATCATGTGGAGTGAATCGGATTGGCTGAAGACTGGCATCTGTGATGCTGGGGATCTCAGGAGGAGGCAGAGATGAATCATCCACTCGGCATTTCCGGCTGAAGAGGGATGCAAATGATTCAGCCTTGTCTTTTACACTGATGTGCTGGGCCCCCCCCCCGCCCCTCCCCCCCCCCCCCCATCATTGGGGATAGGGATATTTGTGGAATCTCTTCCACCTGTTAGTTGTTTAATTGTATACCACCATACAGAACAGGATGTGGCAGGACTGCAGCGCCTAGATCAGGTCCATTGGTTGTGGGATCACTTAGCCCTGTCGATCACATCCTGTTTTTGCTGTTTGACATGCAAGTAATCCTGCATTGTAGCTTAACCAAGCAGATACATCATTTTGAGGTATGCCTGGTGCTGCTCTTGGCATGCCCTCCTGCACTCTTCATTGAATCTGGGTTGGTCCCCGTGGCTTGACGGTAATGGTAGAGTAGGGGATAGGCCAGGCCATGAGGTTATAGATTGTGATAGAATACAATTCTGCTGCTGCTGATGGCCCACAGCACCTCATGGATGCCCAGTTTTGAATTGTTAGATCCGTTCAAAATCTATCCTATTTAGCACGGTGGTAGTGCCACACACAATATGGAGGGTATCCTCAATGTGAAGATAGGACTTCATCTCCACAAGGACTGTGCGGTGGTCGCTCCTACCAATACTGTCATGGACAGATGCATCTGCAACAGGTAGATTGGTGAGGACGAGATCAAATAGGTTTTTCCCTCTTGTTGGCTCCCTCACCACCTGCCGCAGACCCAGTCTAACAGCTATGTCCTTTAGGGCTCGGTAGTGGTGCTACTGAGACACTCTTGGTGATGGATATTGAAGTTCCCCAGCCAGAGTACTTTCTGTGCCCTTGCTACCCTCAGTAATCCTTCCAATTGGTGTTCAACATGGAAAAGCACAGATTCATCAGCCGAGGGGTGTCAGTAGGTGGTAATCAGCAGGGGGTTTGCTTGCCCATGTTTGACCTGATGCCATGAGACTTCATGGGGTCTGGAGTCGATGTTGATGACTCCCAGGGCAACTCCCTCCTGACTGTATATCATTGTGCTGCCATCTCTGGTGGGTCTGTCCTGCCAGTGGGACAGGACATACCCAAGGATGGTGATGGTGGTGTTAGGGACATTGTCTGTAAGGTATGATTCCGTGACAATGACTGTGTCAGGCTGTTGCTTGACTAGTCTGTGGGACAGCTCTCCCAACTTTGGCACAAACCCCCATATGTTAGTAAAGAGGACTGTGGTGGGATTCAAACCCATGTCCCCAGAGCATTAGCCTAGGCCTCTGGATTACTAGTCCAGAGACATTACCACTACGCCACTACCCTGCCCTCCGCCACCACCCCCCCCTCCAACTTTCTGAGAGTTGCCTGATGATGTCATAGAGGCGTAAAGGCATAATGGCACAGAGGACCATTTGGCCCATCAACTCCATGCAGGCTCACGTTGAGCAATTCAGTCAGTCCCATTCACCCACTCCATCCCCATAGCCCGACAAGTTTATTTCCCTCAAATGCCCATCCAGTTTCCTTTTGAAATCATTGATCGTCTCCGCTTCCATCACCCCTGCAGGCAGCAACTTCCAGGTCATTACCAGTTGCTGCATAAAAAAGTTCTTCCTCACATCCCCCCTGCATCTCTTGCCAAAACCTTAAATCTGTATTTTGAACCATCAGCTAATGGGAACAGCAGAGGCACTTTGAATTAAAGCTGGAACTCATGTCATGAAGAACGACAGGTGAAAATTCATGTGGGGGATTCTGTGGACAGTGGGGTCGGTAGTTTCTTTTTTAGGCATGAGTCCTGAATGGTAGATTGCTTTCCAAGTGCCAGGGTTTGGGACATCATGGAGCAAATAACAAAGGTTGTGGAATGGGAGGGTGAGAATCCAGAGGTCATAGTTCCTGCAGGAACCAATGACAAAGATAGGAGTAGGTTTGAGGTTCTGCAAAGGATTTTAAAGGAACTAAGTTCGAGATTAAGGAGCAGAACCTCCACATTAGTAGTCCCTGCATTACTCCCAATGCCACACATTGGACCAGACAGGAAAAGAATGCGATTATCAATGCCTGGCTGGAAGGATGGTGTAGAAGGGAGGGATTCAGATTCCTGGGGAACCAGACTGATCTTTGGAGCTATGGAAAATTTTATAGATGGAATGGCCTTCACCTAAATCAGAGAAGCACCTGTATCCTTGCAGAAAGGATAAACAGAGCAGTGGTGAAAGATTTATACTAGTTAGGGATGTGTCAGGATAAAATCCAAGCTGTCAAAAAGTGCCAAAATTTCCAGAGAGACATTATTGGCAAGGTGAAGACATTTATACAGATGAGACTTCTTTTCATTAAAGCATCTTCACAAGTGAGTTAAAAGCACAAAGGATATGAGACCTGACCATGTTTGGTAGCTAAATTTATATGTTTTTTTATTTGTTCGCGGGATAGGAGTGTCACTGACAAGTCCTGCAGTTATTATCTATCGCCAACTGAGTAGCTTGCTAGACCATTTCAGAGAGCAGTTAACCACATTACTATGGGTCTGGAGTCACAGGTAGGCCAGACTGGGTAAGGACAGCAGATTTCCTTCCCGAAAGGACATGAGTGAACCAATGGGTTTTTCCAACAATCTGGTAGTTTCATGCTCACCATTACTCATTACTACCTTTTGATTCCAGAATTATTTAATTGATTTAATATAAATTCCCCAGCTACTGCGGTGGGATTTCAACTCATGTCTCTGGAGTGTTAATCCAGGCCTTTGGATTACTAGTCCAGTAATATAATTACTATGCTACCATACCCCATGCATATATAGGATCTTTGGGAAGACAGGGAAACCAGGAAAGGTGTGGAAGTAACAATACTGATAAGTAACAATCACTGCAATAGAAAAAAGGATGATTGGGCAGTGGAAAAAGTGTGGGTAGAGTTAAGGATCAACAAATGATGCAAAACTCTCGAATGAGTTCTCTACAAACCTCCTGAAAGTAGTTATGTAGTGGAGGCATGTATAAATATGGAGATCAGTGGAGCATATAGCAAAGGCAAAGTGGTTAAAATGGGAGACTCTAAATTTCACATCGACTGGGAGAAGCAGAACAGATAAGGTAATAAAGGCAATAAATTTCAAGAATGTATTCAGGACAGCATTCTAGAAACATAGAAAATAGGAGCAGGAGTAGGCCATTCGGCCCTTCAAGCCTGCTCCGCCATTCCTTATGATCATGGCTGATCATCCAACTCAGTAGCCTGTTCCCGCTTTCTCCCCATACCCTTTGATCCCTTTAGACCCAAGAGCTATATCTAACTCCTTCTTGAAAACATACAATGTTTTGGCCTCAACTGCTTTCTGTGGTAGTGAATTCCACAGGCTCACTACTCTCTGGGTGAAGAAATTTCTCCTCATCTCAGTCCTGAAAGGTTTACCCCGTATCCTTAGACTATGACCCCTGGTTCTGGACTCCCCCACCATCAGGAACATCCTTCCTGCATCTGCCCTGTCAAGTCCTGTTAGAATTTTATAGGTTTCTATGAGATCCCCCCTCACTCTTCTGAACTCCAGCAAATATAATCCTAACCGGCTCAATCTCTCCTCATCCGTCAGTCCCACCATCCCAGGAATCAGTCTGGTAAACCTTCGCTGCACTCCCTCTATAGCAAGAACATTCTTCCTCAGATAAGGAGACCAAAACTGCACACAATATTCCAGGTATGACCTCAACAAGGCCCTGTATAATTGCAGCAAGACATCCCTGCTCCTGTACTCGAACTCTCTCGCTATGAAGGCCATCATACCATTTGCCTTTTTTACCGCCTGTTGGACCTGCATGCTTACCTTCAGCAACTGGTGTACAAGAACATTCAGGTTTTGCTGCATATTCCCCTCTCTCAGTTTATATCCGTTCAGATAATAATCTGCCTTCCTGTTTTTGCTACCAAAGTTTGCTACATTTATCCACATTATACTGCATCTGCCATGCATTAACCCACTCATTCAACTTGTCCAAATCACCCTGAAGCCTCTCTGCATCCTCCTCACAACTCACCCTCCCACCCAGTTTTGTGTCATCTGCAAATTTGGAGATATTACATTTAGTTCTCTCATCTAAATCATTAATATATATTGTGAATAGCTGGGGGCCTAGGACTGATCCCTGCGGTGCCCCACTAGTCACTGTCTGTCATTCGGAAAAAGACCCATTTATCCCTACTCGTTGTTTCCTGTCTGCCGACCAATTTTCTATCTATCGCAATACACTACCCCCAATCCCATGCGTTTTAATTTTACACGCTAATCTCTTATGTGGGACCTCTGAAAGACTTATGAAAGCCTTCTGAAAGTCCAAATAAACCACATCCACTGACTCCCCCTCATCAACTCTACTAGTTACATCCTCGAAGAATTCTAGTAGATTTGTCAAGCATGATTTCCCTTTCGTAAATCCATGCTGACTCTGCCCGATTCTACCACTGTTCTCCAAGTGCTCTGCTATAAAATCTTTGATAATGGACTCTAGAATTTTCCCCACTACCGACGTCAGGCTGACTGGTCTATAATTCCCTGCTTTCTCTCTATCTCCCTTGTTAAATAGTGGGGTTACATTAGCTACCCTCCAATCTGTAGGAACTGTTCCAGAATCTATAGAATTTTGGAAGATGACCACCAATGCATCCACTATTTCTAGGGCCACTTCCTTAAGTACTCTGGGATGCAGACCGTCAGGCTCTGGGGATTTATCAGCCTTCAGTCCCATCAATTTCCCCAACACCATTTCTCTACTAATACTGATGTCCTTCAGTTCCTCTCTCTCACTAAACCCTGTGTTCCCCAACATTTCTGGTATGATATTTGTGTCCTCCTTTGTGAAGACAGAACCAAAGTATGCATTTAGTTGGTCAGCCATTTATTTGTTCCCCATAATAAATAAAAAGAAACAATGGATAGACTTTTAACTGCCAAAGGGAGGCGTGTTCACGTACGGGTTTCAGGTGGTGGAGGGAGCCAGAGGGTGAAATCCCCGAAAAGTGTCTTCGGGTTGGGAACCCAACAGGATGCCACCAACTTCCGGGTTTTACCTGGATGGATTTGCAGATGAGTGGGAAACCCCCGTGCAGCTGTCAGGTAACAATTACAAGATGCAAACAGGCAAATAACTTTAAATTTAACCCAGCAATCTGGTTTTAACAGCCAGCTCATGGATTTTTGCAGCTGTCTGCAACTTGCCAGGATCAACCAAGTGAAAACACAATGGAGAGTGCTCCTTCAGTGAAACTGACAGGCTGGGAAGCCTTCAAATAGTGAAACTGACTTGCTGCAGCCCTGCCCATGTGAAAGTCAGTTGTTCACAGTAAAGGCCTGCTCGGGTCTGGAAATGAGACCCGACCCGAGCTCGACCTGGCTCAAGTCCTTCCATTCTTTCCCGCGCCCGACCCACCCAACCATTAGTTAACCTACCTTCCGTTTTTCACTTTGTTCCTTACCTGCACAAGCTTAAGATAACTAACAAAACCACCTTTAAAGTCCAAAAAGTAAATTAACATTAAAGTCACTTACTTGAGGTGGTGATAGAGCTTGTCCGATCCAGCCCGACCCGACTCGAGCCCGAATGCCAGACCCGGTAGTGCAACCCGGCCCGAACCCGACACATGTCGTCAGGGCCTGTCGGGTTCGGGTCAGGTAGTAGGCCTTTAGTTCACAGCATTTCTTCTGCGAGTGTGCTGTTACTGCTTACTTTTTGGAATTCAGTTCACCAGTCTTGGCCTTCACTCATCTTGATCTGCATTTCCCTGCTGTCAGCCATCACTGCGGCTGTCAATGGGTGAACCTAAAGACAAAAGGAGGGAAGTATTCAAATAAATATTTGGTGTGTTATAACAATAGTACCTACCCCTGGCTTGGGAGTAGCTCATGAAGCTCTACCTTGGGCCCTTGATGAGGAATAGGAGGATAAGAGCAGCAGCAGCACCAGGTGCCTTTTCAGCCATGTGCCACTCCACAGGACAGAGGGAATGGACTCAGAGATCCAGCTCGAAGGAGGAAAGACCTGCAACACAGAGTCCACAGTCAGAGGATCAGCTCTGTCAACATGTGTAAGCACCAGTGCCTCATGAGGCTCAGGCTTTCACAGGAGGTCATTGCTGACATCTGCAGTCTTCTGGAACAGGACCCCCCTTCCCAGTGGACCAGGTGGGCATGTATTGCCAGTGGCTGTCACTGGAGGGCCAGCACCACACCCCAGCCTGGTCTCTGCCTCCCCCTGGAGTTCTGCACTGTCTTCTTCTGCAAGGAGAGAAAGCAGAAAGTCATCAGTGTTAGAAATAGCTTGTGTGGAGAGGAGGGGAGGACAATATTTGTGGAGTATGACTGTGAAGGCCATAGGATGAGGGTGAGTGTCTAGATAGGGATGTAAGGAGGTGCCTGGAAAGAGAGAAATGAGTGGAGCTGCAAGGTGTGGTGTTCTGAGGAATTCTGCGCAGGAGAGTGCTGGGAAAGTGAGAGTGTGAGGTTTGGCACCTGAAAGTGTTATGAATTCACCCATCATGCCCTCCTGTGGTCCTGCATCCTCTTGGTGCACTATCGCCAGTTTGGAGGGACCACACTTCTGCTATTGAGTTCCATGGCCTCTTCCATGCTCACCTGCTTAGTTTAAAATGCTGACTGCTTCCTCCCGTCCTTGAAACAACTCACTCACTGCAGTCCCTCAGATCTCACAACAGGACCTCACGGTAAGAGTAAGGGATCTGGGGGAGCCTTTGCATGTCTCCTGTCCATTGTTGTGGTTGCTGAAGCCTCAGTAATCAATGTCCAGTTCAGCCATTCCTTTAATTAGAAATCCTTCCTTTGATGCATCATCCCACCCACCCTCTCTGGTTGGGAATGGGAAACTACAAAGGGGAATGCTTATGTTGTGGCTCAATTAAAGAGCCATGACAAAGCGTGCTGCAGATCCCAATGGGTTCTTGACCCTCAACAGGTCTTGCCATTTTGGCTGGGGCTAAGAGTTGAGAATTCCGCCCAACATGTTTTAGAACTGATTTTTAAAAAAAATTCTAGATTTGGTGATGAATTATGGACTAGAGTGTGTTAACAATCAGATGCTCTTGCAAATAGTCACCATAATATGATTGAATTTGGTAAGTAAGGCAAACTTCCAAGGAATGAGAAATAAATTGACCACAATAAACTGGGTTGAACTGTTAATGGGTAAACCTAAAGACCAAAGGTGGGAAGTATTCAAATAAATATTTGGTGTGATACAATATCAGTACCCACCCCTAAAAGGCAAAGGCTCAACTTGTGTGCTTAGTAACCATGGTCAACAAATGAGGTAAGAGATAGTATCAAATTAAAGAAAAAGGCTTGTACAAACGCAAGGAAAAGTAGAAATCCAGCAAACTGGGGAGCTATAAAAAGCAGCAAAGTGTTACAAAGAAAGCAATAAGATCTGCAAAAAGAAATACGAGAAAAAAAACTTGCAAGGGATATTAAAATAAACAGCAATATTTGTTTTTAAATATGTTAAAAGAAACAGAGTGGTAAAGGGAAATATTGACCCATTAAAGACGGATGCAGGCAGAACTATAATGAATAATAAGAAAAACAAGTAGTTTATCACAGTGGAGGAAGATGGAAAATACTAGTGGTATAAGGGAACCTAAAAATAGGTCAATGGGAGGATCTTCGTTAATTTATTATAAGTAGGTGTCCGTGTACACAAATTACCTAAAGCCTTGTGCACAGATACAGAAAGTAATCAAAAAGGCGAATAGAACGATGGCCTTTATCTCAAGGAAATCAGAATTAAAAAGTGAGGAAGTGATGCTTCAGTTGGACAGAGCCTTGATCAGACCCAATCTGGAATAGGTGTTCAGTTTCGGGTATGGAACCTCAGGAAATATATATTGGCAAATTCACCAGAATGTTATCAGGGCTTAAACAGTTAAATTATGAAAGCAGGCTGTATAAACATGGCTTGTATTCCTTTGAGTTTAGAAGGTTGAGAGGTGATCCAATTGAGCTATTTAAAACAAAGGATTCGATAGGGTAGATATCGAGAAACTATTTCCTCTGGTGGGAGAATCAAGAACTAGTTGGCATAATTTTAAAATGAGAGGTAGGCATTTAGGAGTGAAATCTGGAAGCACTTTTCCACATAAAGGGTATTGGAAATTTGGAACTCACTTGACCCCAAAAGGCTGTGGAGGCTGGGTCAGTTGAAATTTCCAGGACTGAGATTAATTGATTTTTATTAAGGACATCAAGGGATGTGGAACAAAAGTGGGTAAATGAAGTTGTGGTACAGACCAGCCATTATCTAATTGATTGGTGGAATAGGCTTGAGTGGTTGAATGGCCTACTCTGTTCTGTTGTTTTCATTCCTTCCTTGTAACTGGGCCAATTTCCTACTTAATGTCATTGTGGGGGCACCATCACCAAAAAGACTGCAGTGCTTTCAGGAGAAGGCCCACCATCATCACCACTTCAAGGCAGCTGGGGATGGGAAATTAGGTTTGCTGGTGCTGCTTATGATCCGAGAACTAATGTGAACAAAATTTGCATTGCGTGTCTGTTGTGTAATGGAGAGAATTCAAAGTGTTTCATGTTGAAGGTGTGGTGTAAGAGAGAAACCTTCTACAGAGCTTCCGAGAAGATGGTGAACATTAAATTATTGATTCTTTGTGCCCTGCAGTTTACAGAAAAAGAACATCTTGCTTGGCATGTCTGTCTCTGCTGATAATGAGCGGAGCAGTTTGGAGCTTGCAGAGAGACTCTGTTTCCATCTTATAAATGACAACCAGAAAGTGATGCAAGAAGTGAGTGTTTTTTATATCTTGTGGTGTTTCAGTTTGCCATATTGGCATTACAAAGGTATATGGGATCCTTAGTTTTCTAAATAGAGGCACAGAGTACAAAAGCATCCAAGCAAGTTACGCGAAACATATAAAAACCCTGGTTATGCTTCAACTGGAGTATTGTGTCCAATTCTGAGCACCACACTTTAGGGAAGATGTCAAGCCTTGGAGTGGATGCAGAGCATATTTATAAGTATGATATAAGGATGAGGGACTTCAGCTATGTCGAGATACTTGATAAGCTGAGATTGTTCTCCTTAAAAAAGAGGTTAAGGGAAGATTTAATAGAGATGTTCAAAATTATGAGGGGGTTTTGATAAGAGTCAGTAAGTAGAAATTGTTTCCACTGACGGATGTGTCAGTAACCAGAGGACAGATTTGAGATAATCGTCAAAAGAACCATATGAACATACGAATTAGGAGTGGGAGTAGGCCACTCGGCCCCTCAAGCCTGCTCCGCCATTCAATAAGTTCATGGCTGAACTGATTACTCCACATTTCTACCACCCCGATAACCTTTTACCCCCTTGTTTATCAAGCATCTATCTACCTCTGCCTTAAAAATATTCAAAGACTCTGCTTCCATCGCCTTTTGAGGAAGAGAGTTCCAAAGACTCATGACCCTCTGAGAAAAAAAATTTCTCCTCATCTCTGTCTTAAATGGGTGACCCTTTATTTTTAAACAGTGACCCCTAGTTCTAGGTTTTCCCACAAGGGGAAACATGCTTTCCACATGCATCCTGTCAAAACCCCTCAGGATTTTATATGTTTGAATCAAGTCGCCTCTTACTCTTCTAAATTCCAGTGGATAGAAGCCTAGGCTGTCCAATCTTTCCTCATAAGACAGCCCGCCCATTCCAGGTATTAGTCTATTAAACCTTCTCTGTACTGCATTTACATCCTTCTTTAAATAAGGAGACCACTACTGTACACAGTACTCCAGATGTGGTCACACCAATGCCCTGTATAGCTGAAACATAGCCTCCTCCCTTTTGTATTCAATTCCCCTCATGATAAGCGATAACATTCTATTAGCTTTCCTAATTACATGTTGTACCTGCATACTAACCTTTTGCGATTCATGCACCAGGACACCCAGATCCCTCTGCATCTCAGAGCTCTGCAATCTCTCACCAGTTAGATAATATGCTTCTTTTTTATTCTTTCTGCCATAGTGGACAATTTCACCCTTTCCCACCATTATGCTCCATTTGCCAGATCTTTGTCCACTCACTTAACCTATCTGTATCCCTTTGTAGCCCCCTTATGTCCTCTTCACAAGTTACTTTCCAACATATCTTCGTGTCCTCAGCAAATTTAGCAACCATACCTTCGGTCCCTTCATCTAAGTCATTTATATAAATTGTAAAAAGTTGAGGCCCTGCACAGATCCATGTGGCATACCACTCATTACATCTTGCCAACCAGAAAATGACCCATTTATGCCTACTCTGTGTTTCCTGTTAGCTATCCAATCTTCTATCCATGCCAATATTTTCTGCAATAACCTTTGATGTGGCACCTTATCAAATATCTTCTGGAAATCTAAGTAGAATACATCCACCAGTTCCCCTTTATCCACAGCACATGTAACTCCCTCAAAGAACTCCAATAAATTGGTAAAACATGATTTCCCTCACAAAACCATGTTGACTCTGCCTGATTATCTTGCATTTTTCTAAATGCCCTGCTATAACGTCTTTAATAATAACTTCTAACAGTTTCCTAAGACAGATGTTAAGCTAACTGGCCTGTAGTTTCCTGCTTTCTGTCTCCCTCCCTTTTTGAATAATTTTCAATATTTAGGTTCCAATCTATGTCATCCTGCAGCCATGTCTCTGTAATGGCTATCAGATCGTACTTATTTATTTCTATTTGCGCTCTCAGTTCATCTGTTTTGTATCGAATGATACGTGCATTCAGATACAGAGCCTTTAGTTTTGTCCTTTTATTATTTTTGTAACCTCTAGCCTTATCTGTTGATTTACTCTTAAATTTGTATGCTCTGTCCCTTCCTGTCACAGTCTGTTTTTCATTTCCCATATTAATACCGTTCTCTCTTGTCTCTACTCCTTGAGTTACCATATCTTCCCAAATTTGATCCCTTGCCCCCAATATTCAGTTTAAAATCTCTGCTTCCCTAGTCATACGGCTCGCTAGAACACCAGCCCAAGGACGGTTCAGGTGTAGACCGTCCCAACGGTACAATCACCATTTTCCCCAGTACTGGTGCCAGTGCCCCTTGAACCCGGAACCCACTTTTACCAAACCAGTCTTTGAGCCATGCATTAATTTCTCTAATCTTATTTGCCCTATGCCAATTTGGACGTGGCTTAGGTAATAATCCATAAATTATTATTTTTGAGGGGAGATGAGAATTTTTTTTTTACACTGCAGATTGTTATGATCTGGAATGCATTGCCTGAAAGGATGGTAAGAAAACTCAATGGTAAATTGCAAAAGGGAATTGGTTATATACTTGAAAATGAAAAGTTTGCAGGGCTGTCAGGAAATAGTGGCTAGCTCTTTCAAAGAGCTGGCAGAGGAATGATAGGCCAAATGGCCTTCTGTGCTATAAGATTTTATGATTACTGGTATAGATTAAAATGACCTGGTTCTGCAGCCATCTAGGTGCTTTAATATGGCATCAATTTCATAATTAATTGTTCCAATGATAATTTGTGTTCCAGAGATTAGTTCAATGTATTGCAATAAAGATAACTTTTTCTTGAATGTAGAATTGGATTTGAAACCAGAGAAGGTATTCCTCCATGTACAGTGCTGCCCAGTGTATTTGTTATCTCAGTGTGAATGCCTCACTTGCAGATTTCTTTTCTATCTTTCACCCCTGCTTTCTTGAACATGTTGACTCTTGCTGGATTAGTTCTACAGACACCTGCCGAAATAGCCATTCTTTGTAAAATGAGTATTGCAACTGACCCTGATCCTGTGCTCTCTCAGCACCCAGAAATGTGCAGTGATCCTGAAATATTTCAGCACAGATCATTGGCTGAATTCACGCCCCCTTCCAAACCCAAAGCATTCTGGCTAGTCTGATGCTCTCACTGAGTCTCAGTTAACCTCACAGACCAGCAGTCAAACCTGGGCTCAGTATTATACCAGACAATTGCGTCCAGGGGACCAATTGAGGAAGAAAGCACATTTGTGGCTTTAATTTGCCTTTTGGCCTCATTTATGATTTTATCCAGTGCTTAAATTGTAGTTCATGAAGGACTACTTTATACATTAAACTGCACAATAAGCAGAAATGTGTGAAGTGCAGCCTCCCCCCACCCATCCCCCCCCCCCCCCCCCGTCCATTTGTAAGTGTAAAAAGGCAAGAATCTTAAATAAAAGGTTGCTTTCACAGATACCATTTAGCTATATTTAATACAGAGACAATGGGGTTTTCAACAGAATCCAGCTCTCTCATTTATTTCAGTTTCTCATGATTTGGAAATTCACGGAAGCTCTGAGAAGATTCAGTTGTCTGGATTTCACTGAAAAAAGAGTCTGGAGTCTCTGTATTAAACACAGCAAGTTGGTATTGAGTTCTGCTTCTTTGGAACCTTGGTCAATATCTGTTTTTAAATGTTGTCTACTGTATGTCTAAGCAGTTTTCGATCTAAATATAATAGATTAACAGTCGTGTTCCCCAATGTGTATTGAAAGCAGAATCCACATTGCTGAAATCCAGTCCTTCTTTTGCATGCAGGTGAGTTTGCAGAGCTACTTTAGTGCTCCTTCCACTCAGGATTGAGAACAGGATGAATGCTCTGTGCCTTCCTGGGCACCTGCTATGATTACATTGACAGAATCCCAAAGACAAATGTAGTGAAATCATAGTCTACTAGAAATAGAGATAATACAAGGAGAGCAGAGACTGCCAGAATTAGAGTGGGGAGTTGGGGGTGGGGTGATGGTGAAATATTGAAGGGAATTGTCAGACTGCCACAAATATTGGTCAGGGCTAAAGTGACTGAATAAAAATGATCCCTTTACTTTTAAACTTTAATGTGCCTGCTGTTTCTGCACCGAATTCAGGAAGTAACAGCAGGAGTGTGACCAGAGATCATGAAGAGTGCTGACTCTTCACTCCCTTTTCAAAATTGGCAAATGTTACTTCCTTTCTGTGCTTGATTGGATTCCAAATTAAACTCCTGAATGACTTTACAAGTAATGTCTGTAAATTAGCAATTTTTTTTTAATTACACCGGGTAACTCATTTTAAGAGGATACTCGTGAGACCACCAGATTACCATGTATGCATGGAACAAAGCCCAGTCACTTGCTGTGCCAACTTACCTTTCATAGGTTGAGCGGGAACAATTATGCAGCATATTCATGACTAATAAGCCTTGGCGTAGGGTAGCAGGATGTGTGTTCTCCTGATCTCAAGCAGCCTGTTTTGGGTATGTGTGGAGGAGAAACAAGAGGAAGGTGTTGACCCAGGGAGGGAAATAGCAGCTTGAATGAACCTGTATTATGCTTGTGCATGATTCAGCAGCGAATTGAAGAGTAACATTGGGAGGAACCCAGAGACTGGAGCTTGCTCTTGCTCTTAGCTTGAGAATGGTTTAGAGTGCTTGGGAATTGCAAGTTGTGAAAAACAAACAAAAGCAAATAATAATGATATAAAAACAGAAAGTGCTGGAAATACTCAGCAGGTCTGGCAGCATCTGTGGAGAGAGAAGCAGAGTTAATGGCTGGGATTTTACAGGGCTCCCGATATTGGGCTCTAGCGGGATGTGGGGGGAGGGAGGAGGGGGCAGTAGATTATTCCACCAGCAGCCCACCATGGAGCTCGATGGGGGGAGGGCCGGGCCCAATCTTCCCAGCGGCGGCGAGGCTCTGTGGCAGCCGACCTGCTGCTGGGCGACGGGACCTGGATTTAAATATGTTAATTCATTAAATGAATAAATTTAAAAGAACTTACCTGCGATCTTCAGTGCGGCGGCCGGCACTCCTGCGTCTTCATTTTCCTGTCTGGGAAAAGCAGGCACCACAGGGTTGGGGTAAGGGGGATTGTAAGAGTTTTAGTGTGGGGGAGGAGAACCGGGCCAAACTTTCGTCATTAGTGTCGAGGATGGTGGGGAGGGGTGACCTGTGAACATTGTTCAATTTGGGCGGCACAGTGGCGCAGTGGTTAGCACCGCAGCCTCACTGCTCCAGGGACCCGGGTTCAATTCTGGGTACTGCCTGTGCGGAGTTTGCAAGTTCTCCCTGTGACCACGTGGGTTTTTGCCGGGTGCTCCCGTTTCCTCCCACCGCCAAAGACTTGCAGGTGATAGGTAAATTGGCCATTGTAAATTGCCCCTAGTGTAGGTAGGTGGTAGGGAATATGGGATTACTGTCGAGTTAGTATAAATGGGTGGTTCTTGATCAGCACAGACTCGGTGGGCCGAAGGGCCTGTTTCAGTGCTGTATCTCTAAATAATAAAAGTAAAATAAAAATTTGACAGAATTTCAATAGGAACAGTGGGGAGGGGGTTCACTTAAAAAATTTGAATTAGCTGACAGGGCTGGCTGCCCTTTTAAAAATGGCGCCAGCACCTGCGTACAGGCAGCTGACACTATTGCCAGCGTCGGACAGCCCGCCTCCTCCATGTGATTGGGGGGTGCGGGCCGACCAGCGCATTTAAGTTAGAAGTGTAATGGGCTTTGAACAAGTGAAAGTGGAGGGGAGTGGGGGGAAGGAGGACAAAAGAGAAGGTGTGCGATAGGGCAGCGGGCAGGAGAGATGTCACAGAATAAAAGGCAAAGGGATGCTAATAGTTGTGGTAGAAGGCAAATACTTTGTCTCATCAAACTGCTGAGGTTACTCAAACTGTAATTTTCCTCTTTAGCAAGTACATATAATTGAACCAGGAATGCTGAGTATGCTACTGGTGGTGATTTTCACTTCTCTGTTCTTCACATCTGTGGCTTGGATCACTAGAACTGCTGGTGGGATTATGAAATTGTGTTGATGGGATTGTCTGATCAGTTTATGGAGGTGACAGGCTTATTAGATTGGATGACTTGGATTTTTGAGCAGCTTTACTGCTTTAGTTTAATGGGATTTTTTTTTAACCGTCTTTTCAGATTTCCAAACTGTTGCACAATAGAGCTGAAGTTTCAGAACAGCTGGAGTTGGTGACAACACTGCGAAGAGAAGAACTGAAGATACTGCAAGCTTCAGCTGAAATATTACAAAATCTGAGGGCTGCTACTCCCAGATGATAATCGGAATGTGCACCACTGGCAATGCTCCCTGTTGCTTGAGCATGAATAGTGATCAGACAGCAGACTTGAACAGCTGTTTGGATCTGGGAAGAGCACATTCATTGTGTGAAACAGTTCATTGTGAGTGTTTTTTGAAAGTTTGTATGGCAAATACTGATACTGCCATAGTTCATCACAGACTGGAAAGATGATCTTACAAAACTGACTTTTAGGAACTCCACTGTGTTGAATACCTGAAATTAGCCTTCCTGTTGTAGGGAGGTTATAAGTGGAAACTCCCCCCAGGGACAGATGGAAAGTCAAAAGGAGTGATTGATACACAGTGATCTGGTACGTTGTGCCATTCCTCACATTTAAGCTGCTCTTGTGGTTTGATTGCATTGGAACCCCTTCAGTGAATTACTGCCTTATAACCAACAAAATAAATGAATAAATAGGAATCCAGTTTAAACATGCACTGTTGCTTTCTCTATAATGAAAGTGGTGCCATTTTTATAATTGCTATTTTTCTCATGTATAACAAAATCTACCTTTGTAATGAATCAAAACATGTTTATTGTACCCTTTTGTAGTTAAATCTATTAAATCTGATCAATTGGCAATCAATTGAATTCTCTTGATGCTTCCGTTTGTAGCAGGTAGTTGAGCCACACTAACTTGAAAAGTCCTGGTCTGCAGTGATTTAGCTGATCATGGCAATGGGTGTAGTAGGGGCACTACTTGAAAGGGTAGTGAAAGCAGATTCAGTAGTAACTTACAAAAGGGATTTGGATATATACTTGAAAAAGAGCAATTTGCAGCGGTATGATAGAGCAGGACTAATTTGGATTGCTCTTTCAAAGAGCCAACACAGCCACAATGGGCCAAATAACCTCTTTCAGTGGTGTAAGATTCTATAATTCTATGATTACGATTGGCCTCTGTGCTCTTGTGCAAGACACAGGAAAATGAGCCAGAGTGGCTGTTGTTGAATGCTATCCTTAACTCCTGCAGGAAAGCGCACTTGTTCAGAGTTTGAAGGAGGAGAGGATCAGCTCAGCTGTAATGCTGTGCTTATCCACACTCTCAGTGGAGAATTACTTCACTGGTGAGGTAGAAAAGGGTCCAGCAGCTATTGAATCCTCAGCAAAGTAATAATGGCTTCAGGGGAAAAGAAGGGACAAAAATGGCCACAACAAAAAGCAATTTCTGATGAAGGGTCACTGACCTGAAACATTAACTCTGCTTCTCTCTCCACAGATGCTGCTAGACCTGCTGAGTATTTCCAGCATTTCAGATTTCCAGCATCTGCAGTATTTTGCTTTTACAAAAAACAGGTAATTGTCTACTCCCTGGTTATATTTTCTTGATAAAGTCTGCTTTTTTTCATTTTTTAAAAATTCATTCATGGGATGTGGGCGTCGCTGGCCAGGCCAGCATTTATTGCCCATCCATAATGGCCCTTGAGAAGGTGGTGGTGAGCTGCCTTCTTGAACCGCTGCAGTCCATTTGGAGTAGGTATACCCACAGTGCTGTTAGGAAGGGAGTTCCAGGATTTTGACCCAGCGACAGTGAAGGAATGGCAATATTTCTCCAAGTCAGGATGGTGTGTGACTTGGAGGGGAACTTGCAGGTGGTGGTGTTCCCATGCATTTGCTGCCTTGTCCTTCTAGTTGGTAGAGGTCGCAGGTTTGGAAGGTGCTGTCTAAGGAGCCTTGGTGCATTGCTGCATCTTGTAGATGGTACACATTGCTGCCAGTGTGCGTCGGTGGTGGAGGGAGTGAATGTTTGTGGATGGGATGCCAATCAAGCGGGCTGCTTTGTCCTGGATGGTGTCGAGCTTCTTCAGTATGGTTGGAGCTGCACCCATCCATGCAAGTGGAGAGTATTCCATCACACTCCTGACTTGTGCCTTGTAGATGGTGGACAGGCTTTGGGGAGTCAGGAGGTGAGATACTCGCCTCAGGATTCCTAGCCTCTGACCTGCTCTTGTAGCCAAGGTATTTATATGGCTACTCCAGTTCAGTTTCTGGTCAATGGTAGCCCCTAGGATGTTGATAGTGGGGGATTCAGCGATGGTCGTGCCATTGAATGTCAAGGGGAGATGGTTAGATTCTCTTTTGTTGGAGATGGTCATTGCCTGGCACTTGTGTGGCGCGAATGTTGCTTGCCACTTATCAGCCCAAGCCTGGATATTGTCCAGGTCTTGCTGCATTTCTACACGGACTTCTTCAGTATCTGAGGAGTCACGAATGGTGCTGAACATTGTGCAATCACCAGCGAACATCCCCACTTCTGACCTTATGATTGAAGGAAGGTCATTGATGAAGCAGCTGAAGATGGTTGAGCCTAGGACACTACCCTGAGGAACTCCTGCAGTGATGTCCTGGAGCTCAGATGATTGACCTCCAACAACCATAACCATCTTCCTTTGCGCTAGTTATGACTCCAGCCAGCGGAGGGTTTTCCCCCTGATTCCCATTGACCTAAGTTTTGCTAGGGCTCCTTGATGCCATACTCGGTCAAATGCTGCCTTGATGTCAAGGGCAGTCACTCTCACTGCACCTCTTGAGTTCAGCTCTTTTGTCCATGTTTGAATCAAGGCTGTAATGAGGTCAGGAGCTGAGTGGCCCTGGCAGAACCCAGACTGAGCGTCACTGAGCAGGTTATTGCTAAGCAAGTGCCGCTTGATGGCACTGTTGATGACACCTTCCATCACTTTACTGATGATTGAGAGTAGGCTGATGGGGCGTTAATTGGTGGGGTTGGACTTGTCCTGCTTTCTGTGTACAGGATATACCTGGGCAATTTTCCACATTGCAGGTTAGATGCCAGTGTTGTAGCTGTACTGGAACAGCTTGGCTAGGGGCGCAACAAGTTCTGGAGCACAGGTCTTCAGTACTATTGCCGGAATATTGTCAAGGCCGATAGCTTTTGCAGTATCCACTGACATCAGCCGTTTCTTGATATCTCGCGGAGTGAATCGAATTGGCTGAAGTCTGGCATCGGTGATGCTGGGGACTTCAAAAGGAGGCCGAGATGGATCATCTGCTCGGCACTTCTGGCTGAAAATTGTCGCAAATGCTTCAGCCTTATCTTTCGCACTGATATGCTGGGCTCCCCCATCATTGAGGATGGGGATATTTGTGCAGCCACCTCCTCCAGGTAGTTGTTTAATTGTCCACCACCATTCACGACTGGATGTGGCAGGACTGCAGAGCTTAGATCTGATCCGTTGGTTATGGGATCACTTAGCTCTGTCTATCGCATGCTGCTTACGCAGTTTGGCACACAGATAGTCCTGTGTTGTAGCTTCACCAGGTTGACACCTTATTTTGAGGTATGCCTTGTGTTGCTCCTGGCATGCCCTCCTGCACTCTTCATTGAACCAGGGTTGGTCTCCTGGCTTGATGGTAATGGTAGAGTGGGGGATATGCCGGGCCATGATTGTGATTGAGTACAATTCTGCTGCTGCTGATGGCCCTCATGGATGCCCAGTTTTGCATTGCTAGATCTGTTCGAAATCTATCCCATTTAGCACGGTGACAGTGCCACACAACACGATGGAGGGTATCCTCAATGTGAAGGCGGAACTTCGTCTCCTCAAGGACTGTGCGGTGGTCACTCCTACCAATACTGTCATGGACAGATGCATCTGCGGCGGACAGATTGGTGAGGACAAGTATGTTTTCCCCTCTTGTTGGTTCCCTCACCACCTGTTGCATACCCAGTCTAGCAGATATGTCCTTTAGGACTCGGCCAACTGAGGTGCTAAGGAGCCACTCTTGTTGATGGACATTGAAGTCCCCCACCCAGAGTACATTTTGTGCCCTCGCCACCCTCAATGCTTCCTCCAAATGCTGTTCAACATGGAGGAGTACTGACTCATCAGCTGAGGGGGCGGCGGTAGGTGGTAATCAGCAGGATGTTTCCTTGTCCATGTTTGATCTGATGCCATGAGACTACACGGGGTCCGGAGTCGATGTTGAGGACTCCCAGGGCAACTCCCTCCCAACTGTATACCACTGTGCCACCACCTCTGGTGGGTCTGTCCTGCCCGTGGGACAGGACATACCCGGGGATGGTGATGGCAGTGTCTGGGACATTGTCTGTAAGGTATGATTCTGTGAGTATGACTGTCAGGCTGTTGCTTGGGCATGTAAGAGTCAACCACACTGCTGTGGGTTTGGAGTCATATGTAGGCCAGACCAGGTAAGAACAGCATATTTCCTTCCCTAAAGGGCATTAGTGAACCAGCTGCGTTTTTATAACAATCGACAATGGTTTCATGGCCATCATTAGACTAGCTTTTTTTAATTCCAGATTTATTAATTGAAATCAAATTCCACCTTCTGCTGTGGTACCCATGTCACCAGATCAATACCCTGGGTCTCTGGGTTACTAGTCCAGTGACAGTACCACTACGCCACTGCCTCCCCTTTTTTTTATATTTAGAGATACAGCACTGAAACAGGCCCTTCGGCCCACCGAGTCTGTGCCAACCAACAACCACCCATATATACTAACCCTACAGTAATCCCATATTCCCTACCACCTACCTACACGAGGGACAATTTACAATGGCCAATTTACCTATCACCAGTCTTTGGCGGTGGGAGGAAACCGAAGCACCCGGCGAAAACCCACGCGGTCACAGGGAGAACTTTCTAACTCCGCACAGGCAGTACCCAGAATTGAACCCGGGTCCCTAGAGCTGTGAGGCTGCGGTGCTAACCACTGTGCCGCCCCTTGGTGATGATTAGTTCCACAGAACCTCTTGGTCAGGATGTTGTGTTGCTTCAGGACAACCAAATAAGAGAAAATAAAAGTTAAATCTTCTTCAAACGAACAGTGGATAAATTGCGCCATCTGATATAGCACCTCAGCCATATGTGCAAGTCTCAATCTGTATTGTGTGAGTTGATAGTTGGGATGGTGAGAGGGTGGGGTTGCTGATGCAGGGATTGTTACAGGTGGCTGGGCTACAGAAGGACAAAATAACCACGATTCCCACTTCTGATCACTATCCAGTGACACCGGCTGTTAAGTGCGTAACTGGATGGCAGTTGAACAAGAGAAAACACAACTCTAATGTCTCCAATGTTAACAAGCTGCCAAAATTACTGTTTAGAATCAAGATAAAAATGGCACATGGGTGAAGAGGAAAGCCAGTCCTATGGAACTTTCATGAAGAGGGGAGAATGTTGTGGGGTGGGGGGGGGGGGGGGGAGATTAACAAGTATATTGAATACAGGAGCTCCAATATAAATATTTTTTTTTACAATTTAAGATAACCCAATAATCAATAATCATTTGTGTCAATGTTCAGTTTTAGTTTAATGCCACTTTTCCTTTGTTTTGTGTACATTGGTTGTGATAGATTACGACCATATATTTATAGTGTCATGAATAAAGGATTTTGTATAAATCACTTTGCAGAAATATTTCTTATGCACAAACAGTACTGGTTTTTCTCTCAAATGTTGACAATTCAACTGTCATAGTTGGGGTGGAGATATTTTGCAGTAACTGCCTCAACATTTGTAAATAATTTCCTGAAACTATTTTTTTTTAAAGGATTCACTGATTGCTCAAGCTTTTAACCTTTAGATTATAATGTACATTTCAAACATTTACAAATGCAAGAATCCATACTTTTTATGCAAAAGAAATATTTCATTTCCCAGTGTTTTCTAGCTGTTGAGAGTGTTCCTGTGCCAAATCTGTAAATAGCACTGTTGGAAGAGGACCAATAATTTTCGTGTTGCTTAGCATTTCTTCACAACTTAATATAGCATTAGTGGCTAGTTTCTCAAAATAACAGTATGAATAGCTGGCAATGAGGCACTTTTCCACAGGTCACAACATTTAAATGTTTACCCAGTTACCGATACAGTCAATCTACCCTTTATCTCAGAATAAAATACACCAACCAGGTTTCTTTAATAAACAACAAAACTATCAGTTTATTATAAAACAAGACTTATCCAGTAACAAAGCAAAGCATTAACACACAGATTGAAATATGAAAGTGCCCTTTTTAAATAGCCAACACACAAACTGGTTAAAGAAAAATAAAGAAATTTTCTCTGCAGAGCACTTTTACAAAAAAAGAAGAGTTTGGCCAAATACTTGTTAATTCTTGAAGAAAACAGATGAGATATGTTGTGTCCAAAATGACATACAGTCTGGCATCAGAGAACACATAGCCAGGTCACTGGGAACTTTTCTGGAGCAGTTCTTTTCAGGCGGTGTTGAGGATTAATCCGGCAGGTTTTTCCAGCTTCTCAGGAGAAATGCGGCATCAAGGGTTGTAGCTCTCACACACACTGAACTCTCAGAGCTTTTCAGAGAAGTGAAGAAAGAGATGAGCTGGGTGTTTCTCTGTTGGCAGGAAGACCTCCATCTAACTCAAAATAGTCCACAACCCAACCAGAAAGTCAAAACAATGTCCCAAAAGCGACCTCCTGACCATCATAAATCTTGACAGGTCACTTCTCTTGTAAACATCTTCCCCAAGTCACCAAGGTTTCTGTTGTTTATTGAACTTAAGGCATGTGACTTCCAGTGAAGGTTGTTTTCAAACAGGACCTCTCCGTGACCCTTGTAAAAAAAAATCCATGTAATCTTTTCAGTTATAAATACAAGACCTCAAAAAAAACATTTTAAATGGAGGCACTTTCATCATAACCTTAAATCCATGTGTTCTGGTTCTCAACCCTTCCACCAATGAGAACAGTTTATCTACTCTGGCTAGACCCCTCATGACTTTGAGCAGTTCTTTCAAATCTCTTAATCCCCTCTAAAGAGAACAACCCCAGCTTTTCCAATTTATCCACGGAACTGAAGTCCCTCATCCCTGGAACCATTGTCATAAATCTTTTCTGCACCCTCTCTAAAACCTTCACATCTTCCCTAAAGTGCAGTGCCCAGAATTAGACACAATACTCCAGTTGAGGCTGAACCAGTGTTTTATAAAGGTACATCATACCTTCCTTGCTTTTACATTCTATGTCTCTTGTTATAAAACTCAGAATCCCAAAGGCCTTTTTAACCACTTTCTCAGATTTCTGGACATATACCCCCAGATCTCTATGTTCCTGCACCCCCTTTAGAATTATACCCTTCAGTTTATACTGCCTCTCCTCATTCTTCCTACCAAAATGTATCACTTCACACTTTTCTGCAGTGAATTTCATCTGTTATGCCCATTCCACCAGGCCATTCATGTCCTCTTGAAGTCTATCATTATCCTCCCGCACAGTTCACAATACTTCCAAGTTTTGTGTCATTTGTAAATTTTGAAATTGTGACCTGTACACCCAAGTCAAGGTCATTAATATATATCAAGAAAAACAGTGGTCCTAGTACCGACCCCTGGGGACCCCCCACTATATACCGTCCTCCAGTCGTTTCTGCTTCCTGTCACTCAGTCAACTTTGTATTTATGCTGCCATTCCATGGGCTTCAACTTTGCTGGCAAGTCTATTATGTGACATTTAATCAAATACCTTTTGAAAGTCCATGTACAACCACATCAACCGTATTACCCTCATCAACCTTCTGTCATCTCATCAAAAAACTTAATCAAATTGGTTGGGTGGCGCAGTGGTTAGCACTGCAGCTTCACAGCTCCAGCGACCCAGGTTCAGTTCTGGGTACTGCCTATGCAGAGTTTGCAAGTTCTCCCTGTGACCGTGTGGGTTTGTGCCGGGTGCTCTGATTTCCTCCCACAGCCAAAGACTTGCAGGTTGATAGGCAAATTGGCCATTGTAAATTGCCCCCAGTGTAGGTAGGTGGTAGGAGAATTGTGGAGATGTGGTAGTGAATATGGGATTAATGTAGGATTAGTATAAATGGGTGGTTGATGTTCAGCACAGACTCAGTGGGCCAAAGGGCCTGTTTCAGTGCTGTTTGACTCGATGACTAAATTGATTAAACGTGATTTTCTTTTAACAAATCTGTGCTGGCTTTCCTTAATTAAGCCACACTTTTCCCAAGAGGCTGTTTAATCATTTCTAAATGTTTACCCACCACTGAGATTAAACTGACTTACCTGTAGTTGTTGCTGGGTTTATCCTTACACACTTTTAAGAAAAAAAGTGTAACATTTGTCATTCTCCTGTCCTCTGGCACTACTGCAGTATCTAAGGAAGCTTGAAAGATTATGGCCAGTAACTCTGCAAATTTCACCTCAGAATCCTCAGCCACAGCTTATCTGGTCCTGGTGACTTATCAATTAAAGTAGAGCCAGCCTTTCAAATATCTCCTTTTTATCAATTTTTAGCCCGTCCAGTACCCCGTCTTTCACTATGACTGCAACCACGTCTGCAGTAAGTGTCTGCGGCTTGAGGAGCTTCGGCTCAGACTAGATAAGCTGGAAGCCAAGCAACAATCATTGCGATGCATCAGGGAGGGAGAAAGTTACCTGGACACTTTGTTCCAGAAGGCAGTCACATCCCATATGATAGGGTCTTCTGATTTGGTCAGGGACAGGAGGATGTGACTGCGAGTAAGGCAGGTAAGGGGATCGAGAAGGCAGAAGTGGAGGAGCCTCAGCCCTTGCAATTGTTCAACAGGTTTGAAATTCTTCCAGCTTGTATGGATGAGTGAACTGACCATGGCACCGTGGTACAAGAAGCCATTCAAGCAGGGGGAGTAAATAGGAATGTACTGGTAGTAGGAGATAATATAGTCAGGTGGATAGACACAGTTCTCTGCAGCCAAGAGCGAGTCCAGAAGGCTGTATTGCCTGCCCGGTGCCAGCATTCGGAACATATGCTCAGGGCTGGAAAGGAACATGTAGTGGGAGGGGAATATCCAGTTGTCGTGGTCCATGTGGGTACCAATGACATAGATAGGACTAGGAAAGAATTTCTGCACAGGGAGCATGAGAAGCTAGGGGCTAAATTAAAAAGCAGAACTTCAAAGGAGTATTTTCTAAGCCACAAGCAAATTGGAGTAGAGTAAATAAGATTGCAGAGTTAAATGCATAGCTCAAAGATTGATGTGGGAGAAATGGGTTTCGACTCCTGGGGCACTGGCACCAGTACTGGGGAAAGTGGGAGGTGTACTGTTGGGATGGTCTTCATCTGAACCGTGTTTAGACCAGTGTTCTGGTAAGTCGTATAACTAGGGCAGTAGAGAGGGCTTTAAACTAAATAGTGGAGGAAAGGGATCAAGTGAGGGAAGATGTGATAATTTAAAGAGAGAGGAGAAGGCAAGAGAGCAAGGGAGCAATAAGGGTAATGTTAATCAGAGTGTGGCAGCAAGCGACAGTGCATACTGTGACGGAAATCACACTTGCCAAATGGAAACATATTAATTTTGTCATATGGGACGCTACTTGAAACTTTTTGACTGGACATTGTAAAGAACTTGCTTAATAAAATACAGAACTGAACAGCTGAAAACATGGTTGCAGATTTGCATTCTGGAAAGTCCAGGACTAGCCAAGAGACAGTTGAATAGAGAGACAATGGGAGTGCTCCTTGATTCAGTTAACAAGATTGGTCTGGACAATAATGACGATCAAAAGACACCGACAGCTTTTGACTTTGTAAGAGACAAAACTTCACCCCCCATTGAGTATGTCTGGGCGGCTCTGAAATCCAACAACCTTCCCAGAAGTTGCTGTTTCAAACAAAGAGATGGTCACATGACCTACATGCTGCTAAGACTGGGGCTTTTTGAATTGTGCCTCAGAAAGGAAAAAGACTGCAACTAGACTGACAGAAAAAAGTCTCTCTCTCTTACTCTCTCTCTCTCTACCAAAGTCCCAGGGAACCCACGGTGGCAGCCTAAACTGCAAGACTATAGACAAAGCATATCTTCAGCCTTCTGGTACCAGGGAAGCAAGTCTGAAATTGTGGACTGGGCCCCAGCGAGACAAAGAACAAAGAACAGTACAGTACAGCACAGGAACAGGCCCTCCAAGCCTGTGCCAATCTTGATGCCTGCCTAAACTAACACCTTCTGCACTTCTGGGGCCCATATCCCTCTATTCCCTTCCTATTCATGTATTTGTCAAGATGTCTCTTAAATGTCGCTATCGTATCTGCGTCCACCACCTCCCCTGGCAGCAAGTTCCAGGCACTCACCACCGTCTGTGTAAAAAACTTGCCTCACACATCCCCTCTAAAGTTTGCCCCTCGCACCTTAAACCTATGTCCCCTAGTAACTGACTCTTCCACCCTGGGAAAAAGCTTCTGATTATCCACTCTGTCCTTGCCGCTCATAACTTTGTAAACCTCTACCATGTCGCCCCTCCACCTCCGTCGTTCCAGTGAAAACAATCCGAGTTTTTCCAATCTCTCCTCATAGCTAATGCCCTCCAGACCAGGCAACATCCTGGTAAACCTCCTCTGTACCCTCTCCAAAGCCTCCACTTCCTTCTGGTAGTGTGGCGACCAGAATTGTACGCAATATTCTAAGTGTGGCCGAACTAAGGTTCTGTACAGCTGCAACATGACTTGCCAATTTTATACTCTATGCCCCGACCGATGAAGGCAAGCATGCTGTATGCCTTCTTGACTACCTTATCCACCTGTGTTGCCACTTTCAGTGACCTGTGGACCTGTACGCCCAGATCTCTCTGCCTGTCAGTACTCCTAAGGGCTCTGCCATTTACTGTATACTTCCCACCTGCATTAGTCTTTCCAAAATGCATTACCTCACATTTGTCCAGATTAAACTCCATCTGCCATTTCTCCGCCCAAGTCTCCAACAGATCTATATCCTGCTGTATCCTCTGACAATCCTCATCACTGTCCGCAACTCCACCAATCTTTGTGTCGTCCGCAAACTTACTAATCAGACCAGCTACATTTTCCTCCAAATCATTTATATATACTACAAACAGCAAAGGTCCCAGCACTGATCCCTGCGGAACACCACTAGTCACATTTCTCCATTCAGAAAAACACCCATCCACTGATACCCTCTGTCTTCTATGACCGAGCCAGTTCTGTATCCATCTTGCCAGCTCACCTCTGATCCCGTGTGACTTCACCTTTTGTACCAGTCTGCCATGCGGGACCTGATCAAAGGCTTTACTGAAGTCCATATAGATAACATCCACTGCCCTTCCTTCATCAATCATCTTCGTCACTTCCTCAAAAAACTCAATCAAATTAGTAAGACATGACCTCCCCTTCACAAAACCATGCTGTCTCTCACTAATAAGTTCGTTTGTTTCCAAATGGGAGTAAATCCTGTCCCGAATAATCCTCTCTAATAGTTTCCCTACGACTGACGTAAGGCTCACCGGCCTATAATTTCCTGGATTATCCTTGCCACCCTTCTTAAACAAAATCACAATATTGGCTATTCTCCCGTCCTCTGGGACCTCACCTGTAGCCAATGTGGATGCAAAGATTTCTGTCAAGGCCCCAGCAATTTCTTCCCTTGCCTCCCTCAGTATTCTAGGGTAGATCCCATCAGGCCCTGGGGACTTATCTACCTAACTTAATGCTTTGCAAGACACCCAACACCTCCTCCTTTTTGATAATGAGATGACTGAGACTATCTGCACTCCTTTCCCTAGGCTCATCATCCACCAAGTCCTTCTCTTTGGTGAATGCTGATGCAAAGTACTCATTTAGCACCTCGCCCATTTCCTCTGGCTCCACACATAGATTCCCATCTCTGTCCTTGAGTGGGCCGGCCCTTTCCCTGGTTACCCTCTTGCTCTTTATATATGTATAAAAAGCCTTGGGATTTTCCTTAATCCTGTTTGCCAATGACTTTTCATGACCCCTTTTAGCCCTCCTAACTCCTTGCTTAAGTTCCTTTCTACTGTCTTTATATTCCTCAAGTGCTTCATTTGTTCCTAGCCTTCCAGCCCTTACAAATGTTTCCTTTTTCTTTTTGACTAGGCTCACAATATCCCGTGTTATCCAAGCTTCCCGAAACTTGCCAAACTTGTCTTTCTTCCTCACAGGAACATGCTGGTCCTGAATTCTAATCAGCTGACGTTTGAAAGACTCCCACAGGTCAGATGTCAGAGACCTCCAAGACATTAACTTCAGTCAAGGACATCACATCAAGAACACAAAAGACAGTACCTGTATTCCACTTATTGCCAACTCTACTTCAACCATGCCCCCCAATAATTCTTTCTCCCCTTCTGTATCTATTTGTGTGTGTGAGCTTCTCATATGCATGCGAGTATGATTTTGTCACGAATTTTAGCAATTTTAACTGGGTTAGTGTGATAAGGCTAATAAACTTACATCTTTCTTGATTAAACCTAAGAAAACCTGTCTGATTGCAGATGAACCAATTACAATTAGAGTGCAGTAAGCAAGGGCTCAATGAGGGCGGTAAACTAAAATCACTGCGTTTCAAAAGATAAACCCTATTATGGCCAAACCAGGAAAGGGGCAAGAGGGGAGCCTCAGTCCCCTTCCTCACCTGGTCGTAACAGTACAAACCTAAGAGTGCACCAGTAGATAAGGCTAAAGGTCGTGAGCTAACAGAGTGAGGGGAGGGGAGGGTGGAGGGAGATTTAGAAATCCAAAGAGAAAGGTCAAGGCATCAAAACAGTATACGTTGTGGGTAAAGACAAACAGAATGGGACAGGGAGGGACAGAGAGTTTAACAGAGATTGTACACCAGCAAATAAGGTCATTGCAGGCAATAGAAGTAAAAAAATGAAATTAAAGGTTCTTCATCTGAATGCACGAAGCATCTGCAATAAGATAGATGAACTAGTGGCACACCTCAAAATGAGGCATACCTCAAAATGAGGTGTCAACCTAGTGAAGCTACAACCCAGGACTACTTGCATGCCAAACAGTGTAAGCAGTATGCAATATCAGAATTAAGCAATCCCATAATCAGCGGATCAGATCTAAGCTCTGCAGTCCTGCCACATCCAGTCGTGAATGGTAGTGGACAATTAAACAACTAACTGGAGGAGGTGGCTCCACAAATATCCCCATCCTCAATGATGGGGGAACTCAGCATAGCAGTGCAAAAGAAAAGGCTGAAGCATTTACAACAATCTTTAGCCAAGTGGATGATCCATCTCGACCTCCTCCTGAAGTCCCCAACATCACAGATGCCAGTCTTCAGCCAATTTGATTCAAGAAACGACTGAAGGCCCCAATAGTATTGAAGACCTGCGCTCCAGAACTTGCCGCGCCCCTAGCCAAGCTGTTCGTGTACAGCTACAACACTGGCATCTACCCAGCAATGTGAAAAATTGCCCAGGTATGTCCTGTACACATAAAGCAGGACGTCCAAACTGGCCAATTACCGCCCCACCAGTCTACTCTCAATCATTAGTAAAGTGATGGAAGGTTTTTAGATTAGATTAGAGATACAGCACTGAAACAGGCCCTTCGGCCCACCGAGTCTGTGCCGAACATCAACCACCCATTTATACTAATCCTACACTAATCCCATATTCCTACCAAACATCCCCACCTGTCCCTATATTTCCCTACCACCTACCTACACTAGTGACAATTTATAATGGCCAATTTACCTATCAACCTGCAAGTCTTTTGGCTTGTGGGAGGAAACCGGAGCACCCGGAGAAAACCCACTGCAGACACAGGGAGAACTTGCAAACTCCACACAGGCAGTACCTGGAATCGAACCCGGGTCCCTGGAGCTGTGAGGCTGCGGTGCTAACCACTGCGCCACTGTGTTGTGACAGTGCTATCAAGCGGCACTTGCTTAGCAATAACCTGCTCAGTGACGCTCAGTTTGGGTTCCATCAGGGCCACTCAGCTCCTGACCTCATTACAGCCTTGGTTCAAACATGGACAAAAGAGCTGAACTTGAGGTGAGATAAGAGTGACTGCCCTTAACATCAAGGCATTTGACAGAGTATGGGATCAAGGAACCTTAGCAAAACTGGAGTCAATGGGAATCAGCGGGAAAACTGGTTGGAGTCATACCTAGCACAAAGAGAGATGGTTGTGGTTGTTGGAGGTCAATCATCTCAGCTCCAGGACATCATTACAGGAGTTCCTCAGGGCAGTGTCCTCGGCCCAACCATCTTCAGCTGCTTCATCAATGACCTTCCTTCAATCATAAGGTCAGAAGTCGGGATATTCACTGATGATTGCACAATGTTCAGCACCATTCGCGACTCCTCAGATACTGAAGCAGTCTGTGTAGAAATGCAGCAAGACCTGGACAATATCCAGACTTGGGCTAATAAGTGGCAAGTAACATTCGGGCCACACAAGTGCCAGGCAATGACCATCTCAAACAAGAGAGAATCTAACCATCTCCCCTTGACATTCAATGGCATTATGATCACTGAATCCCCCACTATCAACATCCTGGGGGTTACCATTGACCTCCTGACTCCCCAAAGCATGTCCACCATCTACAAGGCACAAGTCAGGAGTGTGATGGAATACGCTGCACTTACCTGGATGGGTGCAGCTCCAACAACACTCAAGAAGCTTGACACCATCCAGGACAAAGCAGCCCACTTGATTGGCACCCCTTTCACAAACATTCACTCCCTGCACCACCGACACACAGTGGCAGCAGTGTGTACCATCTACAAGAAGCACTGCAGCAATGTACCACGGCTCCTTAGACAGCACCATCCAAACCTGTGACCTCTTCCACCTAGAAAGACAAGGGTTGCAAATGCATGGAAACACCATCACCTGCAAGTTCCCTCCAAGCCACACACTATACTGACTTGGAATTATATCGCCGTTCCTTCACTGTCATTGGATCAAAATCCTGGAACTCCCTTCCTAACAGCACTGTGGATGTACCTACCCCACATAGACTGCAGCAGTTTAAGAAGGCAGCTCACCACCACCTTCTCAAGGGCAATTAGGGATGGGCAATAAATGCGGGCATAGCCAGCCATGCCCACATCTCATGAACGAATAAAAAAAAACAAATAGTGGTAAATGATTTAGATCTAATCATCATTACAGAGATATAGTTACAAGGTGATCAAGGTTGGGAAATTAATATTCCAGGGTACACAATATTTTGGAAAGACAGACAGAATGGCAAAGGAGAGGGGTAGCCTTGATAATAAAGGATGACATCAGGCCATTAGTGAGAAAGGTTCTGGCCTCAGAAGATCATGAAGTAGAATCAGTATGGGTGGAAGTTAGGAATAGCAAGAATCAGAAAACACTGGTGAGAGTAGTTTATAGCCCCCTAACAGTAGTTATACCATTGGGCAGAGCATTAAATAAGTAATTATTGGAGCTTGTAACAAAGACAATGTAATAATTGTGGGGAGTTTAATCTTCATCTAAACTGGGGCAATGAAATTGGCAAGAGTGGTCTTGAACATGAGTTTGTAGAATATTTTTGGGACAGTTTCTTGGAGAAATGCATTGTGGAACTGACTAGGGATAAAGCTATCTTAGAATAGTATTGTGTAATGAAGCAGGATTAATTAGTAATGTTATAATTAAAGATCCACTGGGAAATAGTGATCATAATACCATTGAATTCCATGTTAAGTTTGAAAGTGACATACTCCAATCACAAACAAGAATCTTAAACTTAAACATATAGGTATGAGGGGAGAACTGGCTCAGGTAACTTGGGTAAGTAGACTAAGAGGTATGGTGGTAAATCAACTGTGGGAAATCTTTAAAGAAACAATTCAGAATTGAAAAACAAAAATTGAAAAACAGAAAGACCCATCTGTGGCTCACTCAGGAAGTTAACGATAGCATTAGATTAAAAGAAGAGGCTTACCATGTTGCAAAAATGAGCAGCAAGTCTAAGGATTGGGACTGTTATAGAAACCAGCAAAAGGCTGCCAAAACATTGATAAAAAGGGGAAAAAATGGAATGAGAGTAAACTAGCCAGTAATATAAAAACAGATTGTGAGAGCTTTTATTGTTATATAAAAAAGAAGAGTAGCTAAAGAAAATGTTGGTCACTTAGAAGGAAAGACAGGAGAAATTATTATGGGGAATGAGGAAATGGCAGAGGCATTGAACAAATATTTTGTGTCTGTCTTTGCAGTAGAAGACACAAGTTTCATACCAGAAATAGATGGTAGCCTAGGGGCTAAAAGAGTGAGAAAATTAATATCAGCAGAGAAAAAGTATTGGAGTAACTTAAGGGACGAAATCTGACAAATCTCTGGACCTAAAAGCCGACACTCTAGGGCTGGGATTTTACAGCACTCTGTGGCGAGGGGTGGTGGGGTTGCTGGAAGATCGTTCTGGCAGTGGCCTGCCACAGAGACAGATGCCAGGAGGGCCGGGCCCAATCCTGTGGGGGCAAAGCTCCACGGCGGCCCCCCCCCCCCCCACTGCTGGGCGACAGGACCCAGCTTACATATTTCAATGACCCCACAATGCATAAATTTAAATAAACTTACCTGCAATCTTACAGTCGGACCACGATCTTTGGAGCAGCAGTCGTCACTCATGTGTTTTCAGTTTCCCGCCTGGGAAAGCAGGCACCGCAGTAATGGCGAAGGGAGGAGCTTAAGATTTTTAGTGCCGGGGTGATGGGGTCAAATTTTCATCATTAGTGGAGGGGATGGTGGGAAGGAGTGACCTCTGCACATTGTTCAGTTTTCTTTTGTGGGGGGTGGTGGTGGTGAGGCGGGGAGGGTGGGGAGGTCATGGGGAAAGAGGAAATGCTTAATTTAATTGTTATTGGGGGTGGAAAAGGGGTGATAGATTTTTGGTAGGAAGAGTCGGGGGTGGGGGGGGGGGGAGGGGGGCGGCGGGGGTCATTCACTTTAAAAATGCAAATTAGCCAGCAGAGCTGGCTGCTCTTTAAAAATGGTGTGAGCGCCTGCTCACAGGCAGCTGCGCCATTACCAGCATTGGACAACCCGCCCCTCCACATGATTGGGGGGTGGTGGTGGTGGGCTGTCCGGCGCATTTAAATTAGCCAGTCCTACGTTTCTAAAAGAGATAGCTGCAGAGATAGCGAATGCGCTAAATACAATATTCCAAAATTCCTTAGATTCTGGAACGGCCCCATCAGATTGGAAATTGCCAAATGTTACACCACTTTTCAAGAAAGGAGGAAGAGAGAAAACAGTGAACTATAGGCTATATAGCCGAACACCAGTCATTGGGTACATGCTGGAATCTATTATTAAGGAAGTCTTAACAATGCATTTAGAAAAGCACAGTATGATTAGAACAAGTCAACATGGTTTACTAAAGGGAAATCCTGTTTGACAAATTTGTTTAGAGTTTTTTGAGGATGTAACTAGTAGGGTAAAGGGGAATCAATAGATGTAGTATACCTGGATTTCCAAAAGGCATTTGATAAGGGTGCAACACAAAAGATTAATAGACAAGATAGGGGCTCATGGAGTTGGGGCATGGATTGAGGATTGGTTAACGGATGGAAAGCAAAGAGTGGGCATAAATGGGGCATTTTCACATTGGCAGGCAGTGAATAGCGGATCAATGCTGGGGCCTCAGCTATTTACAATCTATATTAATGACTTAGATGAAGAGACAGAAGGTAATGGACCTAAGCTTGCTGATGATACAAAGATAGGTGGAAAGGTAAGCTGTGGAGGCGAGTCAAAGAGACTTAGCAGTTGGCAGGAAAAAAGACAGAAGCGCAAGGAGAGAGCCAACTGTGTAACAGCCCCAACAACAAATTTTATCTGCAGTGCCTGTGCAAGAGTCTGTTACTCTAGAATTGGCCTTTATAGTCACTCCAGGCACTGCTTCACAAACCACTGACCACCTCTAGGCGCTTACCCATTGTCTCTCGAGACAAGGAGGCCAAAGAAGGAGAGGATACAGAGGCTGCAAGAAGATATAGACAGGTTAAGTGAGTGGGCAACAAGATTGCAGGTGGAGAATAAGGTAGGGAAGTGTCAAGGTATTCACTTTGGTCGTAAGAATAGAAAAGCAGAATATTTTTTTAAAAAGGTGTGAAACTTCTAAGCGTTGATGTTTAAAGAGACTTGGGTGTGCTTGTACAAGGAACGCACAAAGTTAGCATGCAGGTACAAGAAGGAATTAGGAAAGCAAATGGCATGGTGGCCTTTTTTACAAAGGGATTGGAGTACAAAGAACAAAGAAAATTACAGCACAGGAACAGGTCCTTCGGCCCTCCAAGCCTGCGCCGATCCAGATCCTCTATCTAAACATGTCGCCTATTTTCTAAGGGTCTGTATCTCTTTGCTTCCTGCCCATTCATGTATCTGTCTAGATACATCTTAAAAGATGCTATCGTGCCCGCGTCTACCACTTCCGCTGGCAACGCGTTCCAGGCACCCACCACCCTCTGCGTAAAGAACATTCCACGCATATCCCCCCTAAACTTTTCCCCTCTCACTTTGATCTCGTGACCCCTAGTAATTGAATCCCCCACTGTGGGAAAAAGCTTCTTGCTATCAACCCTGTCTATACCTCTCATGATTTTGTACACCTCAATCTTGCTACAATTGTACAGGGTTTTGGTGAGACCGCATCTGGAGTACTGTGTGCAGTTTTGGTCTCCACATTTAAGAAAGGATTTGGAAGGCGGTATAGCAAAAGTTCACTAAATTGGTCCCTAGGATGAAGGGGCTGTCCTATAATGAGAGGTTGAGTAAATTGGGCCTAGTTTCTGGAGTTTAGAAGGATGAGAGGCGATTTCAATGAAACATACAAGATTCTGAAGGGGTCTTATAGGGTAGACACAGAGATTGTTTCCACTGGTCAGGGAATCTAAAACACGGGGGCAGTCTCAGGATAAGTGGCTGATCATTTTGAACTGTGATGAGAAGAAATTACTTCATTGTGAATCTTTGTAATTCTCTACCCTAGAGGGTTGTGGATGCTCCATTGTTGAATACATTTAAGGCTGGGACAGACAGATTTTTAGTCACTCAGGGAATCCAGGGATATGGTGAATGGTTGGGAAAGTGGAGTTGAAGCCAAAGATCAGCCATGATCATATTGAATGGAGGAGCAGGCTCGTTGGGCTATATGGTCTACTCCTGCTCCTATTTCTTATAACTTTGGCAGCATCTTCTTGGTAAAGACAGATGCAAAGTACCAATTTAGTACCTCAGCCCTGCCCTCTTCCTCCATGCGTAGGTCCTCTTTTTGGTCCCTAATTTTCCCACCCCTCCTCTTACTACCCTCAGACTATTTTTATGCCTAAAGAAAACTTATGGATTTCCTTTTATGGTTAGCGATTTGTCTGTTTATACACTCTCTACTTTTTTCCTTTTTCACTTCTTCTCTGAACTTTCGATATTCAGCCTAGTTCTTACTTATGTCATCAACCTGACATCTATCATATGCACCCTTTTTCTGCTTCATCTTACTCTCTATCGCTGTCATCCAGGGAGCTCTGGATTTCCTTTTCTTTCCCATTTGTGGGAATGCACCTTGACTGTATCTGAACTATCTTCTCTTTAAAGGCAGCTCATTGTTGCGTCACAGTTTTGCCTGCCTATCTTTGATTCTATTTACCTGAGAAAGATCCATTTTCACTCCATTAAAATTTGCTCTCCTCCAATTAACTATTTTTACTTCAGATTGATCCTGCTCTTTTTCCACAGCTGACCTAAACCTTGTGAAACAATGATCACTGTTCCCTAAATGTTCCCCTATTGACACTTCATCCACTTAACCTAACTCATTCCCCAAAGCCAGATCAAGCAATACCTAGTATGTTTTTGGCCCAACTATCAAGAAACTTCTCCTGATCACACTTTAGGAACTCTTACCCCTCTCTGTCCTTTACTCTACAATTACCCTTATATAGACTGGGCTAAAAAAAGGTTCCCCATAATCACTACTCTATAGTTTTTTCACCTCTCTACAATTTCCAGGCAAATTTGCTCTTCTGTATCTTTCCCACTAGTTGGTGGCCTGTCGAATACACGCAGTAGTGTAATGGTACCCCTATTGTTTCATAACTCTAACAAAATAGCTTGTGTCCTTGACCCCTCCAGGACATCCTCTCTCTCCAGCACTATAATACTTAATCAATACTGTCACCACTCCTGCTTTCTTTCCTTCCCATCTCTCCAAAACATCTTGTATCCAGGAATATTTAGTACCCAGGTCTGCCCTTTTTTGAGCCAGGTCTCTGGACAACAAAGTAGTCCTTCAAATTTTTTTAAACTATTAAAATTTGAAGAACCCACAGCCACAAAGTACTGTAGTAAGATTGCTCATATATTTTAGTCTATTTTTGCCTTGGCTCACTTCAGCATCTACAGCTCCAGATAGCCCACTTCTTCCTGTTGCTGAGCCTTTTGTGTAGAATCCAATGCATGTTCTTATGGAAACAGCTAAAAGGAAAAGACACTCTAACAAGCAGGCTTTCTAAAACTTTTATTTATTGTATATTCAACTTCTTTCTCCAATTGTCAGAGGCTGCTGGACAGATAGAATTGCCTTGGCCTGGAACAGACAATGATTTCACTGGGATTACAAAGGCTGAGGCCTGTGCAAACACGCTTGAATAGGCTAGTGCAGGGAATTATAAACAATCCACACCAACCAGTCTTGAAAGAAAAAGTTTATTTTAGATGGGACCAGCGGATATATTATAATTGTGGACAGATATTCTCGTGTACAGAACCAAGCCAAGATAACTTCCCTTCATTTTTGCTCCACAAGCAGAGTAATGCTCCATAGGGCTATTTGAAATGGATTCAAATCAACCAAGGGAAGAAATTACTCTTCAGTTTCACCGTAACTTTAGTTAGGAAAGTGTAAATTAGAAGCTGTTGTTGTATCACCTCACAATTAAAGGGCCCACCATTAAATTCAATACAGCTGTTTCAGACTGTTACTTTAAGACCACCGCTTTCCGAGCCGACCTTGCAGACAGTAGGCTATGCTGCCGCAATCCTATATTCTAGTAATCCAGTAATTAGTTTCTGCCAATGCTTGGGAGATCTGTCTCGAGAGACACCCACTCAATAAATTAAGCCATTTATTCATGTGCTTATCGTCATCAGGTCATCAATCATTTATACCCAATAGAAAAGTGGATGCATTCTAATAGTTCATACAAGATGCTGACACTTGGCTGTAGGGTGTGGGAGTGGAAACTGACTCTGAATACATATCATTTCCTGCAACCACTCCACTGTTGAAGAGGTATTGCCGCAAACCGGTAAGAAACTGTGTAATCCACCAACTAATAAAATAAAATGAAAAGACATATCTTCAGATAATATGATTTCAGAAGGTTTTAAAATAATTCAAAATTAGTCGAGGTCAAGTTTGTGCAGCGAAGCACGTTCTTGTCTTTACAAATGATAAGGTTGTCAGTAAGATACTACATACTATAGCATTGTAAGGAAACGGGAAGATATCTTAATGTTACGTTATTGAAGTGGAATTGAAGCAGTCGATTGCCCCAGAACAATACAGATGCTTCTAGAGTCAGCACCAGTCTTTTAGCTGTTCACAGAAATTAGTTACCACGACGCTGTCTCAGAGCCGAATGACTTGCTTTTTCTTGACTTGTTTCTTCTGAACCATCTCCATGGCAACTGTGGCTTCATATATTGGAATGGATTCATCCAACTGAGGCCTGAAAAGAGACAAGCAGTTGGAAATGTCTAGACAGTGTGCAAAGTCTCCAAAATACCGTTTACATTTTTTCTTTCTTTAGGAGACGAGGCAAGTTACATCTAAAGTGTTTAGATAATTGACTATGGTTTTCACCTCATCACCCAACATGCATTTTAAATGTAATCATACGTAACTAATCAAACATTGAAGTTTGTGCTTTTGCTATGTATATCTGGAGATATTGTGTGACACAACCATCTGTACATATATTTCACAAATGCAGTAAAGTCTTAATTTCAGTACTGAACATTCCATTACTGATTTATTACACACTGCCTTTCAAAGTGACACCAGGAATGGCTAGAGCAAATATCAAAATGTTTACCGAAAGGTTCCACTGGACAGCTTCTCCATCACGTCCTTCAAAATATCTAGGCAACACCATTCAGGTGCAATAAGCTGCATGTAATGAAATGTGGAATGACACACGAATGTAAAACAATGCATAAAATATAAAAAATTCTCCCATCTGTGTAACTTGCTTGTTTCTAAACAATTGTGTTTTTAAAATCAAGTTGCCAATATTGGATGTTTTGTAATGACAATTGTTTCACCAATCGAGAAGTGTTCACCTCATTGCATGGCCTAAACATCAATGTGACAACTGTGAAAAATGTTTTTTATACATTAGAAAGGTCCCATTGTTTTTTTTCCGCAATTCAATTAGAAACAATGAACCAGTCAGAAAAAAGAAAAATATAAGCAGGTTGGAAATAAAAACTTGTTAAAATGCTAGGGCCGCACTCTACAATGTTAAATTAAGTCAATGGCTAACTAAATTTAAACAGACTACCAGAAAGGTCACAGGTTTGATCCCTGTTCTGTGCTGAGTCAGTTGATGTCAGTGGAGGTGGAAGCAAGCATACTACAACTGGCTGCAATAAACTGAATTATTGGGTTGGGTGGTGGGGGGGGGGGGGGGGCATTGTAAAATATAGGTCAAGGTTTCTGCTGCTGATAACTATCCAGTCATTCCCAGCTGGAAGTGTGTGTGAGAGTGTATGATATACGAGGACAGGCCTATGGTTGGCTGTGATGCTTCCTGCAATTGAACAGCCTGTTGCTCGTCATCTAGATTCACACAATGAGAACATCCACATGGATACTGGCAAGCACAGAAAAATATCCCAGCAACGAACCAACATGTTCACCGGGGTGAGAAGATTTGCAGAAAAATGGGGAGAGGATGACGCTAATATAGTTTAACTGCTTGTCAATTAAAAAAGATAAGTAGAACACAGAGCAAAGCCTTCAGGATTTATTATATTCTTTACAAAACATGAATTTACTGCCACAAAATGCACAACTTCTAAACTAGTACGTCCATCATTGATACGTTGAGAACAATAGAGAGCAAATTTTAATTTGATCTAGTTATCGATAGACTAAAATGCAAAAATATTCTGAAATTTTACTGTATCTATATGCAATAATAGTTTGGGTAATATCTGTCTGTATTTGACCACTCCATCCACAAATTTGTTAAAGCTGAGACTATAGCCTAGTTACACTACACGTTCTGAATACTGAATGGTTTTGGCTTCACAGCAACACAAAATATGCAGTACAATTGCAGCCTCAGTTCAACTTTGGAGATCAGGTATGAAACTGCATGGAGGAGGTACCTGCATCCAGTTCAAATTTGAGAATTTTAACGCTCAAAAAAACCCTCAAGTGCTTAATGTTAATAAAAGATTCCATAAGATAGCCTGCTCATTACAATTATAAAAGTTTAACCAGCATTCAAAACTATTGAGCAGAATTCTGTGCATACATCTAAGTATAATGCACAATGATCTTCCCTGAGTGAAAGAGGTGTAGAGATGGGAGTATGTCTGAATATCACAGAATCAAGTTACAGCACAGAACCATGCCATTTAAGCAAGTTGCCCTGGCTGTTCTTCCCACTCCCACCCCGCCTTTGTTTTACATTTGTTTACATACCACAATGAATTACACTTGCATTGTAGTATTCAAAAATGCTTATGGGTGAGAACAGCTGCACGCTTCAATCATATTGCAGCTTTCTATTAAATCACACACAGTTTAATAACTTCATTATCAACCATCATTTTCCAGGTTCTCTCTCATTCTTTCTCTCAGCACTCAGCTCTGTGTACAACTGCATTAATACATGGAAAAACTTTTTAAAAGTAGAAATTGCAATTGTTTTTTTTATTGCTTAATGATATGTGGGCATCACTGGTCAGGTCAGCATTTGTTGCTCATCCCTAATTGCCCTTGACAGCTGAGTGGCTTGTGAGGCCATTTCAGAGGGCAGTTAAGAGTCTGGGTCTGGAGTCACATGTAGGCCAGACTAGTTAAGGACCTTCCCTAAAAGACATTTGTGAACCTGATGGGTTTTTAACGACAATCGACGAGTGTTTCATGAAACCATTACGGAGACTAGCTTTCAAATCCACACTTTTTATTAATTTATTGAACTTAAATTCCACCAGCTGCCATGGTGGAATTTGAACCCATGTCCCCATGCCTCAATTACTAGTCCAGTGACATTATCACAATGCCACCATCTCACGTAAACTGACAGCTAAGCCAATAAATAAGGAGTGATATCTTAGGTCTATTTGTTGCAATGAGTCATGCTGCTGCACCAATTTCTTCGACACACAGTGGTACTTGAGAGATTAAAAACCACAGGCTGATTTTGTGTAGGAGGCAGCGCTTCTGGTGCCAGGCCAAAAAGACGAGGGGTACCCCGCCTCTACCTTTCCCTGCCACGCCAGAGCGATCGTCCGGTCTTTCTCCAAAGTTTCAAGAGCCGGGATCCCTGACCCTTGAGAGACAAGGATCCCACCTCCATGAGCTGCTGGTCAATCAGAGGGCCGGCAGCTCAGCAGTATCGGCAGCGATGGCCACTGCTGGAACCCCAGACCAATGGTAGGTGAGGCAGGGGTCGCTGGGGCCAGCCTGAAGGTCTTGGTGAGGGAGGGCAAGGGGATGGTTGCGCAGTCCATGGGCAGGGTGGTCCTGGAGGGTGAAGCGGTCCTCCATGGGCCACAGTTTGCCCATGGAGGAGGGATCCCACCACAAGCCCGCAGGGAGGTCACCTCGTTTTACAAGGTGCCTTCCCCGCGTGGCAGAGGGCCCCCCCCCCTTGCTGGTAAGATCCCAATGGTGGTGCAAAAAGGCCCTTAATAGGTCACAGGGGCTTTAATTCACCCCTGGGTGGGAAGGCTGTCGTCAACCTATCCCGCCCCTGATAAGATCGCTTGCCGATGGGCCCTGCGTCCCAATTCTACATGCTGCCCCGCCTCCAACCTCGCCTCAGGGGGGCCCATAAAATCGAGCTCCACATGTGTGCATCTTGTGTGTTGGTGAACAATACGAGAAATTGAAAAAGGCATAAACTGGGCAAAGCTGGGGAAGTCTCTGACATTACAGGTAGAAGAACCAGACTGGATTTTCCCCACTGTTTGTAACTGGAAGCACAGTTATTGCTGACAGTTTGATTTGACACTCCACTGGATGATTACCAGTAGCTTTTAGATTTTTCATCCCTGGTTAGCACCATGGTAGGGTCTATTGTGCTGAAAGGAGGCAATGTTGGAATTTCACAGTTTAGAGCAAAAGGTACTGTTGGATAAGACTAGCCTGAAATGAATCCCCAAAGTGGCCATTTTGTATTCCCTGGACATGACTTCATGCTAAATTGGTGTTAACAAAAAAAAAAATCAAGAATTATATAACTTAAATTTGGGAAAAAAGGGTAAACAGTGGGGAAAAATTTGAAAAGCAATATTCACACAGTTTTAACTAGGCATCCAGTCTATTCACTCACAGAGGGAACTGGATAACCGAATTGATGATTGTCGTCTTTTTTTTTTAAACCAGGTGAAAAATGTCACCCACTGCCAGTGGAAATTTAAGCAGCAGTGCTTAAACCTGTAGTAGATCATACAGAAGGCAACTGAAGTTATGTCAGGGGTAGTAACATAGAAAGCATTCTACATTCCATCTGCTGAGTTGTACATTTAGAGTTGTCAACCCTCCTGGATTGTCGTGAAGTGTCCTGGAATTGAAGATGATAACACGGGCACTGCTGCAACCAGCCTGGGAGAAAAGAGGAGGTACAGTAAATGGGCAGTGCCAGTGAACCAATGAATGGAGGCAGAGCTTTGACTGGCAGACACAGTAGGAAATAGGTTTGGGGTGATGGCAAATTTCCAACAGTAAGATAGGCTATGCTGGAGCCTGTGAGCACCAACACTGGAAAGTTCCCAAATAATGGTTATTTTTATTCCGGTTGCAGCAGTGATTGTTTTAAATAATTACAAACAGTTGATTTTCCTAAAATAAAAGCAAAATACTGCAGATGCTGGAAATCTGAAATAAAAACAAAGGGTGTTTTAATACTCAGCAGGTCAGGCAGCATCTGTGGAGAGAAAAGCAGAGTTAACGTTTAGGTATTTCATCAGATGAAACATTAACTCTGCTTCTCTCTCCACAGATGCTGCCCGACGTGCTGAGTATTTCCAGCACGTTCGGTTTTTAGTTCTTATTTCTATTTGCCTCCTGCCTACTTTTGCTGCTTACTTTCTCAAGTCTGGAGATTACCTGTGAGGGAATTATCAGTTCATTTGGGACTGTGATGGTTAGGAACCACAGCTTGACTGTATTTTGTATTTTTGTGCCTGTCTTTTTCATTCAAGTGGAGGGTGAAATGGCATTTAAATTCCCTCCTTTTTCTCTCAGTGCCTGGTCAGGTGGCCAACTCGCCCAGATTACAGATGCTGCCTGACCTGTTGTGTGCTTCCAGCATTATCTAGCTATATCCCTTTGATTTCTCAGAGGTGGTATGGGATCAGAAAGTGCTACTCATTGAGTGTTCAGCAGTGAGAGGAGAGAGTGCACCTCCCAGAGGTGGTAAGTCACTGTTCATAGGGTACTTGAGAAACTTCCCAATATCCAGACTGCCCTTACCAGTAACTGAGAACAGAAAGTGCTGGAAATACTCAAGTCTGGCAGCATCTGTGGGAGAGGAACAGAATTTACATTTCAGGTCTGTTCTGATGAAAGGTCACAAGGCCTGTAACAATTAACACGGCTTTTCTCTCTCCACAGATGCTGCCAGAACTACTGAGTATTTCCAGCACTTTCTCTTCTCATTTCAGAGTTCCAGCATCTGCAGTATTTTGCTCTTGCTAGTAACTGTTTTTATAGCCTCATGGGGAGCAGATACTCGACTACAGGGGACTCTACCTTCAGAAGGAAAACACAATAGCATCTGCAAACTGCGGGCAAGAATCACATGATCAAGCATCACATAATCAAAACTCCAATAATATATCCAACTAGAGTAGGTGACCTTACATACCAAAATTATTATTGTTTAATGTGGGCTAAGAACTCCAATTGGAAATATTTGCACTTATACTATAAAGCTATAGGCATTGTTATTCTATTACTAAGGGTCATTGTTTAGTGATTACTTAAGTGCCTCAAACCCTCCAAAAAGACTGCCAAGAAAGGATACGCAGGTACTTCCCTTGTTGCATATTTGATAGCTGCCACACTTCCTCGTTTAGGAATGAAATGGTTGCTCCTTTAAGAAATAGAAGTTGACTATCTGGCGGATCTAGCTGTGAAAATAGAAAGGAATAGGTTAAAAAAAAACTATAATTTAATAATAAAATATACCAAATATGGTGACTTTTTGTATGCTTTAAATCTCCAATAAAATTTCTGCTTGCTCCCCAAATAGCTAATTTAGACACTAAAATAAAAGCAAAATACTGCGGATGCTGGAAATCTGAAACAAAAACAAGAAACGCTGGAATCACTCAGCAGGTCTGGCAGCATCTGTGGAAAGAGAAGCAGAGTTAACGTTTCGGGTCCGAAGAAGGGTCACTGACCCGAAACGTTAACTCTGCTTCTCTTTCCACAGATGCTGCCAGACCTGCTGAGTGATTCCAGCGTTTCTTGTTTTTGTAGCTAATTTAGACAGTGAGTATGACTTATACAGACCTGGATGGTGAGGTTAATTTCCTGGTTTGCTGCACCTGAGTTAGAGGGGGAAAATTGTCATTCTTCCCTCTCGGTCACTATTCAGTGACCCTTGCTAGAAGAGTGTGCACGTGTGTGTGCGTATATATGTATAGGGTTGGGCTTTGTCTGTGGTGCTCTCCACAATCACTGCCGACATTACAATGGTGACTTCTTTTTAAAAGTACTGTACTGGCTATTAGAGGCACTTTGGGACATCCTGTGGTTATGACAGACAGTAGATGAACATTGAGACTCCAGTTCCACGCCAATGTATTTCTCTTAACTGCCCTCTGAAGTGGCTTAGCAAACCAGTCAGCTGTATCACCACCAGGGGAACATTGCCAGAAGATTAGGAATGGGGATGCCCAAACTTTGAGAAAACAACTAGTGTGTGGAAGTGAAAAGGGAGATGAAAGATGACTGGAGCTAGAACCTAAATTGCAAGAAGCAGAAATAGATCGCAAGGGAATATTTTAAAGATGGAGTAAAAAGTGAAGAAAAACTGCTTAACAAAAAAAAAAAATCACAGTTACATTTGGTTTACTTAGCATTTTATTAGTAAATTATATTTTACATTCAATATCTTCATCCCCAAGCACAGGGAAGAAATAAGTAACCTAGAAATTAGATCCTTCTGTAGTTACTAATTTGAGACACATACTGTACCAGTTAGTAGTGTAGTGGTTTTAATGCTGTTTTATTAAAAAACTAGTTGATCTCCTGTGGTGTTGTATTTGTAGAGCCAAGGAAAAGTGTAGTATTCCGATCAACCAGAGTTAGAGTGCGGGGGGAGGGAAAAGGATGGAGATGCAAGGAGAAAGGGGAAAGAGCAGAAGGGCGAGAAAGAGAAGATGAAGAGTTAAAGGAATGGGAGGATAAAGGGTACATGTAATTATGCTCAGTGTGGTGGGGAAGGGAGTGCCACTCTTGCCTCCTATTAGGAAAGTACATTCTATTTATCTGGGTGGGGTTTTATTACAAAGATGATATTTGGTGACATTTCACTGCACTAGGGCCCTGTTTTGCGCTGCTGAACTCTAAATTTAAAAGTCAAACATTATGGTTCAAAATGTAAAACAAGGTAATTTTCTTTGGGCAGGGGTTATTAAGAACTTAAATCTGTGCTATTTAAAGAATGGACCATTACCAAAAGTCCTGCTGTTTGGGATACCACCAAGTCTGACAGGGTAGGTGTGACACCCTTAGTAATGAACACTCCTAATACAGCATAACAGGTACTATAATGGGTTAGTCCTTAGGGGCAAGGTTACTATGAAAGCTTTTACTGAAATGTGATCTCAGGTACCAAATTTAATATTTAGCAGACACCCACTATGCATACAGAAGATACTGTATGAGAGAATAAAACATGAAAAATATTTCCAGTGAGCCTTAAAAAAACTGCTAAAAACAAGCTAAGATATTAAGTTAAGAGGAACATTGGAAATTAATGTTAAATTAAGAAGCATTCCTGTTTTATGAGACACACCTGCAAGTAAGGCACCACCCCTGTATTTACAAGTCATAAAAAAATAGAAATATGACATAGATCAGGATTTATTGTTATAGGTTTCACCTTATGCATTAGTAATTAAAGTATATTTGGAAATTTAAAAAAAAAAAATGAAACCAACCCCCCTACATTTTTATTTCATTCTGACTTGCCACATAATTTTATAACTGTTTTGTAACTTAATAGCTGGGTTTCCATTCTCTCGCTACACCAACTAAAAAGAAGAGAAAGGAACTTTTGGAATTACATGAGTGATTGGATTTCATGTGAAGTTTCAGGTTATATATACTGGTGAACAGTGCTGCACTGACAAGTTACAGAAGACCTGTACGGTGTAAGCTTCCTGGATTACCTGCAGATTCTCCTCTGTTGTTACCCAATGACCTGCAACAGCCAGAAGACTGAGGATGTCATGTTTATGTGGGAGATGCTGTTTGACAGCTGGTTCGTCTTCCTTGCTGTAGAGCTGCACTGTAACACAATAAAAGTGCATACTGTTTCACTGCCATAATTTAACTCACATCAGCAGATAAATGAGACCAACAAAACAAGGATTGATACACTTATAAACAATAAGACCATTTTTTGAGTGAAATACCCCACTGATAACATTTCTAAAAAAAAGTTAGCATTAGAAAATGAAATTTCTTGTCTTGTATTCAACCTGGCATGTGATGAAATTGTGGAAGAGGAATTCTAATGTCTTGGTTTTACAATACTAAACTTAACCATTGTAGAAACTACAATAAAGCAGCAATTTTAATAAAAGTCTGTATCTAATTCATAAGAATGCTAAAACTTGTGGCCTTGAGCTATTTTATTAGAAAAAAAAGAAAATCTTTTTTCTTTTTTTCGCAGCCTCACAGCTCCAGGGACCCGGGTTCGATTCCGGGTACTGCCTGTGTGGAGTTTGCAAGTTCTCCCCGTGTCTGCGTGGGTTTTCTCCGGGTGCTCCGGTTTCCTCCCACAAGCCAAAAGACTTGCAGGTTGATAGGTAAATTGGCCATTATAAATTGTCACTAGTATAGGTAGGTGGTAGGGAAATATAGGGACAGGTGGGGATGTTTGGTAGGAATATGGGATTAGTGTAGGATTAGTATAAATGGGTGGTTGATGTTCGGCACAGACTCGGTGGGCCGAAGGGCCTGTTTCAGTGCTGTATCTCTAATCTTTTGTACTCCACACACCATGTGCCTGGTGAGGAGGGCCAGTAGCTAAGCTTCTTCCAGCGTTTTGCCAGTGTTACTCTGTAAATGTTTGTTTTATGAGCCAGAGTGTCCCAAGGACACTCACAGTCCAAATTTTCACCTTTCCTGTGGAGTTGCCTAATGTCTGTCCCACACCTCACCTAGTCACAAAGCTGAGACTCCTATACATTCTGGCATAGAATCTTGATGCATCTACATAATGTGTCCAGTCACTACTAGGGTATTTTGAACAAATAAAAGTTATTCAGGACCAAAAGAAGACTCACTTTAAAAAGGAAATCTAAACTGCAATCACATGAGTAAACTACAATAGTTTGCTCAGTCCTCTGCTCAGTGTGGGACTATGTTATAGAATTCTAGAGGGAAACATGCCACATTTCCCATCCATTTGTCCTCTTTGTCAAAAATTGGCAATTTCATTTTGCCGCCTTTGTGCTCATCTGCTGACTTGCAGGTTCAGATTTCCCACTAATGAAGTGTTCAATAATGGGCTGAATATTAGTACATTTAGTTAATGTGTTTTCCAAATTGAAACTGTGAAAATTTAGCAACATTAAATCAGCCTGTTAGCATAAAGAAGGCAATTGGTAATCAGCTGAGTGGGATGAAATCCAGTCATTGCCGAGATGGTAGTCTCTTTCTCTCCGATGCCTGCAAGAATCTGAACAAGCTAGAGTTTGGCTAGTCTCAATTCAGGTGCTAATTACAACAGAATCCTAACTGCCTTACAGGAACAAGAAAAATTCCAAACTGAATTTTTAATAATGGCATGTCTTTCATGGGATGTAGCAGAATCTGTATGTTCTTACATAATGCTCTTGGAAGTCATTTCTGGAATCCATGTATGAGAGAGGGGGAATGTCATGCAGGACCCCACCTGCCAAGAATGAGGTACATTAATTTTGCCACATGAACATTGACTTTTAAACTGTTACTGGAGTAAAGAAAAAACTTGCTTTAAAAATAAAGACCCTTGACCGGAAAGACATTTGCATAGTAACAGACAGTACTTGGAAAGGACAAAAGGAGCCACTCCCTGCTACAATTTAATCCACAACAGACTTTTGATTACCAGATGTTGAAGGTGGAGAAGCTAGCATTCCAGGTTGACTGCCAATATGCTCCCAATACACAGAAGAGACCTGGTCAAACCAGTCAATCACGTGACCTGGCTAACGAGGGGAGTTTTAAATTGGAGAAAGAGTGTTTGAAGACAGAAAATTGTTTGCTCCTGGACTGAAAAAGACCTCTCGCAGCTGACTCAGTGCAACCTCTCCTGTCTGCTTCCATCTCTTTCTTATGGAACTGAAGACCCATTGAAGGCACATAAACCCCAAGAAAGAAAAGTCTCCTACAGTTAACAATGTTTAAGAAGAATACTGGGCCCCAACAAAAAGCAAGACTACCTAAAATCAAGGACTCTACAGCAAGCTCGAAGCACAATAACAAACCCCCTTCAGAGATTGCCTCAAACTTTTTCACTTTATTTTTCTTCTGCTCTTTTCTGTCCCTATTTGCATGTGTATATCGCATGTGCTGGCTAGCCTGGGCACATCGGGTCGCCGTGGGCGTTAACCGAATTAGAGTTTAAGTTTTAATAAATTTCACTTTTCTTCATTAAACCCAAGAAAGCCTGTTTGTGCTCATTTCTTTGCCTTATAATTGGAAAGTGGTGAACAACGATTCACCAAAGGGGGAAGCTCAAAACAGTGTGTTTAAAAATTAAATCCTGTTACAGCAAGACCAGGTGAAGGCTGAAAGAAACCCCTAGACACCTTTCTCACTAGGTCGTAACAGGCAAAAATAAAGCAAACGGGAGAAAAATTCAGTTTGAAAATAATTCCACCTCCTCATCACTTTAAGCAAAATTCACCTATTTTCACTGATCTTTGGAACAATAAAATGTAATTGTAATTTTTTAAAATTTAAAATGATTCTTAACCACAAGTCCTGGTGTTCATAGTCTGGGCAGTCTCAGTGGGCAAAAATTAAAAATCAGAATTGCTACATTTACTAATTATGTTGTGTTTTATAGCTGTATGTAACATTTGGTCCAATCTTTTGAATTGGCAAATGATTTTAAAAACATTTCAGTTGCCCAAAGACTCATAGTTAAGGTCTCCAACTCAGCCATATAGACAATGAAGCTTACAGTTCAATTTCTTGTTTGCACTGAGTTTGCTTATATCAGCCATGCCAATGGTAGGGCTGCTACCAATTGGCTACACGGCTGTGTTCGGATAGGGGAAAAAATGGCTAGGGTTCCTGCTCCCAACTGATAGACAATGAATCCTACGGGAAGTGCATATTTGTGGACGCTGGTAAGGACTAGTCCAGGTTTGAGTCCCTTCACAGTCAGAAAGTCTGTTGCCATTTTTTGTCAGGGCTCACATGTAAATAACAGCCACTTTGAGGAGACAGCAAAGAGCAACTGGCATCAATGGAACTGTGCTGCAGCCATGGGGTAATGGGTTTATGATAGGAAAGCTGAAAACTGAAGGGCATGTATATGTTTTTAAAGTTTCATAATATTGTGAAATGTTCATGCAAGACTTTAAAATAACCAAAAAACATGGGTTAAATTGAGAACCTTCGAAAATAATGTTTGGTGCTTAATGCACACAGTACAAACCTCCACAATCCACCACAATGTTCACACCTAGACCACCTGTTTCTTCCAAACAGCTGTCCACAAGGTCAACCTTCCTGTCAGACAAGTTGATCACCCTGGCTGTGAGAGCGCAGAAATCAAATTAGTTTGCTGCCCATTAGAACAATCAATTATTTTTCATTAATGGCAAAGCAGGAAAACACACCATTCTGATTGAGGTTTTGAGTCAACAAGAAAACAATGGCTATATTTAACTTTTGAATTATGCATTTCTATTGTGCATCCAAATAAATTTTCTGAAATTAAAAGATTATCCTATCCATTTAACAAGGTAACTTTATTTAGTAAAAGTAAAAACAGTTTATAAATCTTATCTGTCTGAAGCTGTTTACAAATAGTGTCTAATGGCTGACTCAAGCACTGCTAAGTGAGATTAATCACAAATTACACTGTGATTGCATTCTACCAGTGTAGGCTATTATTTTAATAGGATAAATAATTACAAACATTTAGACAGCCTGATGATTATAACAACTAATTTAAGTTATTCATTTATTAGAATAAACTTGATAATTTCAAATAAGTTATAAAAATAGCACAACCATTTATTAAATATGCATAGTAATTGGCTATTGTAGTCATTCAAATTGTATTCGCAGACAATACTAGTAAGGAAATGAACTGAAGGCCAAAAATATGGGTTACTGCCTCAACGTCACTGGTCAAACACATGGTCTGACTGGGCAACACTGAACCCTTACTGCTGCCTCTGTGAAATATGGATTCATCAATTTACAGATTTAAAGTTTGTCACTGATTGTAAATGTAATACTGTACTGTTTAATCAGAGGTTGGTAGTCTCAAAAGTCTGAAAAGCTTCATTTGTATGGATAGCAAAAAGACATATAGAAATGCTGTCTCCTGCCCTTTGTGAGCTCCTGTTTACAATTGCTATCGAAACAGTTTTCCTTCTTGCCGTGCTGTCTATCTCCGCTCCAGTGTCTCAAATAATCTTCCTGTCCTCTCAACAACTGAAGTATGGAATTGGGACTAATTCACTTACAAATGTCATGAAAATCTAATTACCAGAATGTAAGTGTAAATGAACTTGCTGCAGGTCAAACATGGACTGAAAGAAAGTTTAATTTTTAAAAAATTCTTATAAATCTATGAAAGCATAGCAGAATGTCATTATTAAAACAATTATTTTTTCCATTAAAAAATGGAATTAAGTCAGATGGTTATTTTTAACTGGATGTAATATTATGGTCCCTCATTTAAGAGCACTCTCCAATTATGCATTTAGCATGTGCCTAAAGTGTGGCTATTTTACAAGCTCATGTTCTTTTTTTTTATCTGTACAATCATTTTCCACAGGTTGCCTTTTTCACTGCAACAGTAATACCTTATTTGATGTAAACAAATGCTCACTCTCAAATAATCCCATTTTACACTTTTGTACCAGTACCAAAAAAAAAAAAATGGATGAATGCACTTCTTCAGGAAGTAAACTCTGTAGAGATGAAAAAGAACAATTTCACTGGGAGTTAAATCTCTTTTTCTCCTTGCTCCCTACCCTATTTATTTCCTGGAAAAAACAATTCGGTTTTAAAAGGACCAGGATCATGGCATGGAATCTTTGAACAGTTTGTGTAAACAGAGTGAAAACAGGTGATGGGATTGACAATATAAATTGGTCATGTCTAAAACTAAGATTTAAAATTTTAGTCAAAAATCAAGCCGATTTCCCTGCCCCTCCAAAGATAATACGAAAGACTGGACAGGATTTTCCCGGCCCCGTGGAGACAGCGGGAGCGGGAGAGGGAGAATAAGTGGGAGTTGCATCGGGACAGCTCCCCAATACATTCCCACCTGTGGGGGATCTTCCCCAGTAACGAGCTGGGAACCGGGTTGGCTGCCCTGCTCCACAGAGGTGGAGCCATTTTGTGCCAGCATTTTACTGATGGAGGCTCCACAACGGCAAGGCCGCAGGAAGAAATTCTACACTGGCGGCTGCTGGTAGGCCTACGGAGGGGTTTTCCCACCAACCCCATGGCTTCGGGCCTCTACATTTTCTATGCAGGCAGCCAAGGGCCCTCCATGTTGAGGTGCCCTTGGACTCGCCTGCCTTCGACAGCATCCACCTCTTCCGGTGGGGCTGCCGGCCTGATATCGCTATGGTCCTGCAGCATCAGGGGTCCTTCCACTGTACATTTTAGGATGACCAGCATGGAGGCTGGGTCTTTGAATATATTTAAGACTAACTTAGACAGATTTTTGATCTGCAAGGGAGTCAAAGGTTATGGGGGCAGGCAGGAAAGTGGAGTTAAGGCCACAATCAGATCAGCCATAATCTTATTGAATGGTGGAGCAGGCTTGAGGGGCCAAATGGCCTACTCCTGATCCTATTTTTTATGATCTTATGAGTAATGAAGGTGACTGGCCCTTCCTGCTCCTGGGACTGAGTTTGTTGAAAGACTCCCCTTTCCTCTTTAGGTTGATAATATTCCTTTATGTCAGCCGTGGCTCAGTTGGTCGCACTCTCGCCTCTGAGTCACAAGGTTCCATTTTCAAGTTCCACTCCAGGGCTTGAATACAAAAATCAAGGCCAACACTCCAGTGCAGTACTGAGGGAGTGCTGCACTGTCAGAGGTGCTGTCTTTCGGATAAGACGTTAAACCAAGGCCCCATCTGCCTGCTCGGGTGAATGCAAAAGAACTCAACACTATTTCTGAAGAGCAGGGGATTTATCCCTGGTGGCCTGGCCAATATTTATCCCTCCATCAACATCCCAGCAACAGATTATCTGGTCATTATAACATTGTTGATTGCGGGAGTTTGCTGTGCGAATATTGGTTGCCACGCTTCCTGCATTACAACAGTGACTATACTTCAAAAGTACTTGATTGACTAAAGTGCTTTGAAACATCCAGTGGTCATGAAAAGTGCCAAGAGTGCACGTCTTCTTTTTCTTTTTTTTTGATCACCCAGTACAACCCAACCTTTGTGTGAGCATGTGCATATATCTTCCTGTTTATCTGTATGTGTATATTTAGTGCTGAAGATGAAAGGCATAGTGCTTTACCAAATCTTGCAGTCAGCATCAGCATTTGATCTGAGGCATGAGGTAATACAAATTGCAGTGAAACCCTTTTTTAAAAAAAACAGATGTCAAAAATGTTTAATGTCAAGTACATTTATACTTTCCTTTAGCCTTTTTTACCCCATTGTAAAGCAAATTTAAAACATAAAAATTGCTCTGTTGAGAGGTGCTGAACAAATAAAGGAAATAGTTCACTACGGAAGTCCTCATTGGTCCACTGTCACACACTCCTACTCGACAATATAGATTGACAAATGAAACACATCTGTAAGCAAGTTACTATTGTGCTGGTCAGGTGTGTAACTCAACAGAACCAAATCATGGGGTATGTTTAAAAAAACAAAGTGACTCCTGACAATGCAGAGAATGCACAGAGCAATCGTGGAAGTCATCAATGCAAACAAATATTTGCCAGCTTAGCAGTATGAATGCATGTGCACGCATGACGTCACCATGCAATGACATCTTCAACCCTCAATAGCCATCTCCATTCACCCAAACTGTACCCCGCTCCCTCCCACCATCCCTGCTTCACCCCGCTCGATCCCCGCCACGCTGCTGCCTTCCCTCAGCCACTCACTCCCCCCACCCGTTTCTCCCCCCCTCCCCCCACTTAGCTGCTCACTCCCAACCCACTGGCTGCTCCAGACCTCGCCACTGCTCCCCCCCCCCACTCCCCTCGGCCGACTGTTCCCCACTCCTTGCTCCCCCCGACCCACTCTCCGGCCGCTCGCTCTCCGTTTCCCGCCCCCCATCCCCCTCCCTAGCCGCTAGCTCCAGGTTGTGCTGTTTCCCTCCTCTCGGCCACTCGCTCCCACATTGCCCAGTTACCCCTTGTGGCCTGCCTTGCTTCTTCGGGTGGTGCGGCGGGGAACGATCGAATGTGGAAGCGAGTGGCCAACAGCAGGGAAGTGGCGGGGCCTGGAGCTAGCGGCTGGGGGGGCAGGGGGAAGTGAATGGCTGGAGGCAGGGGATGTGGTGAGGCCGGAGTGAGTGGCTAAGGGAAGGCAGTGGGGAGCAAGTGGCAAGAAGACAGCTGGAGAGTAGGATTAGACTGGATAGTCCAGCACAAGCATATGGAGCCAAATGGCCTCCTGATGTGCTGTAAATTTTCTGAGTTTATATATTCTACTAGTGGGAAAATACTGTGACTATTAAAATGTATTACAGTTGAAGAATGAACACTAGTGTGGGGAGGGGATAGCAGCTTTAGTGTCAGTCACTAAAGTGCGCATACACAGAGACACGAAATCCAGAAGATAAAGTGCAAACATCTCCAAGTCCAAACAGTACTCTGAACGATACAAATAATTCTTAGTCTGTTTGATGCCAGTACATCTCTGAATGCTCTTTTAGTCACGATGCACTTCACATCCTCAACACTTCAGTCATCAAACATTTCTGTCTGCTTTATATCCTGGAACTGATTTTACTTGAAGTAGCTCTGCAATCAGGTAAGGTTGAATTCCACATAATTGTGGCAATGGAGAAACAACTGAGTAACTGTATACTCTTACACTTGTTGTTTAAAAGTCAATTACTTCTATTTTCTATTCAAGGTCCTGCCCCAAAAAATGCATTGCATGCCTACTGGATAGGCAGTGTACAATTTGATTCCTTATCTGTAAGGCCACTGTCGCAGTTTTTTTTTAAAGTGGAAAAATGGATGGAATCAGGGAATGATTCCAAAAACAGCAATACAAACCCCTGAGAATCCCATAATCCCAAATAAAAAAAATGGAATGACTTATTTAGTGACCGTAGAACAGCGGGCCTGCTTATCTGGTCAGAAAAAATGTTGGCAGGCATAGTCAGTACAGAGACTTGGAATGCTAAATCCTGGAGACAGTTTCTTGACTCCTCCAGTGGTTGCAGTACCACTTGAATGATATTATAACACTACCACCAAAGTCATGACGGTCATTGGCACAGCACTAATATAAATGGGGCATTATTTAACAGTCTGACAAATCCACCTCAGACGAGGGGGAGAAAATAATTTCTGGCTTTTGTAGTCAGTTTGGGTTAGAACATAGAGACTTTATTGAAATGATGTTTCGCATTACTCAGAAACAATGACTTACCTACCATAGGTTGTCTGATGCCTTGGGAATTACAGCCATAAGTGCAGCAAAGACAGGAAATAAAGAGAGGACAAGAAGTGAAACTTTGGAAAATAATCAATCAATCACAGCAGTAAAGAAAAGTCAACATATGCGAGCTATACATGGTACAATTCAAGTACTGGCACCTGAAGCATAATAAATGTTTGATACAGATATCAAAATCTAGGAACTCCACCTTAATTTGAAAACTAGAGAAGAATAGAATTATTTAACTACAACTCAAGATGATCAACAATTAAGTGTGCAATCTACGTACTGTGTGTTACTTGATATTTTCATGCCCGAATCAGATTATAGACTTAAAATGCACCATGTCAGTGTAAAATGTCAGAATTATTTTATAAATACTAACCAAGTCTTTAAACTTAATATAGTTTAAATACTTCCTTGGATCATTCCTTGGCATATTATATAATGAAAAAGAAGTGTACTTCAAATCATCAACTTTGTAACAATGGAACAAAAGCAAAATATTGCAGATGCTGGAAATCTAAAATAATGGAAGACTGACGGAATATAAACCAGGAAAGTCTTAATGAATTGAGACCACGGAATTAGACTTTCTAATGCAATGTGCAAAGGACAAGACGAGGGATAACTCACATATATATCGGATTCTTACAAGTGAACACGATAGTAGATCGAGGTTATGGAACTTACAATGACTGATGATAATACGATTAAGATAATCTGGCTATCAGCATTGTAAAATCTAGGTCAAAAATTATGAACTTACAAAAGATTTTTTTTTTTTTTTAAATTAAAGATTCCTCTTCTAAAGACTGAAGGAGAAACTGAAAAAAAACTGGGATATGTACCAAAAGGTGGATTGAGGGGAAATGAAATTTTGAAAACTATAATGTGAAATAAGCAAGAAAGGAAAATACCCAAGAAAACCATAAATGGCTTTAAGTCAATTAAAATGGGAAGAAGAAAAATAAAATATACAAAGTCTATGGTGAAAGGTGGGGGTGGGGGAGGGGGAGAGGGGGAAACTCTGAGGCCAAGAGGAATTTACTACAACAGCCCCAAAGAGGCAGCTGAAGTGCTAAAAAGGACCATATGAATGAAAACAGTTGAAATTATAAGCATTTCAAAACTTTGAGGATATCTTGGAGAATTCTAAAAGATAAAAATTATGAAATTAAATATAAAATGCTCAAAATGTTTTAGACATATGCAAGACGACAAATACTCAAAGGCAAAAGTACACATTATGTAGAGACTTTCAAAGTCAAGGTCATACTTGATAAGTTAGGATGCATCCACACTGCAACTGTAGCAGCAGTGAAAAGAAGTTTCCCTTTGTACCAACACTGCAGTCACCAATAGTACCATCAAGCAACACCTTTTCATCAATACCGACTGATGCAGAATTGGGATTCCACCAGAACCACTTAACTGCAGACTTCATCATAGCCTCAAGCCAGACGACGACAATGAAACCGTACATTCATATAGTGCCTTCAAAGTGATAAAACATCCCAAGGCACTTCAGAGGAGCCTCACAAGGAGATATTAGGTCTGATGACCAAAACTTGGTCAAAGAAGTAGGTTTTAATGAGTTTCAAAAGGAGTAAAGCGAGGTAGACAGGACATTCCAGAGCTTGGGGCCTAGGCAGCTGAAGGCATAGCCACCAACGGTGGTGATTAAAATCAGGGATGTTCAAGAGGCCAGAATTAGTCAATGAGCTCCTTGCGCTAAGACACAAAGAGAGACAGTAGCTGCCCTTGAAATCAACTATGGCAAGAAGGAGCATGAGCAAAACTAAAGTCAGTGGGGATTACGGTGAAAATTCTACAGTGAGTTAAGTTGTTGCTGATGCAAAGAAAGAGGTTGTCACAGGCCAGTCATCAGAGCCTCAAGACAACACTGGGACTACCTCAAGCAGAATTCTGAGATCAGTATTCCTCAGCTGCTTCATCAATAATCTTCACTCCAACACAGAGTACAGCTTTTCGCTAATCGTTTTACAGCGCTCCGCGCTAGACACAGTTCTTCAGATAATGAAGCAACCCACCCCAGTTGACATCAGAACTAGTCATAGGCTTATAAGTGTCAGATAGCATACTTGCCAAGTAATGACAATTGTGAACAACAGAAAGCTCAGCCATTTCCCCTTGACCTTCAATAGCATCATCATCACTGAAACTTCCATCAAAACCTGCAGAGAACTTGCCTCACTGCTAGTCAGTAGCTCTTGACACTTTCAGTTTTTGTGTGCCCATTAGGGAAAGACATGTTGGTAATGGGTAATAAAACATTATTCTATGTTTAGATTTTAATGTCAGCATCAAACACTCCCAGATAAGGATTAGCAGTATCAAGTCCATGAGAAACCTCTTTCTATTCTGTCCAACAATATGCCTCTCACATCCAATATCCTCTCAGTCTCTAGAAGTGAAATGGGGAATGTAGTTCAATTTGTACCATGTTAAGGGCATTAGGTGCTGCCAGCATGTGCTGGGTTAAAACTGACAAAAATGCATCGAGTACTATCCTTTGTACTAATACTGAAGAACTGGTCTTTGGGAAGGTAAAGTTGTACTGTGACTACTCCCACCTCAAGGGGATGGAGAGGGAGAAGGGGGAAGGCAAAATCCAAAGGGTGCTAAGGAGAAGAGAGAGGCAAAAGGCCAAGGATTGTGTTCCGACTTGTAACACAGATACAGTTGTTACGACTGAGGCGGGAGGAGTGCACTGTTTTTTCTAGTTCCACTTCTCCACAAGACATAACATATATTTAAATGTGTTCCCAGTTACCTATACGGGCAATCATAGACTCTATTTTTATCCCAGAATAAAATACACCAACCAGGTTTCTTTAATAATATACTTATAATTTTGTTTATTGAACAAGACTTAACCAGTAATGAAGCAAAGCATCAACATACAGATAGAAATATGAAAGTTCCCTTTTCACCTTCACACACACATATGCACGCACACATGTTGACTAAAAGATTTTCTCTGCAGACCTCTGCTAAAAAGAAAGAAAAAAAACTTTGGCCCAATACTTGCTAATTCTTGAAGAAAAAAAAATGTGGAAAGATGTCAGTTGTCCCTTTTTGGTTTGGCTTCCCAAATACGCGTAGATGGCTGTCACTGGGATCTTTCTAGAACAGTTCTTTTCAGGCAAAGTTGAAGATCAGTTTGGCAGGCTTTCCAGAAGAAATGTGGCAATTAGGGTTTCTGGCAGGCTTTTCAAGAGAAATGCAGCATCGGTTTCTCTATTTCTTACGTTTGATTCTCAAGAAGTTCTCAGAGATGGAGGAGGCTGTTGATGACGACTGCAATCTTGGCTGGTTTTCTCCAGCTGCCTTCAAAACACATCACCCCAACACACTGTCCGAAGCGAAACCAAAAACAATGGACTGAATTTTGAAAGTTCGCCGCTGATCTGGGCAGCATACGCACAAGATGTGTGCCACAGAGCCGCCATGATATTTAGTGGGGCGGCTCATTTACATGGAGAGGGTGGACCGCTCGCCCCTGATGACTTATGGCGCCTCCGCCATTTTTATAGGGCTTCAGGCCCTGCCTTTTAATTGAAATGTTAAAGCACAGGTTTGGAAAGAAATTTATTCACACTACCAATCCCCTCTCCCACATCTCCAATGAATAATAATATTATATGTTCTATCCCTCCCAAAAAAGTAAATTTTTAATCATGACCTTTCCCCACGAATTTTCTTTCCTTTAACCTTCAACCCCTTCCCACCATCCCCCTCAACCAATCACATTCATTTTTGCCGCTCCCACCATCCACCCCCCCACCACCCTAAAAAATTCACTCCTCCCAGCGTCACGCCTCAGATCTTCCATGGAAGTTCTAGCCACTGGCCAGAATATCGGCAACAGACGGCCATCGGGACAAGGCAAGCATTTATGCAGTGATTAAAATTTATTAAAAATATTGAAATGAAGGCTCCGCCGCCGAGTGGCGAGGGACTGCCCCGAGGCTCGCTGCCGCCTCGGTAAAATGGGGCAGGGCCTTCCCAGTGCCGAAAACATATACTTGACAAAAAATATAGAAGCACTTTCACAACACTGTATTAGTAAAAACATTATTCTACATGTACGTCTGTCTGAAATTTCTCCAAACAAAGTTGAAGACGTGTCAGCTTAGACAGCAATTATTCTTTCATCCCAGAGTTGGCTGCATTGGAGTCCAGGCTGCAGAATTATTAAGGACAGTGTGCTGATCTTATGTACCACCTTGTCTCCATTTTTTTTTATTATTCGTTCATGGGATGTGGGTGTCACTGGCTAGGACAGCGTTTATTGCCCATCCCCAATTGCCCTTGAGAAGGTGGCGGCAAGCCGGCGTCTTGAACTGCTGCAGTCCATGTGGGGTAGGTACACCCACAGTACTATTAGGAAGGGAGTTCCAAGATTTTGACCCAGCAACAGTGAAGGAACAGCGATATAGTTCCAAGTCAAGATGGTGTGTCACTTAGAGGGGAACTTCCAGGTGATGGTGTTCCCATGCATCTGCTGCCCTTGTCCTTCTAAGTGGTAGAGGTCTCGGATTTGGAAGGTGCTGTCTAAGGAGTCTTGGTGCGCTGCTGCAGTGCATCTTGCTGTCAACGTCTGTCAGTGGTGGAGGGAGTGAATGTTTGTGGACGGGGTACCAATTAAGCGGGTGGTGGATGGTGTCGAGCTTCTTGAGTGTTGTTGGAGTTGCACCCATCCAGGCAAGTGGAGATTATTCCATCACACTCCTAACTTGTGCCTTGTAGATGGTGGACAGACTTTGGGGAGTCAGGAGGTGAGTTACTCGCCACAGGACTCCTAGCCTCTGACCTGCTCTTGTAGCCATGGTATTTATATGGCTATTCCAGTTCAGTTTCTGGTCAATGGTAACTCCCAGGATGTTGATAGTGGTGGTTTCAGCGATTGAATGTCAAAGGGAGATGGTTAGGTTGTCTCTTGTTTGATATAGTCATTGCCTGGCATGAATGTTACTTGCCACTTATCAGCCCAAGCCTGGATATTGTCCAGGTCTTGGTGCATTCCTACACAGACTGCTCAGTATCTGAGGAGTTGCAAATGATGCTGAACATTGTACAATCATCAGCGAACATCCCCACTTCTGACCTTATGAGTAAAGGAAGGTCATTGATGAAGCAGCTGAAGATGGTTGGGCCTAGGACACTATCCTGAAGAACTCCTGCAGTGATGTCCTGGAGCTGAGATGATTGACCACCAACAACCACAACCATCTCCCTTTGCACTAGGTATAGTTCCAACTAGCGGAGAGTTTTCCCCCTGATTCCCATTGACTCTAGTTTTACTAGGGCTGCTTGATGCCATGCTCGGTCAAATGCTGCCTTGATGTCAAGGGCAGTCACTCTCACCTCTGGAGTTCAGCTCTTTTGTCCATGTTTGAACCAAGGCTGTAATGAGGTCAGGAGCTGAATGGCCCTGGCAGAACCCAAACTTATGCACTTCTGCTGTTTATGAATTGGAAAGTATATGGTCTCAGTTATCTAGATGATTTTATGAACAGCAAAATTATTCTACAGATAAATTAAAAGGGAACAAGCGACCACACTACGATTGAATTGTACATCCAGTTTGAAAGAGAGAGAAGAGTGGGTCTAAGACTAGTATTTTAAACTTAAATAAAGGGCAATTATGTGGGCATGAAAGCTGAGCTAGCTGAAGTGAACTGGTCGACGAGGCTACAAGATAGATCAGTAGAGAAACAGAGGCAGACACTTAAAGGGATATTTCAGAATACTCAGGACAAGTATATTCCTGCAATAAAGAAAAACTCTAAGGGGAGAACCCACCATCCATGGTGAATTAAAGTAGTTAAGGAAATCATCAAACTTAAGGAAAATGCATATAACTGCACAAAGATGAGTCAGGTCAGGTGGATTAGTCTGAATATAAAGAATGACAAAGAATGACTAAGATTAAAAAGGTAGGGGAGACGGTGGCGTAGTGGTACTGTCACTGGACTAGTAACCCAGAGACCCAGGGTATTGTTCTGGGGACATGGGTTCAAATCCCACCACAGCAGACGGTGGAATTTGAATTCAATTAATAAATCTGGAATTTAAAAAAAAGCTAGTATAATGATGGCCATGAAACCATTGTCGATTGTTGTAAAAACCCATCTGGTTCACTAATGTCCTTTAGAGAAGGAAATCTTCTGACCTTACCTGGTCTGGCCTACATGTGACTCCAGACCCACAGCAATGTGGTTGACTCTTACATGCCCTCTGAAATAGCCTAGCAATTGTATCTAACCACTACGAAGTCAATAAAAAGGAATGAAACCGGACGGACGACCCGGCATCGACCTAGGCACCGGAAATGACAACTGCCAACCCAGTCCTGTCGACCCTGCAAAGTCCTCCTTACTAACATCTGGGGGCTTGTGCCAAAGTTGGGAAAGCTGTCCCACAGACTAGTCAAGCAATATCCTGACATAGTCATACTCACAGAATCATATCTGACAGACAATGTCCTAGACTCTACCATCACCATCCCCTGGTATGTCCTGTCCCACCGGCAGGACAGACCCACCAGAGGTGGCGGCACGTAGGATACAGTAGGGAGGGAGTTGCCCTGGGAGTCCTCAACATCGACTCTGGACCCCATGATTACCACTTACCGCCCTCCCTCAGCTGATGACTCAGTACTCCTCCATGTTGAACAGCACTTGGAGGAAGCACTGAGGGCAGCAAGGGCACAGAATGTACCCTGGGTGGGGACTTCAATGTCCATCACCAAGAGTGGCTTGGTAGCACCACTACTGACTGAACTGGCCGAGTCCTAAAGGACATATCTGCTAGACTGGGTATGCGGCAGGTGGTGAGGGAACCAACAAGAGGGGAAAACATTTTTGACCTCGTCCTCACCAATGTGCCTGCATCTGTCCATGACAGTATTGGTAGGAGTGACCACCGCACAGTCCTTGTAGAGACGAAGTCCCGCCTTCACATTGAGGATACCCTCCATCGTGTTGTGCGGCACTACCACCGTGCTAAATGGGATAGATTTTGAACAGATGTAGCAATGCAAAACTTGGCATCCATGAGGCGCTGTGGGCCATCAGCAGCAGCAGAATTGTACTCAACCACAATCTGTAACCTCATGGCCCAGCATATCCCCCACTCTACCATTATCATCAAGCCAGGAGACCAACCCTAGTTCAATGAAGAGTGCAGGAGGGCATGCCAGGAGCAGCACCAGGTATATCTCAAAATGAGGTGTCAACCTGGTGAAGCTACAACACAGGACTATGTGTATGCCAAACTGCATAAGCAGCATGCGATAGACAGAGCTAAGCGATCCCATAACCAACGGATCAGATCTAAGCTCTGCAGTCCTGCCACATCCAACCGTGAATGGTGGTGGACAATTAAACAACTAACTGGAGGAGGTGGCTCCACAAATATCCCCATCCTCAATGATGGGGGAGCCCAACACATCAGTGCGAAAGATAAGGATGAAGCATTGGCAACAATCTTCAGTCAGAAGTGCCGAGTTGATGATCCATCTCGGCCTCCTCCTGAAGTCCCCAGCATCACAGATGCCAGAACTTCAGCCAATTCGATTCACTCCGTTTGATATCAAGAAACGACTGATGGCACTGGATACTGCAAAAGCTATGGGCCCTTCAATATTCCGGTAATAGTACTGAAGACCTGTGCTCCAGAACTTGCTGCGCCCCTAGCCAAGCTGTTCCAGTACAGCTACAACACTGGCATCTACCCTGCAATGTGGAAAATTGCCCAGGTATGTCTTGTACACAAAAAGCAGGACAAGTCCAACCCGGCCAATTACCATCCCATCAGCCTACTCTCAATCATCAGTAAAGTGATGGAAGGTGTCATCAACAGTGCCATCAAGCGGCACTTGCTTAGCAATAACCTGCTCAGTGACGCTCAGTTTGGATTCCGCCAAGGCCACTCAGCCCCTGACCTCATTACACCTTGGTTCAAACATGGACAAAAGAGCTGAACTCAAGAGGTGAGGTGAGAATGACTGCCCTTGATATCAAGGCAGCATTTGACCGAGTATGACATCAAGGAGCCCTAGCAAATCTGAGGTCAATGGGAACCGGGGAAAAACCACTGGTTGGAGTCATATCTAGCGCAAAGGAAGATGGTTGTGGTTGTTGGAGGTCAATCATCTGAGCTCCAGGACATCACTGCAGGAGTTCCTGAGGGTAGTGTCCTAGGCCCAACCATCTTCAGCTGCTTCATCAATGACCTTCCTTCAATCATAAGGTCAGAAGTGGGGATGTTCGCTGATGATTGCACAATGTTCAGCACCGTTCGTGACTCCTCAGATACTGAAGCAGTCCATGTAGAAATGCAGCAAGACTTGGACAAGATCCAGGCTTGGGCAAGTGGCAAGTAACATTCGTGCCACACAAGTGCCAGGCAATGACCATCTCCAACAAGAGAGAATCTAACCATCTCCCCTTGACATTCAATGGCATTACCATCGCTGAATCCCCCACTATCAACATCCTAGGGGCTACCATTGACCAGAAACTGAACTGGAGTGGCCATATATCGGTGGCGCAGTGGTTAGCACCACAGCCTCACAGCTCCAGCGACCCGGGTTCAATTCTGGGTGCTGCCTGTGTGGAGTTTGCAAGTTTTCCCTGTGACTGCGTGGGTTTTCGCCAGGTGCTCCGATTTCCTCCCACAGCCAAAGACTTGCAGGTTGATAGGTAAATTGGCCATTATAAATTGGCCCTAGTATTGGTAAGTGGTAGGGGAATATAGGGAAGATGAGGATGTGGTAGGAAAATGGGATTAGTGTAGGATTAGTATAAAGCAGTGGTTGATGGTCGGCACAGACTCGGTGGGCCGAAGGGCCTGTTTCAGTGCTGTATCTCTAAATAAATTTAAAAAAAAAATATAAACACCGTGGCTACAAGAGCAGGTCAGAGGCTAGGAATCCTGCCACGAGTAACTCACCTCTTGACTCCCCAAAGCCTATCCACAAGGCACAAGTCAGGAGTGTGATGGAATATTCGCCACTTGCCTGGATGGATGCAACTCCAGAAACACTCAAGAAGCTCGACACCATCCAGGACAAAGCAGCCCGCTGGACTGGCACCCCATCTACAAACATCCACTCCCTCCACCACCGATGCACAGTGGCAGCAGTGTGTACCATCTCCAAGATGCACTGCAGCAATGTACCAAGACTCCTTTGACAGCACCTTCCAAACCCGCGACCTCTACCAACTAGAAGGACAAGGGCAGTAAATGCATGGGAACACCACCACCTGCAAGTTCCCCTCCAAGTCACACACCATCCTGACTTGGAACTATTTCACCGTTCCTTCACTGTCGCTGGGTCAAAATCCTGGAACTCCCTTCCTAACAGCACTGTGGGTGTACCTACCCCACATTGACTGCAGTGGTTCAAGAAGGCAGCTCACCACCACCTTCTCAAGGACAATTAGGGATGGGCAATAATTGCTGGCCTGGCCAGTGACGCCCACATCCCATGAATGAATAAAAAAAAAGGAGAAAGAAATTAAGAGTACAAGGGGAAGCTAGTTAGAAGTGTTAAAACGGATAGCAAGAGTTTCTACACCTACTTAAAAAGGAAGAGTAAGTAAAGTGAGTGTTGGACCTCTCGAGAGTGAGAATGGGGAGTTAATAGTAGATAATAAGGAAATTGCGGATGAAATGAACAAATATTTTGCTTCTGTCTTCACTATAGAGGATACAAAAAACATTCCAGTAATAGCTGTAAATCGGGAGGTGGAAGGAAGAGGGTAACTTGGTGAAATTACAATCACCAGGGAAGTGGTGCTGAGCAAACTGATGGATATGCGGGCTGACAAGTCCCAGGGTCCTTACCAGCTTCATCCTAGGGTCTTAAAAGAGGTGGCTAATTACGTAGTAGATGCATTGCTGTTCATTTTTCAAAATTATCTAGATTCTGGAAAGGTTCCATCAGACTGGAAAGTAGCAAATATAACCCCTCTATTCAAGGGTGGGGTTGGGGTGGTGGAGGCAGAAAACAGTTAACTAGAGGCCATTTAGCTTGATGTCTGTTGTGGGGGAGGTGTTAGAATCAATTAAGGAAGCTATAGCTGGGCACTTAGAAAAACTCAAGGTAATCAGGAATAGCCAGCATGTTTTTGTGAAAGGGAGATCACGTTTAACCAAGTTATTGGAGTTCTTTGAAGGAGTAACATGTGCTGTGGAGAAAGGGAGCCCGTTGATGTACTGTACTTGGATTTCCAGAAGGCATTTGACAAGGTGCCACATAAAAGTTATTGTGCAAACTAGGAGCTCATGGTGCAGGGGGTAACATATTAGCACAGATAGAAGATTGGCTGGCTGGCAGAAAATGGGTCCTTTTCTGATTGGCAGGATGCAACGAGTGGAGTCCCGCAGGGGTCTGTTCTGGGGCATCAACTTTTTACAATTTATATCACTGACTTAGATGAGGGGAGTGACGGCATAGTAGCTAAATATGCAGATGTCAGAAAGATAGGTAGGAAAGTATATTGTGAAAAAACATAAGGAGCTTGCAGAACGATACAGATAGGTTGAGTGAGTGGGCACAGATCTGTTAGATGGAGTATAATGTGGGAAAATGTGAAGTTGTTCACTTTGGCAGGAAGAATAATAAAGCAGAGTATTACTTAAATGGAGAACGACTGCAGAATTCTGTGGTACAGAGGGATCTAGATGTTCTAGTGCAGGAGTCACAAAACGTTAGTATGCAGCTACAGCAAGTAATAAAGAAGGCTAATGGAATGCTATCCTTTATTATGAGAGGAATTGAAAATAAAAGTAAGGATGTTATGCTTCAGTTAAACAGGGCATTGATGAGACCACATCTCGAATACTGTGTGCAGATTTGGTCTCGTTTAAGGAAGGATGTGAATGCGCTGGGGCCGTTCAGAGGAGGTTTACTCGATTGATACCTGAAATGAGCGGGTTATCTTGAGAGGAAAGGTTGGACAGACTGGGCTTGTTTTCATTGGAGTTTAGAAAAGTGAGAGGAGACTTGATTGAAGTATATAAGATCCTAATGGTCGTGACAAGGTGGATGTGGAAAGGATGTTTCCTCTTCTGGGGAAGACCAGAACTAAGGGGTACTGTTTTAAAATTAGGGGTCGCCTTTTAGGACAGAGATGACTCTAAATCTTTTCTCTGAGGGTTGTGCGACTTTGGAACTCTCAGCCTCTGAAGGTGGTGGAGGCAGGGTCATTCAATATTTTTAAGGCGGAGGTAGATAGATTCTTGTTAGGCAAGGGAATCAAAGGTTTTCGTGGGTAGATGGAAGTGTGGAATTCGAAACACAAACAGATCAGCCATGATCTTACTGAATGGCGGAGGAGGCTAGAAGGGCCAAATAGCCTACTTCTGCTCCTAATTCGTATATTCGCAAAATTATACCTACCTGTAGAACCTGTTGATGGTTATCAATTTATCAGTTATACCCTTTTACCAATTTTCAATTCTCCCTTCACAGCTTCTCTTCTGGGCATTTCTTCACGGATTAAGATCTTAGGAAAGTTGTATTCATGGGTTGCAGGCCCGCTGGTGGCTAGTCAGGCCTATCCATGACCGGCAGATTCCCCCACAGTGGGTACAAGTGAAGGTGTAGTCGTTGCTGAGGGCAATTGGATCTATCCTTTTCCTTTTTTATTTTATGCTGGTTCTTTGCTCAGTCTCAAAGGTGTCTGTAGCACTCCCGATGTAGCATCTCCAGGAATCACAATCTGTGCTTCCCACTGGTGATGGTCGATGTGGCACTCAGAGAAGGACTTCTTCAGGTAGTCCTTCAAACGTTTGCACGAGGCCCCTCTGTTCTTTTTACCAGTGGTCAGCTCTCTATAAAACACGATCTTTGGGAGGCGACTGTCGTCCATCTGGGCAATGTGACCCACCCAATGCAGTTGACTTTGCAGCAGGATGGTCTCGATGCTGGTGATGTTGGCTGTTTCTAGGACTTCAATGTTTGTGATGCGGTCCTGCCAGCGAATCTTGAGGATGCTGCAGAGGCATTGCTGATGGAAGTGCTCTAAAAGGTTGTACATGACGGCGGTATCGGACCCATGGTGCCATACAGAAGGGTGGTGAGGACTACGGCTTTTACACTTTGAATTTGGACTGTGCTCGAAGCTGTGGTTGCTCTACACTTGTTTGTGGAGTCTGCCAATTGTACGGTTTGCTTTTGAAAGCCTATTGTCCACTTCCTCGTCTATGGTAGCATCAAACAAGAGGACGCTCCCCAAATAGGTAAATTGCTGGACGGCATTCAGCACGGTTCCCTCGATGACAATGCTTGGTGGTCTATATTCTTCTTGCAGTGCAGGCTGATGCAGGACTTCTGTTTTCTTTAAACAGATTTTTAGTCCGAAGAGTTGTGCCGCCTTGGAAAAACGTGTTGTTATACTTTGCAGGTCTGACTGACTGTGGGGCAGGAGAGTCCAGTCATCAGCGAAAACAAGTTCACGGAGGAGTTTTTCTTGGATCTTTGTGTAAGCCTGAAGACACCAGCGGTTGAAAAGGCCTCCGTCAGTCCAGAAGCCTCGGTAAACTCCCTCCTTAAGGTCTTCCGTTGCCTGCTGCAGCATCATGCTGAAAAAGATGGCGAATAAGGTCAGGGCCAGCACACATCCCTGCTTCGTGCCATTGGAGATTTGGAAGGGATGCAAGAGGTCACCGTTTTGCTGAACTTGTCCATACTGATTTTCATGAAATTGCTTCACCATAGTCAGGAATCTGGACGGGCATCCAAGTTTTTCAAGGATTTTCGAAAGTCCATCTCTGCTCAGTGTCGAATGCCTTGGTGAGGTCTACTAAAGTGACGTACAAGCTTTTGTTTTGCTCATGACACTTTTCTTGTAATTGTCAGAGTGCAAATACCATGTCCGTGGTGCCTCTGTTTGCTCTGAAACCACACTGGCTTTCTGGGAGGTTTTCTTCCAGAATAGTAGGCACAAGCCTGTTCAGAAGTATTCTAGCTAGGATCTTCGCAGCAATAGAAAGGAGGGTGATCCCACAGTAGTTGGAGCAGTCTGATTTTTCTCTTTGGTTTTTGTACAAGGTGGTGATAATGGCATCATGAAGATCCCATGCAATACTGTTCCCAGCAGGCAGTGAAAAACACATGGAGCTTGTATAGGGCAGGGCCACCAAGCTTCAAGGCTTTGGGTGAAATTCCATCGACTCCGGGGGCTTTGTTGCTCTTCATCTGTTTGATGGCGGTCACAGTTTCCTCCAGAGTTGGGCTCTCATCCAGTTCTTCTTTGACATGCTGTTGTTGGATGCGATTGATGGTAGTATCATGCACTGTGCGCTTGGCACTGAAGATGGTTTTAAAGTACTCCGACCAGTGATCCAAGACGGACTCCTTGTCTGTGTGGTAGGGTCGTGCCATCGGAGGCTCCTCAAGGGGTTTTGGGTCTGATGTGCTGGTCCACAGATTTTAGTGCTTCATAGAAACTTATGTTGCATACAGTTGCGTTTTTCCCGCAAGTGCGATCCACCAGTCATTTTGAATGTTCCTCAGTTTACATTGAAGGGTGCTGCATGCTTTACGGTAGGCTGTCTTTTTCTCTTGGCTGGCCGGCTGAGTCAGGTGAGCCTGATCAACTGACCTTTTTTATTGTTAGCAGATCTTGAATTTCCTTATCATTTTCATCAAAACAGTCTCTATTCTTCTTGATGCTGGGTCCGATGACCTCACTGGAAGCATCCAGTACTACAGCTTTGATGTGTTCAGCGTTCTTCTGGAGTGGAATCAGCAGTGAGATCAGGATGTTCCAGTCTACTCCGTATGCCAGCTGCAGTGAGATCAGGGTGTTCCAGTCTATTCCTTCACAGCAGGAACCACATTAATTACATGTTAACTTTTTTCTAATATTTCATACAAGTTACACAGAAAATGGCGATAAATAATTTTGGGGATTTTGCTAATATTTATGAACCATTTGAATGTCCAAGTACAGTCTGGTATTGATAAAGGGTTGGCAGCAGGTTCACTGCCAGGTGCAGACTGTGCGATGGTAGTAGCTCTCTAACCGAGTAAAGGGGAAAAAAATAACTTAGAAAGTGGGGTAATTTTGGCGATTTTGGAATCAGCCACCTGTTTTGCATCTCTCCAAATTACTTCCACTGAAAGAAAAAAATTGGTAGAGATGTAAAACAGGCTGCAGATTCACCATCATCCATTTCACACTATTGCATGGTCAAAGTTAGCTTCACTGTCACTTAAATAACAAAATACATAGAAGTTGATTAGTCTTGCCAAGGTACCCATTATTCTTCATTTTTTTTGATTATTTTGTTTAAAACATTCAACTCAATGTTCCAATGATAGGGAAGACAAGGATAAGGAGATCCAAATGGAATGTGGTCTTCTGAAGCAATTATCAGGCAATTTATCCCTGAAGAAGAATGTACATTGGACAACATTAGATTGCAACCACCTAATAGACAAATCATGTTATAATTTGGTGTGTATACATTAACAGGAAACCAGAAGGAAAATGATGTGTTCACACAAACATTATTAGTTTGCATCTGAACTGAACCCAGGGGCTACATGCCCAGTACACAGAGCAGGTGCAAATGCAGTTAAAATCACATCACTAGCTGTGAAGCAATAGTCCTCTAGATATTTATTAGTGGGGCAGCAGAGAAAGGTAACTTGCTTAATTTTTTCTTCCCCCACACAATGTTTTATGGTTGGGATTCCATCCACAGCTCAGAGGATGAGCAAATGGCCTGTTCCCCATTCTCTGCATGGCTATTTAACATTAATACTGCTGCTTGACTGTATTTTGAAAGGAAAAGATGGAATATCCACCAGTAGCTTTGCACGTATATTCAGTAAGTAGCTGAGCTATTCAAACCAGAAAAGTCTGATCTTTAGTTTGTATTATGTAGGCTAGTCTCAGTTGGAGTAGCAGTAGGAGTGCTACAATTGAGTTAAGGAGGGGAAAAGAGACAGAATTCCTGCTCCTGATCATTATCCATCAATCTCTGCTGGAAAGTGCACTTGAGTTAGGATAGGATAAGTCTTGGCAGTGGTCGTGTCCTCTGCCAATACAAGTTAAGGCTCATATATGAAGATACCTGGGACAAAATTAAAGAACGTGACAGCAGTTTCCAAGAGTGATAGATTTAGAAATTACGAAGGACAATGTGAATGCTGAGGTTTTCCAGGTGGGACGAAGGGGCCTAGGTGATTCCACCACTCCAGAGGACACCACTCTCGACCTCTCTACTGTCTCTAAATTATCACTTGGACGTTAGACAACCAGAATTTGGATGAGCAGAAACGTTCTCCAACTAAATGTTGGGAAGACAAAAAACATTGTTTTCAGTCCCCGTCACAAACTCTGATCCCTAGCCACCCACTCCATCCCTCTCCCAGGGAAACTTGGTGTCATATCTGACCCGCAGGTGAGCTTCCGACCACATAACCGTGCCACCACAAAGACCTCTTTAACATCGCTCAACTCTCCCCTGCCTCAGCTTTCCATGGCCTCACCCTTCCCCATTTCAGTAACCTCCTCTAGCCCTATAACCCTCAGATGTCTGCGCTCCTTCAATTCTGCCCTCTTTTACACATTTCCGATTTTCATCACTCCATTATTGGTGGCTGTGCCTTCAGCTGCGTAGGTCCTAAGCTCAGGAATTCCTTCCCTAAACTTCCTTGTCTCTCTATCTCTTTCCTTCTTTAAGACAATCCTTAAGAACTACCTCTTTTACTTATCTTTTGGTCATCTGCCCTTATATCTCCTTATGTGGTTTAATGTCAAATTTTGTTTGATTATGCTCCTGTGAAGCACCTTGGGACATTTTACTATGTTAAAGGTGCTGTTAAAATGCAAATTGTTATTTTATTTGGTGCGTATTAAAGCCTATTATGATTCTTTCAAGTCAATAATTATTACTAAAGCAGTTTGTAAGGCTATCCATAACCTTTACAGGGTTTACTTTTTTCCATTGGGAATTTAACGCCATGTATCAAATTAATCTATCAATTGAAGCCTCTTACAACACACAGCTACAATAATCCCAGTGTACATGCACAAGACAAAACTGGTTCACTATAACACTTGCTGTGTCACAGACTCCATGGCACGCTGGGGTTTACCTAGGTTGAGGGGATACTGACTTATTAAGTAGCTTCAAGAGAGATAAGAATGAGGCAACATCAAATAAAGTTCAAACACATCATCACACCTAAAAATGTTAAAACATTTTCCACTTTCACGTGCTGATCAACGAGCCGGGCATTTCAAATATTTTCTATTTTTAAAATGAGGAATAGCAGACAAATGATTAATGTGTCTGTACAATATTCTTCAATAAACTTAATACTAATGATAAAATATTGTAGATAAAGAAATATCACACGAATGCACTAAGCAATTGTGTATTATCTTGACCAATAAAGTAATTTCCAGCTATATTGCTATCTTGACCTTGTCAAAGTGGTTTATCTTCCTGCACTTGAAATAAAAAATCATTACTAAACGCAGTCATTACAATCGGAAGTGCACAAAAAAAAAAAATTGTTTGCAGGAACAGGCACAGGAAGTTGGATTGTGTGTTCTTGTGTAGGCCTGACTTGCTGCCTGGGATCGACAATCTATTGTACCCTTACTGAGTATCATCACTCCTCACTCATGATGGATGCATACCATTCTAACAGTCCTTTATTGGACTAGCGACACGGATGTAAGTAACACAAGTTTTTAAGTACCTTATATGTTCAACTGTGGGATATTTATGTGTTATGTTAACTTTTCTAGCAAACAGTGCAACTTTATACAGAAAAAGTTTAAAATGGGCTGAAAGTTGCCATTAAAGTTATTTTACTTAATGTCGACCTCCAAAGTTATGTGTTAATTAAGCTCCTAAAATGCAAATTTTTAATAACTTTTCATTTTCTTCAGATAATTGTATAGAGTACAGCTGGCTGTTGCCTTGTGTGCAGGTTTATATACTTAAAGATTAACTACAATCACTTTTGAGAATTTTTTGACTAGCTTTATATCTTAAGGAATTGTAACAATTTGTATATTAAGTAGGGGTGACATTGGTGCGGGGATGAGTGCTCCTTAGTTTTAAAAAAATTAGATTGGGCTGCTCATATTTAGGACAGTGATGTGGCATACAAGACAAACTCCAAGAGAGAGGGGAGGAGAGAGAGTGAGGAAAATCATGAATGGTTCCCACTCACAATTACTATCTAGTGACACCAGCTTAAGAATATTTCTGTGTGGGTTTTAGAAAGCAGGATTGGTTCAGCTGAGATTTGGCAGCATTTACTATCTAGGGTGAAGAATGGCCACCTGGGTGAGATAACAACTCTTCAGGAACAATAAATCAGGATATGTCATTGCCTTTCAGAGCAATACGAACAACACGAACTCTATACGAATTAGGAGCAGAAGTAGGTCATTCGGCCCTCTAGCCTGCTCCTCCATTCAATAAGATCGTGGCTGATCTGTTTTAGTCTCGAATTCCACACTCCCATCTACCCCTGATAACCTTTGATTCCCTTGCCTAGCAAGAATCTATCTACCCACCTGCCTTAAAATTATTCAATGACCTTGCCTCCACCACCTTCTGAGCCAGTGCATTCCAAAGTCATACAAGCCTCAGAAAAAATTTCTCCTCATCTCTGTCCTAAAGGGGCAACCCCTAATTTTAAAACAAACAGTGCCCTCCTCGTTCTGGACTCCACCGCAAGAGGAAATATCCTTTTCACATCTATCTTGTCAAGACCGTTGAGGATCTTATTTACTTCAATCAAGTCTCCCCTCACTCTTCTAAACTCCACTGAAAACAAGCCCTGCCTGTCCAAACTTTCCTCATAAGACAACCCGCTCATTCCAGCTATCAATCTAGTAAACCTCCTCTGAACCGCCTCCAATGCATTCACATCATTCCTTAAATAAGGAGACCAAATCTGCACACAGTATTTGAGATGTGGTTTTATCAATGCCCTGCAAACTGAAGCATAACATCCTTACTTTTATTTTCAATTCTCCTCGTAATAAAAGGATAGCATTCCATTAGCTTTCTTTATTACTTGCTGTATCTATATACTAACGTTTTGTGACTCATGCACTAGAACACCTAGATCCTTCTGCACCTCGGAATTCTGCAGTCGTTCTCCGTTTAAATAATACTCCACTTTTTTATTCTTCCTGCCAAAGTGAACAACTTCTCATTTTCCCACATTATACTCCATCTGCCAGATTTTTGCTCACTCACTCAACCTATCTATATCAGTCTGCAAGCTCCTTATATCCTCTTCACAACATACTTTCCTAGCTATCGTTGTGTCATTTGCAAATTTAGCTACCATGCCATTGCTTCCCTCATCTAAGTCATTGATATAAAGTGTAAAATGTTGATGCCCCGGCACAGACCCCTGTGGGACTCCACTCGTCACATCCTGCCAATCAGAAAAGGACCAATTTATGCATACTGTTTTCTGCCAGCCAGCCAGCCAATCTTCTATCCATGCTAATATATTACCCCCTGCACCATGAGCTCCAACAATAACTTTTATGTGACACCTTGTGAAACGCCTTCTGGAAATCCAAGTACAGTACGTCAATGGGCTCCCCTGTATCCATGGCACAAGTTACTCCTTCAAAAGAACTCCAATAAATTGGTTATACATGACCTCCCTTTCACAAAGCCATGCTGACTTTTCCCGATTACCTTCAGGTTTTCTAAGTGCCCAACTATAGCCTCCTTAATGATTGATTCTAACACCTTCCCCACGACAGACATCAAGCTAACTGGCCTATAGTTAACCGTTTTCTGCCTCCCCGCTTCTTGAATAGACGGGTTATATTTGCTATTTTCCAGTCTGCTGGAACCTTTCCAGAATCCAGCAAATTTTGAAAAATTAGCACCAACGCATCTACTACCTTATTAGCCACCTCTTTTAAGACCCTCGGGTGAAGCCCATCAGGACCCAGGGACTTGTCAGCCTGCAGCTCCATCAGTTTGCATAGTACTGCATCTCTGGCGATTGTAATTTCAACAAGTTCCTCTCTCCCTTCCACCTCCTGATTTACAGTTATTACCAGAATGTTTTTTGTATCCTCTATAGTGAAGACAGAAGCAAAATATTTGTTCAATTAATCCGCCATTCCCTTATTATCTATTAACTCCCCAGTCTCTCTCTAGAGGTCCAATAGTCACTTTACTTGCTCTTTTCTTTTTTAAATAGCTGTAGAAACTCTTGTTTTTCGTTTTTACATTTCTAGCTAGCTTCCCCTCATATTCTAATTTCTTTCTCCTGATTAACTTTTAGTCATTCTCTGCCTATCTTTATATTTTGACCAATCATCTGACCTGCCACTCAATGGGAAAGTTGGAAAAATAAACAAATACAAACAATGTCTTATTTCATTAGAATACGCATCAGCCTTACATCTTCTAAATCAGTTTTTTTTTAAGCAAACTGGCTACAAAAAAAGATTAATCTTTGCAGAAAAATTATTTCCACAGAAGGCCACACAAACTAACACATACCAACTGTCGGTCTCAATCCTTCCAAGTACATTTTGTCCTCAAGATTGCCTGCAGTAGAAATTACTTTTGCTCCTCGATGATGAGCCAGTTGAACAACAATGGTACCAAATGGCTAGAGGGAGAGAGAGAATGACAGGTCATTAGCCAGTACTCATATATATGAAATATTCAGTGCACTTTGTTTATAGTGGCACCACTTGATACAACACATTCTTCTATTCGTCAGAGCAAGTGGAGAGCACTTCTATTAGTGCATACCTTCAATATAAATGAGTCAAACTCCTTAGCTAAGAAGATATTAGGACAATCGTGTTTGGAACTTTCTCAGCAGATTTAGTTTAACAGTGTACATTTCTCAATATAAAACATACTACCAAGAAATACATCAATAATAAGGGAGGAAACTAAAGCACTAAGGAATCAAATGGAGTTTAATATAACAATGGACAGGAGGTATTTATGTTAAATGATTACATCTTGGAAGGTTTTTACTAGGAACAATAATAATAACATACCATCTAATATTAAACATACATTGTATACAGTCAAGACTTTTATGTTTGTGAATGAACCATAATCCAGCTAAACAGACCAAAGCCATTGTCTTCGGTCCTTGCCACTGACTTCTTCCTCTTCCCTAACCACTGTCACAGGATAAACCAGACTATTTGGATCCTTGGCATCCTGAGCTGAGCTCAGTTGAGTTTCTGATCCCATATCTTCTCCATCACTTCCACCTCCATCACTCATCTATCATCTGCCACTGAAACCCTCATTTATGTCTTTATCACCTCTTAATTATTCCAATGTTCCCCTGGCCAGTTTTCCATCCTTCATCTTCTTAAATCAAAACTGTTGTTCCCATCAGTCATCTTGAAGGAGCAAATACTGAGCAGGTTCTCTGGAATATTCAAAAAATGATAACAGAGCCATCTCTGGCACCTATAGACCCATTAACTTGATCTCAATAATCAGAAAGCTAATGTAATCAATAATCAGAAACAATATGGAAGAGTATTTGTACGAAAAGCAACCTAATAAACGATGGCCAGTACGGATTTTGAAGGTGTAAACCTTGCCTGTCCAATTTTAAGTGTTTCATTTGTTTTTAAAAGGAAGTGTAATCCCATTGATGGGGAGGACAGTGCATAATATTTTTTATTCTTTCCTAGGATGTGGGCGTCACTGGCAAGGCCAGTATTTTTTGCCCATCCCTAATTGTGGGCAACTGAGTGACTTAGAGGGCGGTTAAGAGTCAAGCACATTGCTGTGAATCTGGAATCACATGTAGGCCAGACCAGGTGAGGATTACAGATTTCCTTCCCTAAAGGACATCAGTGAACCAGATGGGTTTTAATGACAGTCGATGATAGTAATGGTGCCATGAAACGGAGTCTAGCTTTCAATTCCAGATTATTAAATTAAATTAATTAATTAATTGAATTTAAATTCCAACAGTTGCCGTGGTGGGATTTGAACCAGTGTCCCCAGGGCATTAGACTGCGCCTTTGGATTAGTAGTTCAGTGATATTACCATTACGTTACTGCCTCCCCCTAATGCAATGTATCTTGATTTCCAACCAGTATCACATGACCCTTACAAACTAAGATGAGTACGTATTATGGGCAAGACACAGATTAGTATCAGGCGAAAAGAGAAGGAAGCAAAGGGCAGTTCTAAGAGGTGGTAAGTCACAAAGGTGCAGGGGGTATTGAGTAAAGGTGCTCCAGCAGCATATGTTGTCCCACTCCTGTTGCTGGTATACATAATTAACCCGAAATTACAGTCTCAGTGCAAAGTGGTTACATTTGCAGATTACGTAATGAGTGTGGATTCTGAGGAGGCAGCCAACTTCTTAGATAAAGTTCAACAGGGCTTGCACCTGAGCTAATCAGTGGTAAATTAAGTTTAAGAATAAATGCAAGGTATGACATATAGGGAAATACAAATATGAGGTATGTCTACTGCAGTGTTATCCAATACATTAGCCACATTTGGACACTATATATGGCTAATTGCATTACTGTCCATGATGGATTATTTACTGATTCTGCTTTCCTTGCCACAGTATTGTCATGCATGGACAACTTTGAAATAAACAAAGAAATGGAGGAATTATGAAGTTAAAACTAAATCACAAGAACTGGACACATGATCCACAGTCAAAATAGAGTAGTGGCCATGTGACCCCTCCTGTACTGGAAATCTACAAACTCGTCTGCAAAGATGAGGCTCATTAACCTCGTCTGAATTAGCTCTGGGGAGAACCCCTTGGAAATTGAAAAGAGCTGTGCACATTAAATGACTCCGATCGACATGAATGAACAAACAGAGGACGCTGGAAACGGCCTGGCTCATAGCCAAACCCAAGATGAATAAGGTGTGAAGCAGTAACATCATAACAGAATGATTCCCAAACATCAAAACAATGGCCATGGTTACCATCCTGGACCATTGTGTGGTAACAACAGGGGAGAAGGCCAGGTGTCTCCTAACAAACTGCAATGTAAAAAGGTATCCGTTTGGAGTGAAAGGGAGAAGATCAAGCCAACATCAGAGAAAGCCTGCGAGAAGGATCCAGCAGACAAGAGAAGAACCCTGCGGACCAAGAACAGACATCACAGCAGACACATCACAAAGTGACTGAGATTAACCGGCTGGAATTTTACAGTAGATGGACAGGAACCAGACTCCGCCGTGAAAGTTGGTGGTGAACCCACTTCCGCCTAGCCTGGGGATCCGTCCCATATTTTACGGGTCCCAGGCTTTAATTGTCCCGAGGCGGGACTTCCACCCACTTGAAGGAGGAGGTCCCGCCTCAGTGAGCTGCCGGGTCAATCAGCGGGCTGGCAGCTCTTAGTCCCAGCAGCGTCACTGGGAGCGGTGGCCACTGCTGGGACTACAGCCCAGCCGACGCCATGGATCGAGGTGGGAAGGTAAGTAGGGGCATGCCTCACTAGTGGGATCGGTCCTTCCCTGGTGAGGCTGGAGTGGTCGTTTGGGGGGAGGGGTTGTCTTGGGTACCAGGGCTGGGTTGGAATGGTGGGGGCGGCCCTCAATCAGGCACCCTGTGCCCGACTGCCATGCCCCCCTCAGGGCGCGGAAAGGCCGGCTGCTATCGCTGGGCAGCTTTTCACGTCCCCAGCACCCACTTGCCACGGGTAAAATACCCGTGGAGGGAGGCGAGGGTCCTTAAGTGGCCATTAAATGGCCTCTTAAGGGTCCTGATTGGGCTCGGGCGGGCGGGCTGTTGCCCACCCCCGCCCGACACCGTAAACTTGTCCAGAGGCGGAAGCGTAGCGGGTAGGCCTCCCGGAGCCTGTCGCTCAATTTTACGCCGCCCCCACGCCACCATCCGACCCGCTGGGGTGGCGTAAAATTCTGGCCACCATCTGTAAAGTTAACAAACTACACACCACCAGCTTTGGGCTATATTACAACCATTAGAGCTCTATAATTCCTCCAAAAAGTTTAAGACTGCAAATAATTAGGCCTGCAACTTTAAAAAAAAAGATACTTTTCCTATAGAGAAGATTTAATGTTCAGTAAATCACAAACACTTACCTCACTTGGAACTACTTCTGACACTTTTCTGTGTGTGTGTGTGTGTGTGTGTGTGTGTGTGTGTGTGTGTGTGTGTGTGTGTGTGTGTGAGAGAGAGAGAGAGTGAGGTTGTGATCATTTCAGGATTTGTTTAAAAAAGTTTTTTTTAAAAACCTATGAGAAAACCTGTCATTTGTCTGCTTAGTAACCCTAAAGACACTTAGGGGCTAAAGCATAATTTTTAACAAAACACAAATGCAGTCAGTTGGGAGATGAATAGAGGGAACCACACCTGTCCAGAACAGTACGCACATAGATATACAAAAAAAAGGACTTCCAAAACTACTTAGATCTTTGCCTTGCCCTGAGGTGAGTATTAGCCAGATTGTAATCAAACTTCCTATAGCTTGAAGGAAATAGTTCGTATTAACCAACCTTAACCTTGTGTGTATTGTCGTCAGCAATAAAAAAAAACGTTACAATGCAACAAAAAGAAAAAAATGTTAGTCACCAACTGTCGAGAATTAAAGGTAGAGGCCTTAGTTCAAATCTGAATGGAATCAACCAGAATAATTACAAAAAATAACCTGAAAGGGTGATTTGTTATGGGGATTAGATTAAATGCATCACGATCAGCAATTACTGCATCCACAATTTCACTGATGTTAATAATTTCATCTGACAGCTAATCTTGATCAGCAGCATTCAGAGTCCTTCTCTGCTAACCATGTCAATGCGCCTATGCAATATCAATAAACATTAATGGCTGGATTTTCCATTCAGGGTCGAGACCCACATCCTTGAAGTGATCCTGGAGCTCTGGGCTGCCCCCCCCCACACCCTGCCTCCTGTTCGCTGCTGGGAGACCACCTCCAGGCATCTGCCATGCTCCCGATGTCGCAGGGAGCCCAAAGGCCAACTGGAAAATTCCAGTTGGCCTCTGATTAATGGGCTTAATAATTGGCCTCTTACTTGAGTCAACAAACTACCTGCTGCCTTTAGGTGGGTAGCTGTTCCGTGTCCAACCCAGCCTCCAAGAAAATGGCTGACAGTCAGGACCATGGCAGTGAATCGGCATGCTGGCCAGCGTTAGGAAATTCCGCATCTGCCTGCCTCCATTCCCACCCCCATATCAGCACAAAAATCCTGCCCCAAGTATCAAGGTTGTCTTTATTCTAGGCACATCTGTCACTGTGTGAACATCCTATCCCATATCTTGCATGAAAAGCTGCATTGTACTTCAGACAGTACATCATCCACAAGATTTATTAAAACTCTTAGTTGAATATAATTTAGATTCATGTTAATTGCCGCCATCAGATTTTTCTCCCTTTCAAATAAATAGTAAATGGTGAAACCACTGTGTTTATACGCCAGGTAATTTCCCTAGCAGGAAAAAGAAACTTTGACTCTTCAACATTAGGGTTTAGCGAGCTTTTGCAGCATAAACAAGGGATTACAGTAGGAAGTTTAAGTGAGGGATTTCATTTTTTAGCCATGAGCACTTTTTTGTAAAAAACTGCTGACACTGATTGTTCAGTCAGCTACTTAGTACTTCATATGTAAACATTTAACAAAATCAACAAATATGAAATTTCAAAACCCTCTCCAAATTATACACAACCTACCACTAACTAATTGATTTTAGCCATTAAACTTTTTTTTTTTTAAAACTGAAATTTTATATGTTGAAAGGTTTAAAGTCCAATTTAAACACTTTGTGTAATTTGTTGCACAACTCATGTATGGGTTCCGTGACTAGAGATTAATAGATCAATAATCAGTTGTAGCAGACAGATTATTCACTGAAGAATTCGAAATAGTGGCTACAGGAAACAATCAGTTATGAAGGGTGCTAAATCTGTAGAATACAAGAATTCTTCCAAACAGGAAAAGAACATTAGGTTTAACAAACCTTTTTTGTTGATCAGCCCCACTTGAACTGCTGACATAAACTGCTTTTTTGTTTCTGTGGGGCTAAAACTTTGCATCACCAATCATAACATGGTAACATTGGAATCAACAATCAGATTTTTATTTTAAAAATTGCGTACTTTGACACACCACAGGTTCTGGGATCTCAACAGGCTGGATTAAGCAGTTATGGGAGAACTACGGTATTCAGAAATAAAATATCAAAGAATTGTTAACAAAAAGAGGAAATCTTGTTTGGATATTTATATGCTGATTTTCAGTGGGTAACAGTGTTTAATATTTGAGCAAGACATCGTTATAAGGTCAAATTATTGTAAAATGTTTTCTGCTCAAGAATATTAAAAAGCACATGGACAGTCAAAATATCTCAAAGAAACCATTGTAAAGGAACAAAGAAGTTATTGACAAAATCAGATATGTGGTACAGAGGTAGGTCGGATCAGCAAGGTGAAATACAGACTGTCCAAAATGCAGTTAAAATAATGGGCATTTACAAATGACATCAGAAGAGATGTAAAGATAAAATTGAGAGTTCTGGGGACAAAAGATTTGTGAATCAAAAAAACATACAAAGGGAAAGCTTTGCATTGCAGCATCACAGAACAGAATAATCCTGACCGTCCTAAGACCATGTGGCACCAACAATTAACTTATTTTTTTTTTTTTTAAAAGAGAAAATATTTCATTAACTGGTGATGGCCCAACAGATCTTACACCTTAACCAGTCAGGTTTTTAAATACATACATTTGCTCCTTCCATTACTAGCACAGTTGTCCCAGCATTGATATGAGAGTGTGTGTGCAAGGCCATATATGCACGCAATCCATCACGAATAGTCCCTGCAGCATCCACCCAGCTTACATTTTCAGGTTTAGTTACTACAGTTAAAAACAAAATGAATACATTAGCAGAAAAACAATAGTGTACAAAACAAAAATAATTTTCTCTTTTCCCCATTGGTTTATTAACATATTTATAAAAGTATATGGAACAGAAATTATGGAGGTGAGTAAAGGCACAATGAGGTAGGTTTGTGAAGATTTCAGAAGGTGGACATTTCCCAAAAGCCAAACATTAGTCCAAGGAAGGGTGCAAAGTGATCTACAGTAACTATTTACATATGTGGAGCGGAGAGAGGATTGGGATAATCTAACACATAGCATTCAAAAATAATTTTAATACAAATCTTTCTTCAGCACTTTAATATAAAAAGAGACCATTGAGAAGTTTTTAATGAAACAAACAGGAAACATGGATTTGTGCTTCAACCAAAACTGCAGGGTTTCTCAACTTCAAAAGGCATACCATGGGTTAACAGTCAAAAGGGTACAACTAGCTAAAAAAAAACATGCATTAAAAAGGAAACAATTTATCACAACAGTGATCAGCCACATGTGGTATTGAGTATGAGCGTTGGTGCATTTTTTTGCCCTATTCAGCTTGTCACAATCTCCACAGCAACAGCCAATCACTGCAGGGCCTCTGACGATTGTCATAGAATTCATGGATATCCAACCAGAAAATATGCTGATAGCACATACACATACTCAGTGAATCTGCACAATTAACTTTGTGCGTGAAGTAATTTAATTAGGAACACTATAAATGTACTGAAGGACTACAGCTGCCAAGATGGTGTCCAGAAACCAGAAGAATGAATGTATTCACTTGTTTCAATAAGTAGTGAAAGGAGGATAGACAGATACAGGTTTTTGAGGAACGAGCTTCACTTTTAAGAACAAACTGAATGTTTACTATAAAATCTGGGGTCCTTGTTACAATACCAGGAAGTCAATATTATATTCATATTTATTCCATTGAGCTCAACAATCATTATAACCCACAGGGTGATCTCTCATGGCATTGCTTGTAGACATTTCTGTCAGTATGGGATCTCTCTTCCAGTTTGTCATTTCTTCTCTCTGACTCAGATTTCTCTTCTGGTAATCTTTGTATATTTATCCACTACCCTTTTTTTTTTCATTTAGCTTTCTTTTCCTTTTTTTCTTGCTCTTTCGATATGCCTTTCACATTTTTTCCTTGTGCAACTGTCTCTCTTTTTGTATATACATCTCTCATTGTTGGTTTCACATACACAGTCGGTCAGTCAAATAATGAATTATTCCACAGCTGACAAATTATCCCATATTCACCACCAGATCATTAATTTCTCCTTGTTCCTTAGCTCTTCTTATAGTGCTGATCTTCAGCTAGCAGGTGGTGTCTTTCAATTTTATTTTCATCTTCAATATGGCAACAACATCAGAACACTTATCTCCTCAGCAGCTCCAATGAGGTGCTGGTAGAAATAAAAAGATCAAAATACTTCACTGCCCTCAGATTCCCAGCGAAGATACCATGTGACAGCGAAGCTGTGGAGTGCACCTGGGTAATAAGCATTTAAGTGACTCCTTACATATTTCTAAATCCCATAATGTGCAAGTCTGAGCTTGAAAGAATAGCATTGGATTCAGAATGAAGCAATATTGAACACTTCAGAGAAGAGTATCCTTGTGACAAAAAGGGCACAGCCGTAAGAGCTGGTACTTGTGCAGGAGTTGTGGCCTAACCATTGTCTTCTGCATATCAATCACTTCCTTTCCCCCAAAAAACACTGGATTTTCCACATGCAATCTGCTTTTCATTGCATCTGTACCCCTAGATCTCTCAGCATTCCATTAAAAAATTATTTACAGTTTGTGAAATCTGTCAGTCACAAAAGTGACAATTCAAGCACCAGACAAGAACTTAATTTATCTACATCTAAACAGCTATGAAACAGGTATGAAGACTTTTTAAACGGGTTCTATATTTTTAAATGGATAGTGTGTATGTATTGATGAGTGTAAAATGTTATGTTGTTCTTTTCTATAGATAACATTCTTGCCACATTTTTCTACAAGAGCAAAAGTAACACTTTTCTTTCATAGATGTGGATAAAGGAAGATAACTACAGATCTTATAGGAAAAATAATAAAACATTACACATCACTGCACTGTACTTAAACATACCAAGACTGTGCTCATGAACCAGAAGAGTACTGGAGAGCCCAGACTCTTTACAATCCAAAGGCAGAATACCTATGAGATGGGCAGAAAGAAATTGCACATTAGCATTGCAATTTAATATAACAGTTGCAGAAATGTCAAACACGTATTTTCTTTACTTACCAACTACTTCATCATTTGGCTTAAAGAAGCTCACTTTTGGTCCAACTGAAAAAGTAAATTCAAGAATATCATAAAATCATATCTTTTTTAAACAAATGGTTGTGTGTATTATAAACCAGTTTCTTTTATCTGTTAATATCTGTAAACATGAAGTAAATCTCATGATCAGGAACTCTTTGAAATCAAATGGTTGAAAAGAACAACTTTTCCATCTTTACTTCCTCATCTCATTTATCCAATGATTAAGTGAGCTATAAAAAGCACAAAGGTTCCAGTTTTGATCTTTAGTCTTTGCCAAGTTAGCCAATGTCAACCAGGCTAGAGCTAGGGTGCTAATATTGACCTCAGCATCTTGGATTGGGGAAGAGTTAATTGACCAGGGTTCCAACTTTCAATAACCATGCAGCATCGGGAGTGCGAGTGTTTGGATGTTGTACGAGGACTGGGTTCTGCTTAGCTGTGATACACCTGTGGAAGAACAGCCGACCAACACATATTTTCAAGGATCACAAATGAATAATGGTTACTGTGACAAGGGACTGGTGGGTTGCTGGCCCCTGTAGTGACCCTAGAAAAGAGCAATGCCTTTTGGAGAAGATAAGAGAAAAATAATACAAAACATTGGCATCTTTTTCAATTTGATTTCTTTTTTTTTATTTCTGTCAATTAGTGATGGTGATTGTTGGCAATATCAGTGATGGGAAAGATGAAAGAATGATTTGGAGGTTTACTCTGTCCCACAGTACAAAGGGACTGAATTCACATACTAACAGCTGAAGCACTTGAGTTAAGGTGATACTAATTCAGCTCCCTTAAAGTGTCCAAGTCAGTAATCTCTCTGTTAAAACCTTTAATAGAGAACAACTCACCATTTAATCAATATTCTAGAATGATGAAGACTAAAAAACAATGTTTAAGCTGTCAAAACTGTTCTCCTCCCACTCTCCCTCAAGGTGGAGGTTATGCAGGCTTCACAGGTGCTGTCAGTAACAATGCAGGAAGGGAAAAGTCAGCCAGGGATCCTGCACCTGACCGCTATCCTGTGACATACTATAACATGAGTATGACTGAAATTCAGGTGAGGATAGGTTCAGGCTTAGATCTGATGTCATTTATGGTTGAAAGATCAATTTTCATCACTGCTGAGGCTCACAAATAAAGAATGGGCCATAGCATAAAACCCAGCATTTTGAGACTGAGAGGAAAGAAGGCTGACAATCTCAATATTTTTGTAATTTCCTATTCTTTTTGGGAAAAAAAAATTTAATAAATTTTAACAGCCATTATCAATGCCAGGAATTTTCTTCTGTTTGGCATGGGTAAAACTGCTGGTTTGTTTTTTAAACGTTATAGCTTTAAGGCCAATGTTTGTTTTGGAAGAAAGTACTGCAATTATTAGTCCACGACAGGAAGAGAGTTTTCCTTTTTAAGAAAGTTTCCCGACATTGAGCTGAAGAATAAATGTGGTGTCTCAGCTTCAAAGTGCTAGGCTTGAACATTTCTGATAAAGCCAAAATCTGAAAAACTCATCAGAAAGACATGATTCCAAAGTAATGTTTGATTGCTTTCCCTCTACTCTGAACAGCTGTTTTTAAAAGCTTTTACGGTTCCACAAAATGGAAGCAGATGATTTTTAAACAGTTAAGCTATTTAGTTCTGTGATTTTTATTATCCAACTACAGCAACCATTGGTTTCAGCTCTACATCAGAGTAGTGTATACACTCATAAAAGATCAGGTCACTGTTTGGGAGTTGAAATTGCTGGGCAAAAGGGTACATGAGACTTGTGTAGAATGGTACTGCAGTTCACTTTAGGGACTGTACTCCTCCACTCCTGGGAACAGTCACCCCCTCTAGCACCCAGCTTCCTGCTCCTCTGTGTAGAAGATGGACTCATAATCATGAGGACTGCTACTAATCCAGGGAACAAGAGTTCAAATCTCATCATGGCAACTTGAGAATATGAATTCAGTTTAAAAGTATCTTGAAATTGAAAAGCAAATAGCAAAAATCACCATGAAGCAGTTGATCTGTTGTAAAAACCCAACTGGTTCACTATTATCCTTTAGGGAAGGAAACCTACTGCCCATACATGGTTTGTCACATATCTGACTATTTGGGGTGAATCTTCTAGACTTGGAAAATTTTCCGCAGTCGGGATCATTTTTGGGTCCTCACCCCGTTTACAGCAGCAGCGCACCACCTGGGCACCCAATTAAGAGGCCTCCTCAAGAACTGCTATCAAATTAGGGACACAAGCAGATTGTGGAGGCGGGAAGGTGAGTCAGCACATGAGACTGTAAGGCCGGCTGCAGCCTTTATTGTGTATGCAGTGAGAGTGCTGCTGGTGTACATAGGATGCAAGATGGCTGGACAAAATGGAGGAGTGGAACAGTTGAAGGCAACAGCCGCCACTTCCTCACCACTGGCACTATTCCTTACTGCAGTCTCCAGCAGATTGGAAGGAAATTGCAAGAATCTGCCTGCGGAAGAACTCAGGCTTGCCGATTTGCATCTTAAGGCGGTAGATTTATTTGTCATGGCGCTCTGACCTAGCGCTCTGCACGCACCTCCTGTTACCTGACAAGCTACAGACACTGCTGGGGTCCTGTGCAAAGGCAGTAAAATCACACTTACACTGGAAAATTGCCACTAATTGCTGATAAACCTTAATTTGCATCCCACTGCTGCCCAGTGGGATGCCGTCACCATGCTGAAGCCACGGCAGGAAAAGTGCGAGGAGGCGGGAACATGTTGGGGAACCAGCACATTCTTTTTCACTGCGATTTTCCAGGCCCCCTCCCCACCTCCAAACTTGCCGAGACCCTGGGAAAATTCCCCACTTTGTGTTAAATAATTATATTTAGGCACTTCGGAAGCAAGAGTTACCAGTATCAGACCCAAATAACAATTCCACATTCTTGTAAGGCCAGAGAGCGAGTGTCGACTGACTAAGTGGGGAAAAGTGACCACTAAATCTTCACTTGTTGCCCATACATACACTCTTAGCAGCACATTAAAGATTAGATAATGAACAGAATCAGGAAACATTGCTGAATTTCCTGTCCCTTGCTCAAGAATGCTGAAGTCAACAGTATGCCCCTACCACTGGCCCAGCTGAGATTTGCTAACTCTGCAAAGATCTAAGAACTGGTTTGAACAGTTAATCGCCACACCGAGTGCTACATTTCCTAATGGAGCCTGTGGGAAAAATTTTAATTTAACTGTAATCCTATCATTTTCAGTTCTGTGCTTGACCAGAAAGTACTGCTAAATGTTTTGAGGTAGGGGTTATTTTATTTGCAAAAACACTATGCAGAAAAACATTTTCTGGATAAATCCTTGGTCAGAGGGTAGGGATAAAAGGACCTCATTATTTTGATTTGATTTTGATTTAGAGATACAGCACTGAAACAGGCCCTTCGGCCCACCGAGTCTGTGCCGACTATTAACCACCCATTTATACTAATCCTACACTAATCCCATATTCCTACCACATCCTCACCTGTCCCTATATTCCCCTACCACCTACCTATACTAGGGGCAATTTATAATGGCCAATTTACCTATCAACCTGCAAGTCTTTTGGCTGTGGGAGGAAACCGGAGCACCCGGCGAAAACCCACTCAGACACAGGGAGAACTTGCAAACTCCACACAGGCAGTACCCAGAATTGAACCCGGGTCGCTGGAGCTGTGAGGCTGCGGTGCTAACCACTGCGCCACTGTGCTTTCCCCGCTTGAGGGGTATCGGGTTATTCTCCCTTCAGACACAAAACCCTGATACTCTCAGGAACCCTATTAAAATGTTCTGCACTTGCAATGGTCGACTTCCTGTGTCTCACTCTTACTGCAGTTAAAACCACAGCTTGTTCTGCTGTACTTTCCATCAGGTTCACTTCTTCACTGAGCGGGTGTGCCCTGATTAACCCTACAGGTTTTCCCTTTAGTTACCAGCAGTCAGCCCTTAAATGCCCTGCTTTATTACAATGGAAGAACACAGGACTCCGGGTCTCACTGTTGCTCACAGCACCTTCCTTTTTGGTTAGAGGAGGGCCCCCTGTCTCTCCTGCTTTTCTTTCTCTCCCAGGACTGCTTGGGCTTCTATCACTTTCCCACCCTTTGTGCCTTTTGGATTTGTGGGGGTGACAAGGAAAGGTTCTCCCTTGGGAAACTGACTTATAAATTAAAGCAAACGTATTGGCCAGGACGGCCGCTTGCCGGGCTCTCTGGACCCCCTGCTCCTCTATATGAGTCTTTATGGAGAGTGGAAGAGAGTGTTTAAATTCCTATAACAGGTCTTATAACAATTCCTATAACAAGAATTACTTCTCTGAGATTCTGATAGCTGAGCTGTACTCAGCCACTGGTCAAAAGCTTACTTCTTTCAAACTCCAGATAAGTTTGATCAGCTTGCTTCTTGAGGGTTCTAAACTTTTGGCAATAGGCTTCAGGTACTCATTCATATGCCCTGAGGATAGCATTTTTGGTCAGTTCATAATTTGATGAATTCTCATATGGCAACAAGAAATAAACTTCCTGTGCTTTTCCAGTTAGCTTGCTTTGTAGTAAAAGAGGCCAAGTCTCAGCTGGCCATTTTAGCTGCCTTGCCAGTTTCTCAAAGGACACACAAAATCCTTCCACATCCTCCTCATTGAATTTTGAAATTAGTGGAGCTAGTTTTAACAATTTTGTACCCAGCCCTGAATTATGCTCCTCCATATTGGACATGCTTTCACTGGGGTTACTCTGTCACCCCCTAGTTAACTCAAGCCACTTCAACTCTCTCTCTTCACATTCCTTCTGGAATATTCGTTCTTTCTTTCTCCCTCTCCTCAAATTCAAGTTTCCTCTGTTCCAATTGTATCTTTGCTAACAATATCCTGTCAGAGTCTGCTTCTAACCCTGTTTCTGCTTCTTCTGATTTAAGGGAAAATGATTGACCACTGCTCTTAGGAGTTCAGACTTCCTAGCCTTGCCAGGTACAGTGATCCCACACTGCTCAGACATTTTCCTCAACTCCTCCATAGACGGTGCTCTTAACTTATCCCAAGTAACTTCACCCTGGTTTGGAGAGCTACTAGCTTCATTTGCAGTCATGTTAGTATTAAAGCACACACAACTACAAGAAAACCTGTATTGAAATCTTGCTCTTTTTTGATTGGGAGCAATTTGACTTCACTTCCAATTTCTCTCATTTGTCTATGGGTAAAATCCACGATGGTAGCAACCAAATTTCTGTTGTGACCAGGTAAGAAAGAGGTCTAGGATTCTCTTTTACCCTTCACCTGGTCTTACTGTAACAGGGTTTAATTTTAAACACATTGTTTTTAGCTCCCCCTCGGTGAATCCTTGTTGACCGCTTTCCAATTATAAGGCAAAGAAACCAGCACAAACAGGCTTTCTTAGGTTTAAAGAAGAAAAGTTGACATTTATTGAACTTAAACTATTTTACATCAAAACCAAATCACAGACACTTACCCTCAAGAACCACTCCAGCAACTTCTCTTCCAATTGGTAAGAAATCTTCCTGCAATTTTAGTTCCATCAGTAGCTAAATATAAAATGAATTTTTAACGACTAAGACACAGGTCAGGATTTGATGCCTCCGTCCCTCTAAATTGCATATTGAAAATTTTACAGTCAGATATTTATACATTATAAAGCACTTTGTACTATTAATTACACATGTTTAAGGAGTGCATTGTTGGATTAAGATTTTTTTTGTGCTGACAGCGAGGTTAGTTTAAGGTTTGGAGTAATTTGTTTTTTTTCTTGTCACTGGATTGTGGAATAAGGGCTCAGTCTGCCATTGGCCCTCTTAGCTGGGCTCCACATTCTCCTTCTGGATTTTGGGGAGAAGGTGCAATTATGCTTTTGTTTTTTTACTCAAGAATTTTGATCTGGTGTTAAACCAGCTTGAATTTCAGTATTGAATTCCTAAATAACATGCAACCAAACAGACATTTTGATTGTTTTGTCTCTAAAATATTTAGCCATATGCAAAGAATGTAATCTTCTCTGATCTTGATGAGTTTTCCCCCAAATTGGTTCATTAACTTGGCACAATTCATTAATACAAGTGGGTATTTATTGATATTAAGTTAGTCACCTTACACTGAGTGTAATTATGGGTTTTAAAATACTGTTCAGTAAATAGGAAAAGAGACATACATTTGATTTTCAAAAATAACGAACAGCTAGGCATTTTGGACATAGAAAAATATTGTCGGCAAATTGGTGACTTAAATAGTTTCAAAAACAAGCCCGGGAAGAAACACTGACATGACAGGGCACAGATCCTTGTAATGAAACACTACTGCAGCTATAAAATACTTAATTATTTTTCAAGTGACCATTTCAGTAGTTTATGCGCACCCCCTCCCTCCTCCTCCCAGTAGAGCTCACAATTCCATTGGATCATTGGTCTAACACCTGGCCTCAGGCAACTCTTTCTTCATCTCCATGGCAAAGAAAATCTTGAAACAATTTTGTGAGCATCCTGAATGCATCGCTCATTTCAGAGCTGGAATGCTTGTACCTTCTGTGAAAAAAAAGTCATCACGCTGCCAGTAGCCACTCTTGGCTCCCGATGACTTTGCTGATAACCTTGAAATAGTTTTTCATTCAAAAACCCAAGGAATGAAATGAGTAGAAGTGTCAATAAGACAAACATAGAATGTAGAAAATAATGTAGGATTAGAGGGTACTGGAGCTCCAATCTCAATCAAATCCACAATGCCCTTCCTGGCAAGTTATTAATCATGTCATGGTGGAAATGCCCAATTGCTTCCCCAAAGCGAGCAAGGAGAAACTGGATAGCTAGTTACTAAAGGCTGCGCTCACATATGCTGTAGGGACTAGAGGTCTGGAAGCCAGTTTCCAGTCTGTTCTTTTGACTAATTAATGTGATACAAGGACAAGTTCAAAATATTAATGGTGTTATGAGGCTGCTTCTATATTTTTTGTTAAGTTTTTTTTGAGGGCACATGTATTTTATAATTATGGATATTGTTTTATTTGGGAAAATTGAAGAAGATTCCATGGATTTTTTTTCACTGGGTCATCGAAAAGAGGACATCAGAAGGTCTTTTGGACTTGGTTTGTAAACAACCCTCACTGGAAGTCACTCTCTTCAGATAAATACCCAGAAGGGGCTTTTTGACTTGGGTAAGATGTTTACAGAGAAGTGGCAGGCCAAGATTTATCAGAGTCAGGAGGCTTGACGATTGAGATTGTACAAAGCAAAACCAAAAACAGTCAGTTGGGGTTTGGACAGTGTTCTGAAAGGAATTTAAAAAAAAAAAATCGACCTGCCAAGGACAAAACCCCAGCTCAGTCTTTTTCCATTTCTTTGAAAAGCCTACCAGCTTTTCAATGTCTTTGAGAAGCTCTCAGAAGCAAGTGGAAGAAATAGTGAAATTTATGCTGCAGTCCTCCTGAAAGGCCTGCGAGAAACCCCTGTTGCCGCATTTTTCCAGGAAAACCTGCCCAACTGATGTTCAACGTTGCCGGAAAAGAACTGTTCTAGAGAGATCCCAGTGACAGCCGTCTACGCGTATTTGGGACACCAAACCAAAAAGGGACAACTGACATCTTTCCATATCTTCTTTTTTCCTTCAAGAATTAGCAAGTATTGGGCCAAAGTATACTTTTCTATCTTTTTTTTGTAACAAAGCTCTAAAGAGAAAATCTCTATTTTTCGGATAGTGTGTGTGTGTGTGTGAGAAAGTGAGGAGCTAAGGTTAAAGGGAACTTTCATATTTCAATCTATGTGCTAATGCTTTGCTTCGTTACTGGTTAAATCTTGTTTTATAATAAATGATAATTTTGTTGTTTATTAAAGAAACCTGGTTAGTGTATTTTACTCTGTGATAACAATAGAGGCTATGATTGACCGTTTTGGTAACTGGGTAAACATTTAAATATATGTTGTGACCTATGGAGAAGTGGAACAAGAAAAAACAGTGCACTTCTCCCACCTCGGTCGTAACAAGGGGGAGATAACAAAACTTACAAACAGAAGCAAAATGATAAATAAAAGCTATGATGGCGCAAAAATAAAGGAAAAGAGTGGAAAAAATAGTAAAGGCTAAATGATGAACTTCAACAGGAAACCATGTTTAAACAAAATAGAGCTTGCTCCAGTTCCAGCAAATGACTTACATTCATCTTATTTACCCAAATGCATATATGCTTATAATAAAGTAGACTTACCTTTGTATTCACAGGACTGAAAGCACAAACTTTAACCTGTAATTTGACATAATGGTCACTTACACTAGGAAGTGTTTCCTAAAAAATAAAGAAAAATGTTTTGTTAACCATGTGCCTATAAATAATGGCCTACTTCTGTTCCTATGTGGTCACACCAGGACAGAATTTCTTGAGTATGACACTAACCTTGTCTTGAAACAGAAACTTTATGTCTTCATTAGTTTCAGCCAACTGGCCATACAGCCCCTTCATCTTGAGCTTTAAAAGCAAAATTAAATATAAAATTACATACTTTTTTTGCAAATGGGACATGAAGTTCCACATTTTTACTGAACTGTTCTTGTGGCAGTTAGGGATAGTCTACTCTTAATTCAAAGTTAAATTGAAATTTTCTGCTAACTCAATTTAAGTACCGAATTCCCAAAATGTTATTTACATTGTTTAATTCAAAATATTGGATAATTAAAATGTTTTAGTACAGAAGACAACTTCAAGTTATCAGAAGTAGACTATACACATTGAAGGTTTGAGACAATTGTACACATTCAAATATAAAACAGGACAACCATTCCTTGGGGGCCAAGGCTTTTTGTAACCTAATGTCTGGAGTCATGGAGACATTATCACATGCTACTTGTAGAAGGTTCTGCTGAATGATTCTCCACTAAGGTAATCAGATTGCTTGTTATTTATCCAACTCCATGCAGAGTCCAGATATTACCAGTTCAGACTGGCATTCAACAAATAATCTCATGCGCATATTTATTTTGGGGTAACCTTGTTGTATGAGAATTCAGTAGTATCTTCCTGCTGCAAGCGGAGTAAGATTTAGTAGCCTGTGTACTGAGTGGATTCTCTATCCTCTTGTTTACAAGCCAGTAGGCCTATAATTGGGACATAATTAACTGTTTGTTGCCCAAAAGAGCTGGTCAAGGAATGACAACTGTAGAAGGCATAATCATATTCCTTTTAGCACCCATCTGCCAAAAAGGTGTGGCATTTGTAGGGTATGACTTTGGATTTACTTACTCATTCTACTCCTTGTGGAATTAATGATATTGTCACTTTTGATCAGAGCTGAGCCCAAAACACACACACTTCCAGAAAACGTCCAGATACAGTTCACGAGATGTGATTTACTTTCCTACTTCATGCTCAGCTATGTTGAAAATCAATTATTGTAGCCACACTATTACGTAACTAAAATCAGCCAACATGGCAAATAAAATCTGGTATCTCCCTAGTTCTCAGTCTCAAAACACCTGTGGCATTTAGCTACATAACCATTAGAGAAGTTGAAGCATGTTTTTAAAAGTGTATTGTGCTCCATATGGTATAATAATGAATCAACTACAAGACATTTCAAGCTCAGACTTAATTCCTGGTCTATGCTTAGGGAACTGATCATAGCCAGGACAGTGCAGACAAAATAAATGAGCCAGCATTCTTTTCACTATTGTTCCACTGTAGCGTGCGTATGAATAATGCTGGAAGTCAACATGTCCAGGTTATGAAGCCTATTGTGGTAAAACTACCTGCCAATTTGCACTGTATAGTCACACACAAACAATGGTCACTTTGATGATGCATCAGGGAGACTGATATCACTAGTGAAACTATACCCAACATGAGTCACCACATTTTGGGGTGAAGGATATAAAAGAAAAACTGTTATGGAGGCACAAGTATTGCTAAGTTTTAGACCAAACACAAAAAAGGTCAACACAGCTCTAGTAAACAAAAAGACAAGTTCCATAAGTACAATACCATCCAGGAGGCTGGAGATTTCTAGCACAAACTACAATGCCCACGCTGATTCCAATGTTTAGAGGAGTAATGGCAGGGCACAGCTGGATCCGGTCTGAAAATATATTTATTAATCTTTAAAGATCACTTTGGAAGTCAATCTCATAGATTTTTATTAGGCTTTCATTTCTCCAAGAGTGCTTCCAGTTCTATTTTATTGGTTTAAAATAACCGGTCCCTGCTGGATGCATAATTTTCAGGAGTTGATTGCGATTCAAAACTGATACTGCCACTTTGCAAGCTTCTTAATCATTTGCATAGTAGAACATATATTTAATGATTTTTTTATTTATTCGTTAGGGGGATGTGGGCGCCACTGGCTAGGCCAGCATTTATTGCCCATCCCCAATTGCCCTTGAGGAGGTGGTGATGAAGGGTCACTGACCTGAAACGTTAACTCTGCTTCGCACTCCACAGATGCTGCCAGACCTGCTGAGTATTTCCAGCATTGCTTGTTTGTATTCCATCACACTCCTGACATGTGCCTTATAGATGAAGGACAGGCTTTGGGGAATCAGGAGGTGAGATACTCGCCACAGAATTCCCAGCCTCTGGCCTGCTCTTGTAGCCACAGCATTTATGTGGCTGGTCCAATTCAGTTCTAGTCAATGGTAACCCCCAGGATGTTGATAGTGGGGGACTCAGCGATTGTAATGCCACTGAACATCAAAGAGAGATGGTTAGATTCTCTCTTGTTTGAGATGGTCGTTGCATGGCACTTAAGTAGCGAGTAACATTTGCGCCACACATCAGACCAAGCCTGGATCTTGTCCAGGTCAGCTGAAGATGGTTGGGCCTAGGACATTACTCTGATGATCTCCTGCAGTGATATCTTGGAACAGAGATGACTGACCTCCAACAACTGCAACATCTTTCTTTGTGCTAGGTATGACTCCAACCAGCGGAGAGTTTTCCCCGATTCCCATTGACTCCAGTTTTGCGAGAGATTCTTGAAGTCATATTCGGTCAAATGCTGCCATGATGTCCAGGGCAGTCACTCTCACCTCACCTCGAGTTCATCTCTTTTGTCCATGCTTGGACCAAGGCTGTAATGAGGTCAGGAGCCGAGCGACCCTGGCGGAAGCCAAACTGAGCGTCACTGATCAGGTTGTTGCTGAGCAAGTGTTGCTTGATAGTACTTCCAACACTTTGCTGATGATCTGGAGTGCACTGATAGAGTGGTAATTGGCCAGATTTGATTTGTCCTGTTTTTTGTGTACAGGACATACTTAGGCAATTTTCCATAATGATGGGTAGATGCCAGTATTGTAGCTGTACTGGAACAGCTTGGCTAGGGGCGCGGCTAGTTGTGGAGCACATGTCTTCAGTACTATTGCTGGAATGTTGTCAGGGCCCATAGCCTTTGCAGTATCCAGTGCCTTCAGCCATTTCATGATATCATGTGGAGTGAATCAGATTGGCTGAAGACTGGCATCTGTGATGCTGGGGACCTCAAGAGGAGGCAGAGATGGATCATCCATTCAGCACTTCTGGCTGAAGATGGATGCAAATACTTCAGCCTTGTCTTTTGCACTGATGTGCCAGGCTCCCCCATCATTGAGGATGGGAATATTTATGGAGCCTTCCCCTCCTGTTATTTAATTGTCCACCACCATTCATGATTGGATTTGGCAGGAGTGCAGCTTAGATCTGATCCGTTGGTTGTGGGATTGCTTAGCCTAGTGTATTGCATGTTGCTTCTGCGGTTTGGCATGCAAGTAGTGCTGTGTTGTAGCTTCACTAGGCTGACACCTCATTTTGGGGTATGCCGCATGCTGTTCCTGGCATGGCCTCCTGCACTATTCATTGAGCCAAGGTTGGCTCCCCAGCTTGACGGTAATGGTAGAGTGGTGAATATGCTGAGCCATAAGGTTACAGATTGTGGTTGAATACAACTCTGCTTCTGCTGATGACCCACAGCGCCTCATGGATGTCCAGTTTTGCATTGCTAGATCTGTTCAAAATCTAGCCCATTTAGCACGGTGGTAGTGCCACACCTTGTCAGCAGACATGGTCTCTTCAGACTACTAGAAAAGATTGGATGTCCACCAGAGCTACTAAGTATCATCACCTCATCCCATGACAATATGAAAGGCACAATTCAGCATAGTGGTGCCTCATCAGACCCCTTTCCTATCCTGAGTGGCGTGAAACAGGGTTGTGTTCTCGCACCTACACTGTTTGGGATCTTCTTCTCCCAGCTGCTCTCTCGTGTGTTCAAGTCTTCAGAAGAAGGAATTTTCCTCCACACAAGATCAGGTGGCAGGTTGTTCAACCTTGCCTGTCTTAGAGTGAAGACCAAAGGACGGAAAGTCCTCATCAGGGAACTCCTCTTTGCTGACGATGCTGCATTAACATTTCACACTGAAGAGTGTCTGCAGAGACTCATCAACAGGATTGCGGCTGCCTGCAACGAATTTGGCCTAACCATCGGCCTCAAGAAAACGAACATCATGGGACAGAACGTCACAAATGCCCCATCCATAAATATCGGCGACCACACTCTGGAAGTGGTTCAAGAGTTCACCTACCTAGGCTCAACTATCACCAGTAACCTGTCTCTCGATGCAGAAATCAACAAGCGCATGGGAAAGGTTTCCACTGCTATGTCCAGACTGGCCAAGAGAGTGTGGGAAAATGGTGCACTGACACGGAACACAAAAGTCCAAGTGTGTCCTCAGTACCTTGCTCTACGGCAGCGAGGCCTGGACAACGTACGTCAGCCAAGAACGACGTCGCAATTCATTCCATCTTCGCTGCCTCCGGAGAATCCTTGGCATCAGGTGGCAGGACCGTATCTCCAACACTGAAGTCCTCGAGGCAGCCAACATCCCCAGCATATACACCCTACTAAGCCAGCGGCGCCCGAGATGGCTTGGCCATGTGAGCCGCATGGAAGATGGCAGGATCCCCAAGGACACATTGTACAACGAGCTCGTCACTGGTATCAGACCCACCGGCCGTCCTTGTCTCCGCTTTAAAGACGTCTGCAAACGCGACATGAAGTCCTGTGACATTGATCACAAGTTGTGGGAGTCAGTTGCCAGCGATCGCCAGAGCTGGCGGGCAACCATAAAGGCGGGGCTAAAGCGTGGCAAGTCGAAGAGACTTAGCAGTTGGCAGGAAAAAAGACAGAAGCGCAAGGAGAGAGCCAACTGTGTAACAGCCATGTCAATCAATTTTATCTGCAGCACCTGTGGAAGAGTCTGCCACTCTAGAATCGGCCTTTATAGCCACTCCAGGCGCTGCTTCACAAACCACTGACCACCTCCAGGCGCTTATGCATTGTCTCTCGAGACAAAGAGGCCAAAGATGAAGATGGAGAGGAGATGAGTGCCACACAACACTGAGGGTACCCTCAGTGTAAAAACAGGACTTCAACTGCACAAGGACTGTGCGGTGGTCACTCCTACAAATACCGTCATGGACAGATGCATCGGCGGTAGGTAGACTGGTGAGGACGAGGTCAAGTAGGTTTTACTCTCTTGTTGGTTCCCTCAACACCTGCTGCAGACCCAGTCTAGCAGCTATGTCCTTTGGAACGCAGCCTGTTCGGTCAGTTGTGGTGCTACCAAGCCACTCTTGGTGATAGTCATTGAAGTCCCCCACCCAGAGTACATTTTGTGCCCCTCAGTGTTTCTTCCAATTGGTGTTCAACATAGAGAAGCACTAATTCATCAGCCAAGGGGACTGGGGCGGTGGGGGGGCGGGGCAGTAGGTGGTAATCATCAGAAGGTTTCCTTGCTCATGTTTGACCTGATGCCATGAGACATCATGGTGTCCGGAGTCAATGCTCAGCACTCCCAAGGCAACTCCCTCCTGACTATATACCACTGTGGCGCCGCCACATCTGGTGGGTCTTTCCTGCTGCTGGTACAAGACATTTTCAAGGATGATGACTGTCTACATGGTATGATTCCGTGAGTATGGCTATGTCAGTCTGTTGCTTGACTCATCTCCCATTTGTGGCACAAGCCCCCAAATGTTAGTGAGGGGGACTTTGCAGGATCAACAGGGCAGGGTTTGCTGTTGTCGTTTCTGGGTGGTCCGTCCAGTTTCATTTCTTTCCTTAGGCTTTGCATTGGTTTGATACAACTGAATGGCTTGCTAGGCCATTTCAGAGGGCATTTAAGAATCAACCACATTGCTGTGGGTCTAGAGTCTATGCTAGACCAGGTAAGGACAGCAGATTTCCTTCCCTAAAGGACATTAGTGAACCAGATGGGTTTTTACAACAATCAACAATGGTGTCATGGTCACCACCAGACCAGCTTTTTTTCAAATTCCAGATTTATTAATTGAATTCAAATTCCACCATTTGCCATAGTGAGATTAAAACCCCAGCTCTGGGTTACTACTCTAGCAACGTTACCACTACGTCGCCGTCACCCCCTGATGATAATAATGAAGGATGCTTTGCTGGAAGCAATAAACAAAAAGAACACAGAAAATTCTAGAACTTCACAGCAGCTCAGTCAACTCCTGTAAAGAGAAAAGACAGAGTGCCAAACCCTTCCTCAGAACTGAAAACTGAAGGTTAATCAAGCCATTTCTACCTTGCAAAAGAGACTTTATTATCTTTCAGTTTTCAGTCCTTTCTTTCCTAGCAGTAATTTGTTCGGACAGTGTCAACCTCATTCTTCGTGGATGGACCCTACAGAACAAAGTGCTGGTAAAGCAGCAGGAATTGCAACTCAATTAGCTGCCGTGTTAAAGGAAGTTATAAGGGTGTGGAATAGAAAATGACAATGGTGCAGCAACAAGTGGGTATTCTGCAATCGGAGTTTAAACAAGACATATATTTTACAGACCAAAGGAAAATACTGCTGATGCTGGTAATTTGAAATAAAAACAGAAGATGCTGAAAATACTCAGCAGGTCAGGTAGCATCTGTGGAGAGAGAAACCAAGTTAACGTTTCAGGTCGATGATGAAAGGTTATTGACCTGAAACATTAACACTGTTTCTCTGTCAGCCGTGGCTCAGTTGGTGGCACTCACGTCTGAGTCAGAAGGTTGTCAGTTCAAGCCCCACTCCAGTACCAGAGCACAAAAATTAAGGCTGACACACCAGCGCAGTACTGATGGGAGTACTGCACTATCGAAGGTGCTGTATTTCGGATGAGATGTTAAACTAATGCCCCATCTGCATTCAAAAAAACCAAGGCACTATTTCAAAGAAGAGCAGGGGAGTATTCCCTGATGTCCTGGCCAATATTTCTTTCCTCAACCAGGATCACAAAAACAGATAATCTGGTCAGGATCATATTGCACAAATTGGTTGTTGCATTTCCAACAACAGTGACTGCACTTCAAAAGTACTTTATTGGCTGTAAAGCACTTAGGATGTCCTGCGGTCATGAAAGGCGCGATATAAATGCGAGCCTTTCTTCCTCTCCGCAGATGTTGCCTGGCCTGAAGATTTCAAGCATTTTCCATTTTTATGTATTCTACAGAATTACTGCAGAATTGCTAAATATTACAAGGGGAGGCAGCTAAGAACTCATTGCCATGTCGTTCATCACTCATGATTAAATTTCACGCTTTAAGATATTTGGAGCCTGGGACCCTAGCATTTTTGTATAACAGCATCTCGTATGGGAATCAAGACTGGAGACCGCAGCCCCCAGCCTCTACTCATGGTATTTAGTGCTAGAAAGTGGGAATCTGTAGACATTGGGTGAAAACAAGATTGGGCTTGGAAATGGTTCTGTGACCACAATTGATTAATTAGCTGGAGTCATGTTGAGACATACATGAAAAATAGCCACTTAAGTTGAGGTACAGAAGTGCTAGTACCCATGGAACTACGGCGTACTGTGAATCACCATTTTAACTAGAGACACAAAATTGTGGGAACAAATAAAAAACTGTAAAATCAATCTTTGTTATAGGCACACAAAGGCAGCCTGGTAACCACTGTGACAATTCACATACAGGCCACTGTAAATTAGAATAGTTATTGAAGGATTACAATGAATTGGCTGCTGCAAAAACAAAAACAGCTGCTGTATGATTAAGATGAACTGACGGCAGCTTCATTTAAAAAAAAAAATCGGTTCATGGGATGTGGGTGTCGCTGGCTAGGCCAACATTTATTGCCCATCCCCAATTGCCCTTGAGATGTTATTGGTGAGCTGCCTTCTTGAACCACTGCAGTCCATGTGGGGTACCTGGTTCCAAATCAGGATGATGTATGGCTTGGAGGGGAACTTGCAGGTGGTGGTGTTCCCATGCATCTGCTGCCCTAGTCTTTCTAGGTGATGGAGGTCGCGGGTGTGGAAGGTGCTGTATAAGGAACCTTGGTGCGTTGTTGCAGTGCATCTTGTAGATGGTACACACTGCTACCGCTGTGCGTCGGTGGTGGAGGGAGTGAATGTTTGTGGATAGGAAGCCAATCAAGCGGGCTACTTTGTCCTGGATGGTGTCGAGCTTCAGGAGTGTTGCTGGAGCTTTACCCATCCAGACAAACGGAGAGTATTCCATCACACTTTTAACTTGTGCCTTGGAGATGGAGGACAGGCTGTGGGGAGTCAGTAGGCGAGTTACTTGCCGCAGGATTCCTAGCCTCTGACCTGCTCTTGTAGCCATGGTGCTACTCCAATTCAGTTTCTGGTCAATGGTAACCCCCAGGATGTTGGTAGTGGGGGAAATTCAGCGATGGTAATGCTATTGAATGTCAAGGGGAGATGGTCAGATCCTCTCTTGATGGAGATGGTCATTGCCTGGCACTTGTGTGGCACGAATGTTACTTGCCACTTATCAGCCCAAACCTGGATGTTGTCCAGATCTTGCTGCATTTCTGCACGGACTGCTTTAGTATCTGAGGAGTCGCGAATGGTGCTGAACATGGTGCAATCATCAGCAAATATCCCCATTTCTGACCTTTTGATGGAAGGAAGGTCATTGACAAAGCAGCTGACGATGGTTGGGCCGAGGACACTACCCTGAGGAACTCCTGCGGTGATGTCCTGGAGCCGAGATGATTGACCTCGAACAACCACAACCATCTTCCTTTGCACTAGGTATGACTCCAACCAGCTGACAGTTTTCCCCAATTCCCTTTGACTTCAGTTTTGCTAGGGCTCCTTGATGCCATACTCGGTCAAATGCTGCCTTGATGTCAAGGGCAATCACTCTCACCGTACCTTTTAAGTCTGGACTGTAATATTCTGAGGTTGTTATATTACTATGATATTTAAATTATCACCTAACTGCAATTTATGTTAGTACCTATAGTTTCTTCTGGGTAACTGCCAAGATAAAGAACAGAGCTAGTACATTTACAGTCCAGTCACAGGTTCAAGCACAGATTAATCTAAATTACAGACCACTTTGTCAATGTACATGCACAATGACAATATGTGGCTTTTTTATTGTGCATAACAGCAATTTAAAGGGCAAATAGGACATTGAATCCACAAATTGAACCAACTGATTCAAAGCAGGGAGCCAACTAAGCTAGAATAGGTAAATGCTTAATACATTTAAGAACATAAGAAATAGGAGCAGGAGTAGGCCATTTGGGTCCCAAAACCTGTTCTGCCATTCAATAAGATCTTTGCCTCAACTCTACTTTCCTGCCTGTTCCCCATAACCCTGACTTAAAATAGTAAGAGATATATTGTAGAATTTCTGTCAAAAATGGCATCGCTGATTGCAGCCTCAGCAGCAACTGGGATGTCAATGAATATCAGCTGATAACAGAATTAGGCTCATGGTTTTTTTAAAAAAACATGATGTTCAAACACTGGAGTTCTTCCCAGTATCCTGGCCAATATTTATCACTCAACCAATGTCGTTAAAAACAGATTATCTGCTCATTATCTCATTTCTGTTGGAGAGACTTTATAGTGTGTAAATGGCTGCCACAGTTCCTAACTGCAATTCAGAAATGTTGAATTGGCTATGAAGTGTTTTGAGATATCCTGAGATAGTGAAAAGCGCTAAGTAGATGTAAGTCATTCTTTCTTCTTTCTGTTCCACCAACTCCACAGATATTCTGTTCTACAATTCCATCTAGCTCACAAAGTTGAATACATTTTCCAATTTTCTTTTCACAAGCTGTTGAGTTCCCTAGTTCTTAAATCCTGTAACGAACAAAATAATTTTCTTAAATCTGAATTCTTCTTACCACGAATGGCTTGAAGATCTGTGCCAAAGTCCACTCTCATTCTCTTCAGAAAGTTACAAAGGTAAACAATTTTTCGTCATTCCTTAGACCTCTAAATTCACGAATCAGCCTTATAGCCCTCCTCTGCACTTCCTCCAATAATTCTACGTCTTTAACATGATGATGAAAACCCAACACAGTACTCCAAAAACAGACTCATCTGGGCTAGATAAATCCCCTTGTAAATCACACCATCACGGATAAACATACCAACATTTTATGCTTTCATCACCACATGCAGAAAGTGAACAATTAAAATAAGCACACCTTCTCAAGGGCAATTAGGGATGGGCAATAAATGCTGGCCTGGCCAGTGATGCCCACATCCCATGAATGAATAAAGAAAAAGAAATCCCCTTACGCCCCACCTCAATGAATTTCGCGTTTGGTAGGATGTTGAGCTCTTCTTCCACCACCTCCGGGCTCACTTCTTTGACCAGGAGTCATCCCCCCGATCAGCGGACCCATTCACCCGCCTCCAGCATTCTCCCTCTACCTGGACCCCTTCTTCTGGCTTCATACCCGCTCTTGATCTTTTTATTGAAAACGCTGGCGAGACGTCGGCCCTCTCAATTTCTCTGCCCCCCTCACTCACTCTAACCTGTCTCCCTCTGAAGTTGCCGCACTTCGTTCTCTCAGGTCTAACACCGACATTGTCATCAAACCTGCAGACAAGGGTGGTGCGGTTGTTGTCTGGCGTGCAGAGGCTCAGCACCAACTCTGACACTTCTTCCTACTTCCTCCTGGACCATGACCTCACCACCAAACATCAAGCGACTGTCCACAGGACTGTCACTGACCTCATCTCCTCTGGAGATCTTCCCTCTACAGCTTCCAACCTCATAGTCCTACAACGCCGGAGATCCCGCTACTACCTCCTTCCCAAAATCCACAAACAGGACTGTCCCGGCAGACCCATTGTTTCAGCCTGTTCCTGCCCCACTGAACTTATTTCTTCCTATCGTGACTCTATCTTTTCTCCCCTCATCCAGTCTCTTCCCACCTACATCCATGACTCTTCTGACGCCCTATGTCATTTTGGCAATTTCCAGTTTCCTGGCCCCAACCACCTCCTCTTCACTATGGACGCCCAATCTCTCTACACCTCCATCCCCCACCAGGACGGTTTGAGGGCTCTCCGCTTCTTCCTTGAACAGAGGCCCAACCAGTCCCCATCCACCATCACCCTCCTCCACATGGCTGAACTTGTTCTCACATTGAACAACTTCTCCTTCAACTTCCTTCAAGTACAAGGTACCCGCATGAGTCCTAGTTATGCCTGTCTTTTTGTGGGATATGTCGAACATTCCTTGTTCCAGTCCTACTCAGGCCACCACTCCCAACTCTTTTTCTGGTACACTGATGACTGTATTGGTGCCGTTTCCTGCTCCCACCCGGAACTGGAAAACTTTATCAACTTTGCTTCTAATTTCCGCCCTTCTCTCACCTTCACATGGTCCATCTCCAACATTTCCCTTCCCTTCCTCAACTCTCTGTCTCCATCTCTGGGGATAGGTTGTCTACTATTATTCATTATAAGCCCACTGACTCCCACAGCTACCTCGACTACACTTCTTCACACCCTGCCTCCTGCAAGGACTCCATTCCATTCTCCCAGTTTCTCTGTCTGTGACGCATCTGCTCTGATGATGCTACCTTTCATGATGGCGCTTCTGATGTGTCTTCCTTTTTCCTCAACTGAGGATTCAACTGTGGTTGTCAGGGCCCTGAACCGTGTCCGGCCCATTTCCTGCACCTCTACCCTCACCCCTTCCCCTCCCTCCTAGAACCGCAACAGGGCTCCCCCTTGTGCTCACTTTCCACCCCATCAGCCTCCACATCCAAAGGATCATCCACTGCCATATCCGCTGCCTTCAGCGTGATGCCACTACCAAACGCATCTTGCCCTCCCTTCCCCTGTCAGCATTCCAAAGAGATCATTCCCTCCGTAGCACCCTGGTCCACTCCTCCATTACCCCACCAACTCGTCCCCTTCCCACAGCAGCTTACCCTGCAATCGTAGGAGGTGTAATACCTGCTCATTTACCTCCTCTCTCCTCATTATTCAAGGTCTCAAACACTCCTTTCAGGTGAAGCAGCGATTTACTTGTACTTCTTTCAATTTAATATACTGTATTCGCTGCTCACAATGTCATAGAGTTTTACAGCATAGAAACGGGCCCTTCAGCCCAAAGCGCCTGCGCCGACCATCAAGCACCCACCCGATCTAATCCCATTTTCCCACACTTGGCCCAGAGCCTTGTATGCTATGGCATTTCAAGTGCTCATCTAAATACTTCTTAAATGTTGTGAGGGTTCCTGTCTCTACCACCTCTTCAGGCAGTGTGTTCCAGATTCCAACCACTCTCCGGGTGAAATTTTTTTTCCTCAACTCCCCTCTAAACCTCCTGCTCCTTACCTTAAATCTAAGCCCCCTGGTTATTGACCCCTCCGCTAAGGGAAAAAGTTCCCTCCTATCCATCCTATCAATGCCCCTCATAATTTTGTATATCTCCTCAGCCTTCTCCACTCCAAGGAAAACAACCCCAGCCTATCCAGTCTCTCTTCACTACTGAAATGCTCCAGCCCAGGCAACATCCTGGTGAATCTCCTCTGCACCCTCTCCAGTGCAATCTATATGTAGTGTGGTGACCAGAACTGTACACATTACTCCAACTGTGGCCTAATCAGCATTTTATACAGTTCTAACATAACCTCCCTATATTCTATGCCTCGGCTAATAAAGGCTAGTATCCCGTATGCCTTTCGAACCACCTTATCTACCTGTGCTGCTGCCTTCAGTGATCTATGGACAAGCATCCAAAGGTCCCTATGACCCTCTGTACTCCCGAGGGTCCTACCATCCATTGTCTATTCCCTTGCTTTGTTAGTTCTCCCAAAGTGCCAGCTCACACTTCTCAGGATTAAACTCCATCTCCCACTGCTCTGCCCATCTATATCGTCCTGTAATCTAAGGCTTTCCTCCTCACTATTTACGACACCACCAATTTTCATGTCGTCTGCAAATTTACTAATTATACATACTATATTCATGTCTAAATCATTAATGTACACTACAAACAGCAAGGGTCCCAGCACCGATCCCTGCGGTACCCCACTGGTCACAGGCCTCCAATCGCTAAAACAACCCTCAACTATCACCCTCTGCCTCCTTCCACTAAGCCAATTTTGGATCCAATTTGCCTAATTACCCTGGGTCCCATGCGCTCTTACCTTCTTAACCAATCTCCCATGCGGGACCTTTATCAAAAGCCTTACTGAAGTCCATGTAGATTACATCAATTGCTTTACCCTCATCTACACATCTAGACACCTTCACGAAAAATTCAATCAAATTTGTTAGACACGACCACACCAATGTGGTCTCCGCTACACTGGGGAGACCAAACGCAGACTTGATGACTGCTTTGCGGAACACCTCCGCTCAGTCCGAAAGCATGACCACAATTGATTCCGGCTGCTGGCCATTTCAACTCTCCCCACCCACCCCCCCGCGCTCTCATGCTTACATCTCTGTCCCGGGATTGCTGCAGTGTTCCAGTGAACATCAACGCAAGCTCAAGGAACAGCATCTCATTTACCAATTAGGCACGCTATGGCCTGCTGGACTGAACAATGAGTTCAATAATTTTGGAGCATGGCGGTTTCCCCCCCCCCCACTTTTTATTTTTAAGTTATTTTTTCTTTTTCTTTTTTTTTTAAGAGATACAGCACTGAAACAGGCCCTTTCGGCCCACCGAGTCTGTGCCGACCATCAACCACCCCTTTATACTAATCCTACACTAATCCCATATTCCTACCACATCCCCACCTGTCCCTATATTTCCCTACCACCTACCTATACTAGGGGCAATTTATAATGGCCAATTTACCTACCAACCTGCAAGTCTTTTGGCTTGTGGGAGGAAACCGGAGCACCCGGAGAAAACCCACGCAGACACAGGGAGAACTTGCAAACTCCACACAGGCAGTACCCAGAATTGAACCCGGGTCGCTGGAGCTGTGAGGCTGCGGTGCTAACCACTGCGCCACTGTGCCGCCCTTTTTATTTTTTGTGTTTATTTTATTTTAGTTTAGTTTGTTTCTACTGTACCTACCCATTGTTTTGTTTACAGTTTGTGCTTGGGGCCAGGCTGCTCAGTTTTCTGTCCATTAATACCCTCTCTGTACTAATGCTTTGTCTTTCAGCACACCATTAACATACCATTTGCCTTTGCTCCATGACCTTCTGGTCAGTTATTCTCTGTGACCTTGTCCTATCAACACCTTCTCTTTTGTTATCTCTTGCCCCACCCCCCCGACTTTACTTGCTTAAAACCTTTTACATTTTTAATATTTGCCAGTTCTAATGAAGGGTCACTGACCTGAAACATTAACTCTGCTTCTCTCCCCACAGATGCTGCCAGACCTGCTGAATATTTCTAGCATTTCTTGTTTTTATTTCAGATTTCCAGTATCCACAGTATTTTGCTTTTAATTAAAATAAGCAGTTTTTAAAAAATAAATTATTTCCGCTTTGATTCTTAATTAGTTAAGATGTAGGAATGGGAATAACCTACACGTGCAAACTAACTCACAAATCCTAGTTTGTGGTGTGTTGTGTGCAGCAATTATCTTGAAAGTGAAGGCCAAAGGACAAACCCTTGAGCAAAGGTGGGAATATCAATTATTGCTTCATTAGCAATCGCATGCTGACATAAATTGTTATAGAATACGTTACTTTACAACAATAATTTGAAACAAATAAATGACCAGAATACATTGTACCTAGAAGAAAAAATAGGGAAATAACATACTTACTACCGTGATTTTACTCCATCCACACTCTTTAATCTCTGAAATAAATGCTTTAAATCTACAGTAAGTATAGCGTTACTAATTGCTTGATATCACAGGAATGATGAGCTTTCATCACACAGAGGAGGGAGGAACGGCAGTATGAAGCGAAATTAAATAACTCCTTTCATTTATAACCTAAACACCGAGTGCAGCCACAGTGTCGCCATGGTCACTGAGTCACCCTAACCTGACAGCACATCAAAAACAAAAGCACCGCCCTTATGCTCACTCCTGATTCGTCCATTTCCATTGCATGACGGAAAATCCTCTTTATCTATGGTCAACATTGCTGTCAATCAACAGGGCCACCGCCATGCTCAACGAAACAAGTTAGGTTGAATGGAAAGCATAGTTGATCCTGGGTGGGAGGCGGAGCTCCGCACGGCGGCGAGACAACCAAACTTAGCACGAGAGGTTGCCCGCCCTTGCGCCGGTCCTATTGATCAACTTCGCGCGGAGGTGGGCGGTAACGCCCGCTCTGATAGGTGAGACGATTGTCAATCAGAGAGTGAGGTTTTCCGTCGTTTCCGTTTGTTCGGGTTCGGTTGTGCGGGAGCGCGTCGAGTAACGCAAGGAGTGGGGGGCGGGGGGTAAGAGAGCGAGAGCGCGTTACATTCAGACACTAGGCAACGGGCAGAGAGGGGGCGGTTCCTGTCTGTCCTACACCCTGTAACGGCAGATCGGGAAGAAACCTGTCCTCAGAGAGAGACGGCAGGGAGGCCGTGAGCCGCTACTGAAGAGCGACTCTCCGCCAGCCTTTCCGAAATGAGGTAACTGCCTTGCAATGGCTTTGCCTGCAGCCAGGGGATTACTGCCTTCTGATATTTCAGGCACTGTTACTGCAAGCATGTCTCTTTTTAATATATTGTAGTAACTCATTGGTGCTGAGCCTTAAGCATATTTATTTTTGCCTTTATAGCGTTGTTCGTTTGGCTTTCTGTCTACATTAAAAGTAAGGGACATTAAAGTGGAGGAGGTGAGGGGACTTTAGGCAAGGGTATGAGGATATTTGTTGTATGTTATCGTCGCGGTGATTTTTGTTCCTAATTGCCTGGTCCTCCTTGGGCTATAGGAGGATTGCAGGGGTAAAACGTGGTGAATTGAAGGTTTATTTAGACCTTTTCTCTTTGCCTTCTTTTCCCGTTTCCAGCTTCTCGGTTATAGGGTGGATTGGGCCCAGGGAGCAGAGAACATTAAATGTAATCCGATACAAGTGTTTTTGGACCACTGCAAGGAGCGGGTGGTCCTCGTTTTTTTTTCACGTTGTTACTTGATGTAAAGAGTAATTTCTGTATGTTTCGTTGGGCATTTTTGTGCAAATGCCAAGAGTTTTAAGTGCATGGAAACCCAAAGGGTTGTAGATACCTCCTTTTGCCAGTCTTTTTAATCAAATGCATTGAGTAGCATTTAAAGCAGAACTGTGAAACCCCTAAGCATGCTGTTTTGTTTGCGCTAATTGAAAATGAGGAGTAAACGAATGCTACAAGAATAGTACTAAAAGATTTGTTGTTTTCTAAAGTCGTGGTGGGTTCAGCGCCCATTCTATTACTTAAAAAAAAATCAAACTCACCCAGTCTAAAAATGTCTGGTCTTGGCGCTTAATTAATTACAATCTGCTTATAATAACTCCTATCATTTTTAACAATGAAATTTGAGTATGATCGTCATTGTCAGGTTATTAGATTTTAGTTGTATTTAGTGAAATCTGAAATTTAGAATTGTAGCAAACAGATCATAATTATGAATTTTTCAGCAAAATGAGTAACCACCTTGAGATTAGGTTAGACAGTAGAATTGTGGCCATTAATCATGATGATGCAACTGACAGTATAACCTGGTGAGTCTTGCCAAATAAACTACTGAACAATATGATTTATTCTGTAGGTAGTATACTGGTTGAGTATTAATGAACTGGGAAGCATGTGTAAAATGTATTTGCTAACTCATCATTGCCTTTGTCAGTGTTGTGATCATATTAAAATAAAAGCAAAATACTGCAGATGCTGGAAATCTGAAATAAAAACAAGAATGCTGGAAATACTCAGCAGGTCTGGCAGCATCTGTGGAGAGAGAAGCAGCGTTAACGTTTCAAGTCAGTGACTGCTCATCAGAACAGATGCTGCCAGACCTGCTGCGTATTTCCAGCATTTCTTGTTTTTATTTATGATCATATTTGTTTAACAGGTATTTGCATGCATGTTAGATCTAATTGTTATATCCTATACTCCTTTCACTGTAAATTGTAAACCAAGCCTTTATTATGTTGTAAAAAAAAATCCTTATGCAACCTAAACTTTAACATTAACAAATGTATTTCAGATTTTAACATGGAACCACATAAATATTGTCAGAATTTTTAGGAAAACGCGTAGAACATGCAAATAAAAATTCCAAATGAATATTCCAAGTATGCCAGAGATTTTAAAGTGCTGTGCTAGTCAGACAACATTTCAATGTGAATCTTGTATAATTTTAAGAAATAAAATGAAGACCTTTCATTTCTCAGCATTAAAGCTCAAATAATTTCTGATGTTTGCAATGTCAAAGTCTTTGTATATCAACTAAGTGCAATTTTAAATTGTAATGCTAATAAGTGAAAAAGTTTCAGTTAAATACCAAGTTTTATCATTCTCTTTTTGGAACAGTTGTGTATCGCAAACATTGGTAACCTAATTTCTTAAATCCTTGTGCTCTCTTCAGCAATACAATTGGAAGCAGGATGGTAATAAAGTGAATAAAATTTTAGCATTCTGCAGTTATTTACTGCTCTTTCCTCAGTAACTTACATATGCCAGACATGGCAAAGGGGGTCACTTGGAGATTTCTTTGTACAATTCTGATAATGTAAAAGGAAACCAGAAAACTTGAGGAAGCATGGGATCCTGTAGTTTTTCCTCACTTTGTTGAGTGACTGGATGGCACTTAACATCATCTCAGGAGAGTATTGCTAAAATTGGGTAACTTATCCCTGAATAGGGGGAAATCATTGAGTTCCCAAATATTCATTAAATCCAGGTTTTAAAAAATCCATTATACAGAATGGGTTTGCAATTTTGTTATATAGTCCACAGGGACAATCTTGTTGCAAGTAGTCCAGTAGTTTGGCCTCAACTGCTTAATGGCTGAAGCTCATGTTTTTTTTTGGCAATATATTTATAATGACAATTGAGGCTAAATTGAGAAGTAAATGTCACTTAATTTTGTGAACAGGAATACTGGGTAAAGAGACCAGAGCTTCACAATTCATATAGCTTTGCTTAGACTCAAGTACTCCTTATAAAGGCATAATATGTGGCACCAAGTGAACCATTTAATCATAGTTCCTGCTGTGCACAGAAGTCATGTCAGAAGTAGTTAAATGTATTTACAATTGGATGTGGCTTACAGATGAAAATGTAGCAGATTCAATTATTAGTTACCTGTAGAAATCCATGAGGCAAAAGTGTGTTTCTGATAAATGCATTATTATAGTTAGTCTGGATATAGTCTTAAGAACCTGACTTAGGAACTGAGATCCTGTAGGAATTATGCAAAATAGGATTTATATCTCTAATGTTAGCATGGTGTCTGTTGGATAAATTGAACCATTTAACTTCTGATGGTGTGGCTGACACTTAAAAAGGACCAAACAAAAAACAAATTTCTAAGTTCTACCTATCATATGAAATTTTTTGCCTGGGTGTCAGTGCTCGGAATGAAACTCTTTTCTCCCAAGTTTTAGCTTCTTGTGTCAGTCTGAAGAACTATCTGGTTGGCTTTGGGGGTTGGGGCCGAGGGAAGGAGACGGTAAAAGACATTTTCTACTTTGCCCAGGAATAGTAAACAAGTACCTGAACACAACTCTACAAGAGCATTCATGCTCTACCAGTGTGAAATTTCCAGGTAATGCATGTAGCAGTCAGATTGATGAAACAGGTGCTGAATAGTGTAAAGAATGCTCGTAGTTATCCCGGCGCTTATGTGATCAAAGCTTCTTTGAGTAAAAAATGGTACATATAAGAGAAAGTAAAATTTGGACGAGTTGCAAGGCCAAGCTGGGCTTAAGGTTCAGAAAAGAAAATGAAAATAAAGGAAAAGAAAATATCAAATAAGCGTAAATGATTGGTGCAAACTGAAAGAAGCAATCAGGGAAAGTGCTGGGCAAACTGTGAATCTGATAAATGGCATTATGGGCATCGAGTGAATGGCTATTATGTGAATCTAGTAAAGGAAATTATGGGTGTCTAATGGAATGCTGGTGAAAAGCAAAGGAAATGGAGGGCAAAAAACATACAGGAAATTGAACAAAGAGTTCAGGAGAGAGAAATTTGTTTTGAGGAGTGTTTGATAGGAGAGGCAGAACTGATTTGTTGTAAGAGACTGAGGAGAATGGATTTTTTTAAACATAGGAAATAAGAGTTAAAGGAAAAATCGAGATGGACAGCTATTGACTGACCTAATTGAAGTAGAGAAGAGTTCCGAGAAATATGAAGAATTGTATGCAAAGAGGGCATATGGGGATTGACCTTTTAAATGGGAAAGAAAGAAGAGGTGGAAGTTGATTGTATTGATGCTTAAGTTCTTGAGTGTGAAATGATTACAGTCAGTGAGCTAAAGAATAGAAAGGCTGCAGGCATTGAGATTCCATCAGAATTAATTAAACACATGGGAGAAAAGGTAACAAACAAACTCATTGTGTGTAAAGCCATATATTTGAAAGAGGAATGGCAGAGTGCTGTCATCAAAATAATCATATCAGCAAAAAACTAAATGCTAGCAATGTGTTTCATACCATTAGTTTGATACCATATGTCTGAAAAATTATGCTCGGGTTCCTTGCAAGAAATATCTTAGGAAAGCTGAATTTGGGTTTCACAGAGGATGGAGGACAAGAGAGGCAGTAGGGATAATGAGAGCACTATTCTAGAGGACAATAGGACATCGTGTGCATTTGCTTTTGTAGATTTTGCAAAGACCTTTGGTAGTGAACTGGATCAAAGTAATGGAGATACTAAAGAATATTGGTGTGGATTGGAAAGATAGATTCTAGTAAAGGCTTTGTACAGAGAACAAACTGCAGATGTTGGGCTAGCAGATGGAGAGTCTGATCCCGGTGTGGTTGGAAGAGGAATGCAGCGAGGATGCTGCTAGTCACCCATGTTCAACATTTATGGAGAAGTAATGGTAAGAGAAATGCTTAAACAGAGTAACGATTGAAAGTTAGATATCAGCTGATGAAAGCTGTTAAATTTGTTGACTGCTTTGAATGGTCTGCAGTCTTTATTCAGTAGCTTCAATGCTGCAGCAATGACATATGGAATGAAGATCAATGCAGGCATGGCCAAAGTTATGACTATTTCTAGAAATACATGTGGAAAAAGTGAATATTTAAATAACGAGCAACAGTTGGATCAGCTGAGACAATTTAAATGTATGGGATGTCTGATGACCGAAGGTAGCAGATGTGCCAAGGAGTTGAATGTTAGCAGTACACAAAGGAGAAAGTCACGTTTAATAGAAAAAGGTATTGACTGGAGAACCGAAGAAAAGACTGAAGAGTTTACTGTGGAGTATAGTGCTGAAACATGGACATCAAGGAATGATACAAGGTTAATATAGCTTGATATCAGAAAAAACATTAATTGGAATCGGCACATGCTGAGATGAGATGTTGGAGATGTTGGGAGGGCGATGGAAGAGGAAAAGAAGGATGCTTCTGATCTAACTTTAGTTATGTGTCTACTATGCAATACCTTATCAAAGGCCCCTTGAAAATCCAAATCTATTAGGTTTACTACATTACCCTTATCTACCCTTCTGTTCAACAAATTCAATAAGATGGTCAAGCATGACCTTGCCTTTTGAAATCAGTGCTGACTACAGTTAAGAATATAGGAACAGAAGTAGACCATGTATCCCCTTGAGCCTGTTCCGCCATTCATTAAGATCATGGCTGATCTGTGACCTAACTCCATGTACCTGTCCCGAAGAAGGGTCACTGACCCGAAACGTTAACTCTGCTTCTCTTTTCACAGATGCTGCCAGACCTGCTGAGTGATTCCAGCATTTCTTGTTTTTATTTCAGATTTCCAGCATCCGCAGTATTTTGCTTTTATTTCCATGTACCTGTCTTTGCCTCATGTCCTTTATTACCTGTGGATAACAAAAACCTATCAATCTCAGCTTTAAAATTTCCAACTGATCTAGCATCAATTGCTTTTTGTGGAAGAGAGTTCTAAATTTCTAACACTCTTTGTGTGTAGTGTTCCCCAATTTCACTCTTGAAAGGTCTGGCTCTAATTTTTAGACTGCGTCCACTTAGTCCTAGACTCCTTAACCAACTGTATAGTTTCTGTCTGCCCTATCTGTCCCCCTTAATATCTTAAACTCCAATCAAATCACCCCTTAACGGTCTAAATTCCAGACAATGCAATCCTAGTTGGTATAGTAAAAGCAGAATACTGCAGATGCTGGAAATCTGAAATAAAAACAAGAAATGTTGGAAATACTCAGCAGGTCTGGCAGCATCTGTGGAGAGAGAAGCAGAGTTAACGTTAACTCTGCTTCTGTCTCCACAGATGCTGCCAGACCTGCCTAGTTTGTATAATCTCTCCTTGTAATTTAACGCTTGGAGTCTAGGTATCATTCTCTCCAAGGCCAATACTACAACTTGGCATCAATCCGACAATGTGGAAACCTGTGACCTCTTCCACCGAGAAGGACAATGACAGCAGATGCAAAGGAATAGCACCACCTGCAAATTCCCCTCTGAGCCACGCACCATCCTGACTTGGAATTATATCGCCGTTTCTTCACTGTCGCTGGGTCAAAATCCTGGAACTCCCTTCCTAACAGCACCCCACATGGACTGCAACAGTTCACGAAGACAGCTCACCACCTTGAGAGCAATTAGGGATGGGCAAAAAATGCCGGCCTAGCCGGCGATGCCCAAGTCCCATGAAAGAATAAAAAATTGCATCAAAGAATTCGATAAGTTTCAATAATAGTGCTGTTTCTAGATTTGTTTAATTGCATCTTTGAGTAAGGATTCCATTATCTTTCCTACCATTGATATACTAATTGATCTTTAGTTCTCTTGGACTTGTTCTCCCTTTTTAAATATAGGAACCACATTAGCTGTCCTTCAGTCCTCAGGCATTATTCCCTTTTCAAAGAAATTTTCATATATATGTAAAGGTGCCTCTGCTATCTCTTCCCCAGCTTTTGATATGTACTGAAGGAATCCATCTGGACCTTATCGTCTCTAAATTTGATTAGTTCATCAGTTATCTCCCCACCTTCCTGGCCTTTTTTTGATTTCCTCTAATGTCATGTCCACCCTATTGGTCTCCCTGGTAAGTAGAGGCAAATAATTATTTAATATTTCTGCCATTTTGCTGTCATTAGCTGTGAGTTTATCGTATGTATCCCTTAGTGGCCATGTCCCTATCCTGATTATTTGTGTGTTTAGAATACTTTACTATTTTTTAAATTCCTGGACAATTTAATTTTGTAGCTTCTCATTGCCTTTCTAATTGTTTTATTTTAACTTTCCTAATCTTTACATATTCCCTTTTTGGGATCCTCCCCTTTGTTGTTTAAGTACTTAGTGTAATGCCTTTTTCTTTTCTAGTTTTTCCTTTTTTAAAAATTCTTCTGTGGTATGTCATTCCTAATGAATATCATCTTGTTATTTGGTGGGATATTGTTCTCCAGAACTCGCTTATCACTGTTAAAGGTTTCCTACTCCTGATCTATTTCCTTGTTTGTCAGTAAATGTTTCCAGTTTATTTTCCTCAGTTTCATTCTCTCCTCTTAAAAACAACATTTTCCCCCTCCAGTTTATGACTTTGGTCTTTGTCTTGCATATGTCATTCTCAGTATTTATCTTGATTACTTATTATGTTGTGATTGCTATTGCCTAAATGACCCCCGACACTCACTTCTCATCTGTTTTTAAGCAGCTAAATACTTTTAAAACCATTGCCACACACTCGATTAAAATAGCTGTAACCCTTTGGCCTGCATTTGCTAGAAGTAGTTCCAGTGTTTAAAGAGTTGGGGCAGGCAAAGGGCTTAACTTGTAATATTTTTTGATTTGTTTGTTGCAAGTTTATGGAAATTATAAAAAGTCATAACATTTTTTGTTTGCTAATTATGTTGAAGAAACACAGCAGCTTTTTCCTTTTATTTTTCTTTGCCTGGGTCAGGTATTGCACAGGGCAAAGGTAGAGCAAAGCTGCTTCTGTGTTCTGTCAACAATGTGCTCTGATCCCAACCTCGAGGGCAATCCCCAGTGTAGTAGTATATTTTTTTCCACATTACAACTTGTATTTCTCTACTGTTTTGATTTTCAGTTAAATGTCTGAGCACAATACATCAAGGAAGAAACAGTATAGTGCATGCCAGGCAGGAGGGAAAACAGTGAAGATTAGCAGGTGGGGGGTGGCAAAGCCACTGTGGAAGAAGTTTAAGGATGGCTTTTAAAGCTGGCAAGTAGTAAAGCCGAGAGAACTAGATAGAGATCCAGAGGACAGAAGGTGTCGTGGCTAAATGAGCAACCACCAATTGTATAGCGGAGGGAGCAATATTCTGGGTTTGCCGCTTCAATACTATTTAATATTTTATTTAAGATTCTCTGAACTACATTTTCCATGTATTAGTTTTTTTTTACATTCTTAGCTTATCCCTTTTGCACTTGGAATCAGTCTTGCTATTCTACTCTGCATGTACTCTTTTCAGCATCTTGTGATACAGTGAAAAGTTTGACTGTACAAGCTATATTCCACTTAATTATATATTTAAGCATTCAGTTTCAGATCACCAGATCTCGACAATCAGTGATGAGTCTGCTATTGCTCTCTGCCTCTTGACAAGTCCTTCTGAGCTGATTGAATTTGAGTCATTTATAGAGTCATCGAATGACACAGCACTGAAGGGACCAGTTGGCCCATCATGTCTCTGATGCCTCTTTGGTACAGTTGTCCAATTAGTCCCACTCCCTGCTCTTTCCCCATAGCTCTTTTGCAAGTTACTATTGAATCTGCTTCCGCCACCCTTTCAGACAGTGCATTCCAGATTGTAGAAACTTTTTTTAAAAATTAAATCACAATGTGGGCATTGCTGTTCTCTATTTATGCTTGAGAAGGTGGCGGTGAGCTGACTTCTTGAGCTGCTGCAGTCCATGTGGTGAAGGTGCACCCACCGTGCTTTTAGGGAGAGAGTTTGACCCAACAATTATGAAAGAACAGTGACTATATTTCCAAGTCTGGATGGTGTGTGACTTGGAGGGGAACTTGCAGGTGTTGGTGTTCCCATGCGCCTGCTGACCTTGGTTTTTCTAGGTGGTAGAGGTCACAAATTTGGAAGGTGCTGTCACACTCTCTTGGCGAATTGCTGCAGTGCATCATGTAGATGGTACACACTGCTTCCACCGTGGTGGAGGGAGTGAATGTTTAAGGTGGCAGATTGTGTCCCCATCGAATGGGTTGTTTTGTCGCTATGTTTATAATTTTAAAAACGTTTCCTCGTCTCGTCTGATTCTTTTGCCAATTATAAATTTGTCCTCTGGCTACTGACCATTCTGCCACTGAAAACAGTTTCCCCTTTTATCTAAAGCCTTCATGATTTTGAACACCTGTATCCAATCTCCTCCCTCTCTGCTTTAAGGAAAATAATCCTAGCTTCTCCAATCTTTCCACATAATTGTAATCACCCATTCCTAATACCATTTTAGTAAATCTCCATTACACCCTTTCCAAGCCCTTGGCATCTTTCCTAAAGGGTGGTGCCCAGAGTTGGACACAATACTCATGCTGGGACCTGACCAGTGCTAAGGATTCCACATGTTTTCTTAACATCCTTGTCCTGGCACTTTGAAAGACCTGTGTATGTACACCCCACCACCCCCACCCCACCCAACCCAGGTTTCTCTGTGATCGCATCCCCTTTAAAATTGTTGCATTTAGTTATTTAGTTTATATTACCTCCTCATTCTGTTACCAAATGCATCACTTCACACTTCTCTGCATTAACTTCCATCTGCCATGTGTCTACCCATTTCACCAATCTGTTGATTTCCTCTTGAACTCTGTTAGTCTTCCTCGCTGTTTACTACATTTATTTTATTTTTTATTTATTTAGAGATACAGCACTGAAACAGGCCCTTCGGCCCACCGAGTCTGTGCTGACCAATAACCACCCATTTTATACTAACCTTACAGTAATCCCATATTCCCTACCACCTACCTACACTAGGAGCAATTTACAATGGCCAATTTACCTATCACCTGCAAGTCTTTGGATTTTGTGTTTTATATCAACTTTGAAATTGTGCCCTTATACCAAAGCCCAGATCATTAATATGCATCAAAAAGAACACTGGTCCTAATACAACACCTGCTGAGTATTACTGTATACTTCCATTCTGGGAAAAGAAGCATTCACCACTACTATTGTACTTTCTATATGGGGCGGGGGGAGTTTGTGGCGTAGTGGTAATGTCACTGAACTAGTAATCCAGAGGCCCAGGTTAATGCTGCGGGGACACTGATTCAAATCCCACAACGGCAGCTGGTGGAATTTAAATTCAATTAATTAATAAAAGTCTGGAATTGAAAGCTAGTCTCAGTAGTGGTGCCATGAAAGTATCATCGATTGTTGTTTAAAAACCCTATCTGGTTCAGTAATGTCCTTTAGGAAAGGAAATCTGCTGTCCTTAACTGGTTGGCCTACATGTGACTCCAGACCCACAGCAATATGGTTGACTCTTAACTGCCCTCTGAAAGACATAAGCCATTTGGTTGTTAAGGGCAATTAGGGATGGGCAACAAATGCTGGTCTTGCCAGCGATGCCCACATCCCATGAAAGAACAAAAAAAACGTTGTTGCTTGGCCAATTTTGGATCCACACTGACCCTCTAATTATATAAGTTTTAATTTTGCAATCAGTCTGCTATGTGGTACTTTGTAAAATTCCTTTTGGAAGTCACAACATCAATTGCACTACTCTCAGCAACCCTCTTTGTTGACTTCACCAAGGAACTCATGTACCTGTGATGCATTTTTTTTCAATCAGGTGACTTTCAGTGTAAAATGACCCAGCAATATAGATGTAACATGGGGAATGAAACTGAGTCAATTGTTCTTTCAGAGAGCCGGTGTGGACGTGATGGGCTAAATGGCCTCCTCCTGCACTGTAACAAATCTGTGATTCTGTGATCTCTCTAAATAGCATAATCCCCACCTAAAATATGAAGACATATCTCCAAACTTGGAAGTAGAGTGGTTGAGTGCCTTGTTGAGCTGTTATATCCACCTTACACTGCTTGTCATAGGCCGAGTGGCCTCCTTCTCTATCAAGTCCATGCTGGCTCTCCATAGTTAGTAATTTAGGAGTTGGTTGGTATTACCTGGAGTTTTTTTTCCCCTGTTTTCCTGCAAATTCTGTCTACTTTCCATGAGATATGGGTTTCCTGTTGGGGTATGGTTCAGCAGGCACTTTCTTGTATCTCTTTCAAGTGCTTATTCGTACAAAGCCAATCTTGGTGTCTACACCATGAACATCCAGGAGGGGTTGTTGGATAGGGAATAGAAATATCTCTTTCCTGTCTCAGGTGTGTTGGAGCCATGTGTTCAAGGCCATTATGCTGTCAAGTATTGGACAATCAGTGAAAGAGTGGGAAGGAGTAACAATCTTGTAATATAAACAAAGCACTATAATTTGCTTTGTTGCGAAGTTGAAAAACAAGATCTTGGCTTTAACCACCTAGCTCAATGCAGCCCAGTCTCTGCCAGTCATGGATGAGCTGGATGAACAGCCAACTAAATCAGAACTCAGTGATGCCATTGATTCTCTAGCCAGTGAAAAAGCCCCTGGGAAGGACGGCATTACCCCTGAAATAATCAAGAGTGCCAAGCCTGCTATACTCTCAACACTCCATGAACTGCTTTGCTTGTGCTGGGATGAGGGAGCAGTACCACAGGACATGCGCGATGCCAATATCACCCTCTATGAGAACAAGGTGACCGCGGTGACTGCACCAATGACTGTGGAATCTCCCTGCTCGGCATAGTGGGGAAAGTCTTCACTCGAGTCGCTTTAAACAGGCTCCAGAAGCTGGCTGAGTGTGTCTACCCTGAGGCACAGTGTGGCTTCCGAGTAGAGAGATCCACCATTAACATGCTGTTCTCCCTTCGCTAGCTACAGGAGAAATGCCATGAACAACAGATGCCCTTCTACGTTGCTTTTATAGATCTCACCAAAGCCTTTGACCTCGTCAGCAGATGTGGTCTCTTCAGACTACTAGCAAAGATCGGATGTCCACCAAAGCTACTAAGTATCATCACCTCATTCCATGACCATATGATGAAGGGCACAATTCAGCATAGCGGTGCCTCATCAGACCCCTTTCCTATCCTGAGTGGCGTGAAACAGGACTGTTCTTGCACCTACACTGTTTGGGATCTTCTCCCTGCTGCTCTCACATGCGTTCAAGTCTTCAGAAGAAGGAATTTTCCTCCACACAAGATAATATGGCAGGTTGTTCAACCTTGCCCGTCTTAGAGCGAAGACCAAAGTACGGAAGGTCTTCATCAGGGAACTCCTCTTTGCTGACGATGCTGCATTAACATCCCTCACAGATGAGAGTCTGCAGAGACTCATCGACAGGACTGCGGCTACCTGCAATGAATTTGGCCTAACCATCAGCCTCAAGAAAACGAACATCATGGGACAGGACGTCAGAAATACTCCATCCATCAATATCGACGACCACACTCCGGAAGTGGTTCAAGAGTTCACCTACCTAGGCTCAAGTATCACCGGTAACCAGTCTCTCGATGCAGAAATCAACAAGCGCATGGGAAAGGTGTCCGCTGCTATGTCCGGACTGGCCAAGAGTGTGGGGAAAATGGTGCACTGACACGGAACACAAAAGTCCGCGTGTATCAAGCCTGTGTCCTCCGTACCTTGCTCTACGGCAGCGAGGCCTGGACAACGTATGTCAGCCAAGAGCGATGTCTCAATTCATTCCATCTTCGTGACCTCTGTAGAATCCTTGGCATCAGGTGGCAGGACCGTATCTCGAACGCAGAAGTCCTCGAGGCAGCCAACATCTCCAACATATACACCCTACTAAGCCAGTGGCGCTTGAGTTGGCTTTGCCATGTGAGCCGCATGGAAGATGGCAGGATCCCCAAGGACGCATTGCACAGCGAGCTCGTCGCTGGTATCAGACCCACTGGCTGTCCTCGTCTCCGCTTTAAAGACGTCTGCAAACGCGACATGACGTCCTGTGACATTGACCACAAGTCGTGGGAGTCAGTTGCCAGTGATCGCCAGAGCTGGCGGGCAGCCATAAAGATGGGGCTGAAGTGTGGTGAGTCAAAGAGACTTAGCAGTTGGCAGGAAAAAAGACAGAAGCGCAAGGAGAGAGCCAACTGTGTAACAGCCCTGACGACCAATTTTATCTGCAGCACCTGTGGAAGAGTCTGTCGCTCTAGAATTGGGCTTTTATAGCCACTCCAGGCGCTGCTTCACAAACCACTGACCACCTCTAGGCGCTTACCCATTGTCTTTCGAGACAAGGAGGCCAAAGAGAAGAGATGTCAGCATGTGATGAATTTTTTTTACGCATTTTTTTCAAATGCAGTTTTTGTTTTAAAGATTGAATGTAGAGTGAATCAATACTGAGAAATAGATTGCAGAGCTGTGTCCGATGGGAAGAAAGGGGGTGGGTGTGCACGTGTAGTGGGGTAAGGTGGGGGTGAGGAAATGCAGATGAGATCACTGGGCTGCAGAGAGCAACCTAGTTTTTTCTTGGTCCAGGGATATTTCGATCAATAGTAGCCTCCTCGCTGAGTGCAGCTAACTCAGCATAGACCCAAGGTTTCGGCATGGCTATTGTGTTATGAAGTGTACTGAGACCGAGGTAATTTTCAAATACATTGTAGTTGCTGCATATTGATCGTTACTCGCACACTTCATTCCCTAAAACAATGGTAGAAAGACATGCCTGAGCTTTGGGATTGCCAGACTAGCTTAGATAGGGAATGCACTTAGATTTGCATTGATCTGTTGAAACATGTGAGCTTACAAAAAAAAAACTCCTAATACAATTTTACTGAAATCGTTTTTACAAATGAGCAGAATTCTTTAAACCAGCGCAACTGCCATAGGAAGTTGTTCAGGCTCTTAAATTGCTAAACATTGACTTGGAGTGAAGGATTCTTGTGATAGAGAAAGGCGACTTTGTCATTTGCTTTATCCTGATCACTTCAGGTTTTCCATGCTTTCAAACCACAGTGAAATCTTCACTTGATATTGTAGACCCACAGTAATGTGTCCACAATTCTGTACTTTTTTTTTTGAATTGTTCATGAGATATGGGTGTTGCTGGCCAGGCCAGCATTCATTGCTCATCCCTAATTGCCCTTCAGAAGGTGGTGGTAGTGAGCTGCCTTCTTGAACTGCTGCAGTCCTTGGGGTGTAGGTACACACAGTGCAGTTAGGAAGGGAGTTCCAGGATTTTGACCCAGCAGCAGTGAAGGAACGACTATATAGTTCCAAGTCAGGATGGTGTGTGGCTTCGAGGGGAGCTTGCAGATAATTGTGTTCCCATGCATCTGCTGCCCTGGTCCTTCTAGGTGGTAGAGGTTGCGGGTTTGGAAGGTGCTGTCAAATGAGCCTTGTTGAGTTGCTGCAGTGCATCTTGTAGATGGCACACACTGCTCCCATTGTGCGTCCGTGGTGCAGGGAGCGAATGTTGAAGGTGATGAATGGGGTGCCAATCAAGCGGGTTGCTTTGTCCTGGATGGTGTTGAGCTTCTTGAATGTTGTTGGAGCTGCAACCATCCAGGCAAGTGGAGAGTATTTGATCACACTCCTGACTTGTGCCTTGTAGATGGTGGACAGGCATTGGGGAGTCAGGAGATGAGTTACTCGCTGCAGGATTCTTCACCTCTGACCTTCTCTTGTAGTCACAGTATTTATGTGGCTGGTCCAGTTCAGTTTCTGGTCATTGGTGACTCCCAGGGTGTTTGTGGGGGATTCAGCAGTAGTAATGCCATTGAACATCAAGGAGATGGTTAGATTCGGTCTCGTTTTCAGATGGTCATTGCCTGGCACTTGTGTGACTCCCAAGCCTGAATGGTCAGGTCTTGCTGCATACGGACACGGGCTACTTAAGTATTTGAGGAGTCGTGAATGGTACCGAACATTGTGCAATCATCAGTGAATATAGTCACTTCTGAACTTATGATGGAGGGAAGGTCATTCATGAAGCAGATGAAGATGGTTGGGCCTAGAACACTACCCTGAGGAACTCCTGCAGTGATGTCCTGGGACTGAGATGATTGACCTCCAACAGCCATAACCATCTTCCTTTGTGCTAGGTATAATGCCAACCAGCAACAGTTTACCCCCTGATTCCCGTTGACTTCAGTTTTGCTAGGGCTCCTTGATGCTGCCTTGATTTCAAGGGCAGTCTCACCCCATCTCTTGAGTTCTCCTTTTTTGTCCATGTTTGGGCAAAGGCTGTAATAAGGTCAAGAGCTGAGTGGCCCTGGTAGAATCCAAACGGCATTAGTGAGCAGGTTATTGCTGAGCAAGTGCCACTTGGTAGTACTGTCGATGACCCCTTCCATCACTTTGTTGATGATCGAGAGTAGCCAGGTCATTGGTCTGGTTGGATTTGTCCTGCTTTTTGTGTACAGGACGTACTTGGGCAATTTTCCACATTGTCGAGTAGATGTCAGTGTTGTAGCTGTGCTGGAACAGCTTGGCTAGGGGCACGGCTAGTTCTGGGGCCCAAGTCTTCAGTACTATTGTCAGACTGTTGTCGGGGCCCATAGCCTTTGCAGTATTCAGTGCCTTCACGTGAAGTGAATCGGATTGGCTGAGACTGGTATCTGTGATGCTGGAAACCTCGGGAGGAGGCCATGATGCATCATCCACTCGGCCTTTCTGGCTGAAGATGGATGCAAATGCTTCAGCCTTGTCTTCTGCCCTGACTTGCTGGACTCCCGCCATCATTGAGGCTGGGATGTTTGTGGAGCCTTCCCCTCCTGTTAGTTGTTTAATTGTCCACCACCATTCGCGACTGGATGTGGCAGGACTGCAGAGCTTAGGTCTAATCCGTTGGTTGTGCGATTGCTACGCGATGTTGGAATTCGGAAGCTGGTTTCATTTGAATGAAAGTGGAAAGCCTGTTTTGGCACATTGAGTGTCTGCATGTATAGCTCTGACTGAAAGGGGTAGGGGGCGTGGCACATGGAGCCCCATCTCTTGAAATAGAATGTTCTATTCAGTGCAGAGTAAAAGTGCTTTCCAAGTTACCTGCATTCTCACACTGCATGTTTTTTCTTGGGGATTGGAAAAGAAGCGCATGGGGCTTCTGTGCAAGATAATGCCAAATGTGGCTTGTTTTTTGCTGATGTCTTTGCTCCTCAAGAAATTGTCTGAGACTGCTTCAGGCTTTAGAGCTTGGGGTTCATTCAGTAGTGTAAGGTCTGAGCTGCATTCAGTTCAGAGACATGTAGAATGTGTGAAACGTATTAGCATAGGGTGATTAACATTATAGAATTTCTGTTTGTGCCATGAGGGTTGCTTTAATATCAAAGCTGCTTAGTTGACTTGACACACTTTTAGGGTGATTATTTCCCCCTCCCTGGGTTTCTGTAAACAGATTTTAGTTCCTCACGTGCTAAACTAAATACATTGCAGCTGCACTGCATTTATTGAGGCCGGGTTTAGAACTGGGCATGTGGCTTCTAAAGGTGCTTTTATGTTGTGTGAATGCTTTTAACTGCTGGTGTGCAGTTCACCCAGAGTTGATGGCAATTGAAGGAAACCTCTATGGTAGTGGTGATTACTTTTTGGTTGCGAGATCTTGTTTTCTGCCATCAAAACAAAACACTGTGATGGTTCAATACATCAGTCCTCCATTTTATGTCTCAATGTGAGCATGCTGACATGCGGCACCGGCTCATTGTGAATTTCTAGGCATGGTGCATCCAGTTTCCTCCCTCACCAGTGCACATTCCATTTCTTAGCACAAGAGCAGGAGATGAACCTCTGAGGTCAGTCTGGCGTTGCTGTCCCAAAACTTGGGTTAAATCTAAAAGGGCCTTAAATTCTTGTAAACTTAACTTTCAGTTTCAAGAATTAATTTCAACGCCTGCAGCCTTCCAGTTCAGAAGTTAAATTCTACTGTTGCGTAATTGGAAATTTAAGCATTGATACACCATATATACTTCAAGTGCATTACACTTTCAATGGTAAATAGGTTTTGCTGAATACTTTATCAGTGGTGTAGGAAAATAAAGATGTTGTACTGACCAAAATTTAATTGTTGAAACATGTTTTAGTTTACTATTGTAGTGTTGTTCATTGTGCTATTTATTAGAAAGTGCTAATTTACTCAACGTTTTGTCACAACAAATATTCCTGTTTTGAAGCATGATTGACTGTGGTGCTATATAGGCTTTGTGTTGAAATCTGTGGTTTGGTTACTGCTGCGGTTGAGAGCTTATCTAGCAAATGACTGAGCTGTACAGGCGATTAATGTGTTAACTTTGATTCCTGGCCTGACGTCACTTGATCCCGGCGAGGGTAGCAATATATGTGCTGTCTAGGATTTGGGAATGGAAAATTCACCAGAGGCCTTGCTCACAATTGGTGTCATGATTCCTATTACAACTTTTTGTCAAATAAGAACAGATTTAGGAAGAGATGTGATAGCCTCACATAGCTCAGTCGACTACTGGCACTCACTGTGAAGACACAATACATGAATAATTGGGAAGGGTAATGGAAGAAGTTGGTGGAGCCTTATCCCAAGCAGGGAAGGAAGAATTAGTGATGAGGAATGGCCTGATAGTTCAGACTTACTTTCTTGTATAATATTTAATTGGAAGTTCAGTTAATGGAAGTAATGAAATTTTTTTCCATTTTATTTTTTATTTAAATATTGCTTTAAGTTTTTGTTCTAGTTTCTCCGAACGGTACACTATCTGAGAGCAGGCAGTTTACTTTCAGATTGCTTCAGTGAACTGGCAGGAACAAGATGTGCAAGAGTTGTCTTTGAGAAAATGCTTCCAGAAATCCACATTTCGTAGTGTTGGTCTTGACTCGAGCTGAGTCAAGTCTTGGATTCAAGCCCCACTCCAGAGGTTTGAGATCGAAATCAAGGTTGACAATTCTGTGCGTTAAGTTGTTAAATCATGCCCTGCCAGGTGAACATAAAAGATCCTGTGGCACTATTCAAAGAATAGTAGGGCAATTCTCCGTGTTTTGGGCAATATTTATCACTCAACCAACATCATTCAAGGCAGCTGATCTGATCGTTCCTTATTGCCGTTTGTGGAACCTGGCTGTTTGCAATTGACTATTGTGTTTCTCACTATTACAGTAGTGATGACACTTCAAAAAGTAATTAATTGACTGTGTAGCACTTTGGGAGATCTGGATGTCATGAATGCTGCTACATAAAAAAAGTTAGCTTTTGAATTAGTGTTTAATTTACTGCCATCCCAGGAATGCTTACCTTGAAGTTCTGCTCTTCTCTTTGATGGGATTTCCGTTTGTCTCTTTGTTCGCCTTCATTAATTTCTATTTCCCTTCTCATATTTGATCAGATATCCACCAAAACTCATTTTCGTAGTCATATCTCTGTCCTCAGCAACTGTCTCCGGCTCTGACTTATTTCACGTGGTTTCCAACTAAAATTCCACCTTTCATGCTTCAGATCCACCCACGATTACAGGTATCTCCGAAGCATTCAATGTTCCTGAAACTGCTGTTCTTGCTGCATCTTGAGATCCACACTCTGTGCCATACGCCGCCACAGGCACACTCTCGACCCCTCTTTTAGAAAAATAGGAGCAGGAGTAGGCTATTCGGCCCTTTGAGCCTGCTCCGCCATTCAATACTATCATGGCTGATCCCTTAAGCCCTAAGAACTATATCTAACTCTTCCTTTCTTGAAAATATTTAATGATTTGGCCTCAACTGCTTTCTGTGGTAGAGAATTCCACAGGTTCACCACTCTCTGGGTGAAGAAATCTCTCCTCGTCTCAGTCCTAAATGACTTACCCCCTATCCTTAGACTGTGACCCCTGGTCCTGGACTCCCCTGCCATTGGGAACATCCTTCCTGCATCTAGTCTGTCCAGTCCTGTTAGAATTTTGTAGGTTTCTATGAGATCCCTCTCTTTCATCTAAACTCCAGCGGATACAAGCCTAATTGACCCAATCTCTCTCTCCATACGTCAGTCCTGCCATCCCAGAAATCAGTCTGGTGAACCTTCGCTGCACTCCATAGCAATAACATCCTTCCTCAGATAAGGAGACCAAAACTGCACACAATACTCAAGGTGTGGTCTCACCGAGGCCTTGTATAATTACAGCAAGACATCTCTCCTCCTGTACTCTAATCCTCTCGCTATGAAGGCCAACATATCATTTGCCTTCTTAACTGCCTGCTGCACCTGCATGCTTACTTTCAGCGACTGGTGCACAAGGACACCCAGGTCTCGCTGCACCTCCCCCTTTCCCAATCTATCGCCCTTCAGATAATCGGACTTCCTGTTTTTGCTACCAAAGTGGATAACCTCACATTTATCCACATTATACTGCATCTGCCATTTTTTGTCCACCCACTCAACCTGTTCAAATCATACTGGAGCTTCTCTGCATCCTCCTCACAGCTCACACTCCCACCCAGCTTTGTCTTGTCTGCAAACTTGGATGTATTACATTTAGTTCCCTCATCTATATCATTATAGATAGCTGGGGTCCTAGCACTGATTCCTGCAGTATCCCACTAGTCACTACCTGCCACTCTGAAAAAGACCCGTTTATTGCTACTCTTTGTTTCCTGTCTGCCAACCAGTTCTCTATCCATGTCAGTAGCTTGCCCCCAACCCCATGTGCTTTAATTTTGCACGCTAATCTCTTATGTGGGACCTTATCAAAAGCCTTCTGAAAGTCCAAATACACCACATCCACTCGTTCTCCATTATCTATTCTACTGGTTACATCCTCAAAAAATTCCAGTAGATTTGTTAAACATGATTTCCCTTTTATAAAACCATGTTGACTTTGTCCAATCCTGTCATTGTTTTCCAAGTGCTCTGCTATTACATCTTTTATAATGGACTCTAGCATTTTCCCCACTGCTTATGTCAGGCTAACCAGTCTATAATTGCCTGTTTTCTGTCTACCTCCTTTTTTAGATAGTGGGGTTACATTGGCTACCCTCCAATCCGTTGGAACTGTTCCAGAGTAGAAAATTTTCAAAAATGACCAGCAATGCATCTACTATTTCTAGGGCCACTTCCTTAAGCACTCTGGGATGTAGATTATCAGGCCCTGGGGATTTATCGGCCTTCAATCCCGTCAATTTCCCTAACACCGTTTCCCTGTTAATACTGATTTCATACAGTTCCTTCTTCTCGCTAGACCCATGTTCCCCAACATTTCTGGGAGGTCATTTGTGTCCTCCTTTGTGAAGACAGAACCCAAGTATGTGTTTAATTGGTCTGCATTTCTTTGTTCCCCATTTTAAATTCCCCGGTTTCTGACTAAGTGATCCACATTTGTCTTCAATAATCTTTTCCACTTCACATATCTGTAGAAGCTTTTACAGTCAGTTTTTATGTTCTCTGCAAGCTTACTCTCATAGTCTATTTTCCCCTTCTTAATCAATCCCTTTGTCATCCTTTGCTGAATTCTAAACTGCTCCCAATCCTCAGGTTTGCTGCTTGTTCTGGCCATTTTATATTTCTCCTCCTTGGATCTAATATTATCCATAATTTCTTTCGTAAGCCATGGTTGAGCCACCCTTCCTGTTTTATTTTTGAACCAGACAGGAATGAACAATTGTTGTAATTCATCCATGTGCTCTTTAAATGCTGGCCATTGCGTATCCACTGTCAACCCTTTAAGTAACATTCCCCAATCTATCAGAGCCAACTCGCGCCTCATACCTTCATAGTTTCCTTTATTTAGATTCAGGACCCTAGTCTCGGAATCATCTCAGAATTCTTCATTAAGATGGAGAATGAGAATCATGTTATGGTAGCTCTTCCCCAAGGGACCCCGCACAACAAGATTGTTAACTAATCCTTTCTCATTTAGCAATACCCAGTCAGGATGGCGTGTTCCCTAGTTGGTTCCTCAATGTATTGGTCCAAAAAAGCCATCACATACACACTCCAGGGATTCCTCCTCTACAGTATTCTTGCTAATTTGGTTTGCCCAATCTATATGTAGATTACGGTCACCCATAATTACAATTGCATGCTTCTCTAATTTCCTGTTTAATGCCATCCTTACATCACTGCTGTTTGGGGCGTCCATATACAACCGCCACCAATGTTTTCTGTCACTTGGTGTCTCTTGGCTCTAGCCATACAGATGCCACATCAGAATTCTCTGAGCGAATATCCTTCCTCACTATTGTATTGATTTCCTCTTTTACTAACAACACCATTCCACCTCCTTTCCCATTTTGCCTGTCCTTGTTAAATATTGAATACCGCTGGATGTTTAGTTCCCATCCTTGGTCATCCTGCAGCCATGTCTCCGTAATCACAACTATATCTGAGTCATTTACATATATTTGTGCGGTTAATTCGCCTACCTTATTGCGAATACTCCATGCATTGAGACGCAATGCCGTTAGGCTTGTCTTTTTAACATTCACACTCTGGGCCGAAGGGCCTGTTTCAGTGCTGTATCTCTAAAATAAAAAAAATAGATAAATTCTTGGTCATCTTAGCATTATTTTGCACTATGGCCCTATTTGTTTCTTGCCCTTGATTTCTATGCCTTCCATTTTTGCCTTTTTGTTTCTTATCTTTCGTTTCTATCCTTGTTTCCTCCTCCTTGGTCTCCCCGCTCAGGTTTCCATCCCCCTGCCATTCTAGTTTAAATCCTCCCCAACAGCACTAGCAAACGGCCCCGCGAGCACATCGGTTCTGGTCCTGCCTGGGTGTAACTCGTCCTGCTTGTACAGGTCCCACCTTCCCCAGAACCGGTCCCGATGTCCCAGGAATCTAAATCCCCTTCTCCTGCACCGTTTCTCCAGCCATGCATTCATCTGGTCTATTCTCCTGTTCCTATACTTACTAACATGTGGCACAGGAAGTAATCCTGAGATTACTACCTTTTGAGGTCCTGCTTTTTAATTTAGCTCCTAACTCCTTCAATTCATCTTGCATGACCTCATTCCTTTTTCTACCTATGTTGTTGGTACTGGCATGTATCACAACCACTGGCTGTTCACCCTCCCCCTTCAGAATGTCCTATAGCCGCTCCAAGACATGCTTGACCCGAGCACCAGGGAGGCAACATCCCATCCTGGAGTCTCGTTTGCGGCCACAGAAACTCCTGTCTGTTTCCCTTACAATTAAATCTCCTATCACTGTCACTCTCCCAGTATTTTCACCCCTCCTGTGCGGCAGAGCCATCCGTGGTGTCATGAACTTGGCTGTGGCTGCTTTCCCTGGGAGATCATTTCCCCCCAACAGTATTCAAAGTGATATATCTGTTTGAGAGGGGGATGGCCACAGGGGACTCCTGCACTTCCTGCCTGTGCGTACTCTACTTCTCCGACTGGTGGTCACCCATCCCTTTACTGCCTGTGCAGCCAATACTTGCAGTGTGACCACCTCACTAAACGTGCTATCCAAGACGTCCTCAGCATCTCGGATGCTCCACAGTGAATACATCCGCAGCACCAACTCGCTCTATCTTAAAGGTGTCCTGTTCCACAATTTCATTTCATCTGTTGTCTCATCTGACGCCTTAAAAACTTTTCTCTTCTTTCAGGCGTTGAGGATTGCAAGCTCCAACAACTCATGGGTACCAACACCCCTCCAGATCTTTCTTTCCCCCTCACATCCCTCTGACCCCACCCCTTTAATCTTAACTCTTACTATGTATTCCCGATACCTTCTGACCTTCTTGTCTGGTCCTGAATGGTCTGGCCTTAACAAGGAACTCAGCTTTACCCCTTATGTCCCCATCTCAAAGAATTTCGAGCTCGGTGCGATGTTGAGCGCTCGATTCATTGCTTTCCCCTCCATACCCACTTCTTTGGCCAGGAGTCCTCCCTCTCGCACAGTGGACCCTTTTACCCGTCTCCAGTATTCTCCCTCCACCTTGACCCCTCCCTCTGGCCTCGTACTTTCTCTTGATATTTTCTTTGAGAACTGCTGGCGTGACATTGGCCGTCTCAATTTCTCTGCTCCAGTCAGTCACACTAACTTATCTCGCTGAACTTGCTGCATTCTGTTCTCTCAGATCCAACCCTAATATCGTTATCAAACCTGCTGACAAGGGGTGTGCTGTTTTTGTCTGGTGAACTGACCTCTACCTATCAGAGGCTGAATGCCAATCTCTGACATTTCCTCCTACTTGTACCATGACTCCACCACCGAACATCAAGCCATTGTTTCCAAGGCTGCTAATGACCTCATAACCTCTGGCGATCTTCTTGACCGTGTTCGACCCATTTCCCACACTTCTGCCCTCACCCCTTCCCCTCCCTCCCAGAATCGCGACAGGGTTTCCCTCATCTTCACTTTCCACCCCACCAATCTCCACATCTAAAGGATCATCCTCTGCCATTTCTGCCATTTCCAGTGTGATGCCACCACCAAACACATCATCTCCTCCCCTCCCTGTCAGCATTCCGAAGGGACCATTCCCTCCACAGCACCCTGGTCCACTCCTCCAAAACCTCGTCCCTTTCGTACAACACAATCGCAGGAGGTGTAATACCTGCCCTTTTACCTCCTCTCTCTCTCCTCATCATCCAAGGCCCCAAACACTCCTTCCAGGTGAAGCAGTGATTTAATTGTACTTTCAATTTAGCATACTGTATTCACTGCTCACATTGCAGTCTATTCTACAGTGGGGAGACCAAACACCGATTGGGTGACCACTTTGCTGAACACCTCCGCTTGGTCCGCAAGCATGATCCCGAGCTTTCGGTTGCTTGCTATTTTAATTCACCACCTTGTTCTCATGCCCACATTTCTGTCCTCGGCCTGCTGCAGTGTTCCAATGAACATGAACGCAAACTCAAGGAACTGCACCTCATCTTTTGGTTAGGCACTCTACAGCCTTCTGGACTCAATATTGCATTCAATAATTTCAGACCGTGTGCCCAATTATTTTTTGTTAAATTTTATATATTTTTTAACCATGTGCTGGTCTTAAACGTATTTTTCATGTTTTTGTTTTCGTGCAGCGCTGTTGGTTATTCTGCCATTCTGGACTCATGCTTTTTCTTTTGCTACAACTATTTAGCACTCCATTTGCATTATGTTCCATGACATCCATCATTTAATCTCTCCTCACCACCCCCCCCCCCACTTTCCGTCCTGTCAGAATCCTTATTTTTCTTCCCCACCCCCCTCCCCAACACCCCTTTCACTTGATCAAAAACTGTTACATTTCTAACTTTTGGCAGTTCTGATGAAAGGTCACAGACCTGAAAGGTTAACTCTGTTTCTGTCTACATAGATGCTGCCAGACCTGCTGAGTATATACTGCACTTTGTGTTCTCATTTCAAAGTTCCAGCATCCGCAGTATTTTGCTTTTATTAACTTGTTCTGATATTGAATAACTTCTCCTTCAACTCCACTCGCTTCCTCCAAATAAAAGGTTTTGCTGTGGATACTTGGATGGGTTCTAGCTATGCCTGTCTTTTTGAGAGATATGTGGAACATTGCTTATTCCAGTCCTTCTCGGGACCCCAATCCCTCAACTCTTTTTCCAGTACATTGATGACTGTATCAGTGCTGTTTCCGGCTCCTGCCCTGAACTGGAAAATTTAATCACTTTGCTTCCAATTTCCACCCTTCTCTCACTTTCACATGGTACATCTCTGTCTCTTTCCTTCTCTCCCTCGTCTTCTCAGCCTATTCCCAGCAATGGAGACGAGCAACAAATTTATTATAAGCACACTGACTCCCACAGCTACCTGGACTGCACTTCCTCACGCCCTGCTTCCTGTAATGGCTACACTCTATCCTCCCAATTTCTCCATTGCATCTGTTCTGGTGATGTAACTTTCCACACCAGCGCTTCAGATATGTTTTCCTTTTTCCTCAACTGAGGGTTCACACCCACTGTGGTTGATAGGGCCCTCAACCGTGTCAGATCTATTTCCTGTTCTTCTCTCACACCCGCCCTTCCCTCCCAGAACCATGATAGGGTTCCACTTGTCCTCGCCTTCGATCTCACCAGCCTCCGGGTTCAATGATCAACTAAATCTTTTTTGCCCAGTTTGTTTGCTGAGTTATCTCCCCAGTGGTAGTAACACTTTATTTTGTTGAGCTATTTCTTTAAAAGAACCTCTGAGAAAGATGTTACCACATGTCAGTTCGCTATAGGAAACAATGTCCATACAATACTTAAGGGTGGAGGGGAAATTGACGGCAGATCCACCAAGGCTACTCTAAAGAATATTTGTATTTTTGACTTGCAATTTTTTTATATGCTATTTGCATTTCATTACAGTATGATTTCCAGAGCTAATAGTCATTATTAAATAGCTTGGATGCTTTAACAGGTTTTAAAAATTCATTCATGGAAGGTGGGCTTCGCTGGCTAGGCCAGCATTAATTGCCCATCCCTAATTGCCCTTCAGAAGGTGGTGGTGAGCTGTCGTCTTGAACCGCTGCAATCCATGGGAGGTAGGTACACTCATAGTGCTGTTAGGAAGGGAGTTTCAGGATTTTGACCCAGCGACAGTGAAGGAACGGTGATATTGTTCCAAGTCAGGATGGTGTGTGACTTGGAGGGGAACTTGCAGGTGGTGGTGTTCCCATGCATTTTCTGCCCTTGTCTTTCTAGTTGGTAGAGGTTGTGGGTTTGGAAGGTGCTGTCTAAGGAGCCTTGGTGTGTTGCTGCAGTGCATCTTGTAGATGGTACACACAGCTGCCACTGTGCGTTGGTGGTGGAGGGAGTGAATGTTTGTTTGTGGATGGGGTGCCAGTCAAGCAGTCTGCTTTGTCTTGGATGGTGTCTAGCTTCTTGAGTGTTGTTGGAGCTGCACCCATCCAGGCAAGTGGAGCATATTCCATCACGCTCCTGACTTGTGCCTTGTAGATGGTGGACAGGCTTTGGGGAGTCAGGAGGTGAGTTACTCGCCGCAGGATTCCTAGCCCCTGACCTGCTCTTGTAGCCACGGTATTTATATGGCTATTCCAGTTCAGTTTCTGATCAATGGTAACCCCTAGGATGTTAGTGGGAGATTCAGCGATGGTAATGCCATTGAATGTCAAGGGGAGATGGTTAGATTCTCTCTTGTTGGAGATGGTCATTGCTGGCATTTGTGTGGCGTGAATGTTACTTGCCACTTATCAGCCCAAGCCTGGATATTGCCAAGTCTTGCTGCATTTCTACACGGACTGCTTCAGTATCTGAGGAGTCACGAATGGTGCTGAACATTGTGCAATCATCAGTCAACATCCCCTCTTCAGATTGAAGGAAGGTCATTGATGCAGCAGCTGAAGATGGTTGGGCCTCGGACACTACCTTGAGGAACACCTGCCGTGATGTCCTGGAGCTCCAACAACCACAACCACCTTCCTTTGCGCTAGTTATGACTCCAGCCAGCGGAGGGTTTCCCCCCGATTCCCATTGACCTCAGTTTTGCTAGGGCTCCTTGCTGCCATACTCGGTCAACTGCTGCCTTGATATCAAGGGCAGTCACTCTCACCTCACCTCTTGAGTTCAGCTCTTTTGTCCATGTTTGAACCAAGGCTGTAATGAGGTCAGGAGCTGAGCGGCCATGGCGGAACCCAAACTGAGCATCACTGAGCAGGTTACTGTTAAGCAAGTGTCACTTGATACTGTTGATGACACCTTCCATCACTTTACTGATGGAGAGTAGACTGATGGGGCAGTAATTGGCTGTTGGACTTGTCCTGTTTTGGTGTACAGGACATACCTGGGCAATTTTCCACATTGCAGGGTAGATGCCAGTGTTGTAGCAGTACTGGAACAGCTTGGCTAGGGGCATGCCAGGTTCTGGAGCACAGGTCTTCAGTAATATTGCCGGAATATTGTCAGGGCCCATAGGTTTTGCAATATCCAGTGCCATCAGTCGTTTTTTAATAACACACGGAGTGAATTGAATTGGTTGAAGTCTGGCATCTGCGATGCTGGAGACTTCAGGCGGAGGCCGAGATGGATTATCAACTCGGCGCTTCTGACTGAAGATGTTTGCAAATGCTTCAGCCTTATCTTTCGCACTGATGTGCTGGTTTCCCCCATCATTGAGGATGGGGATATTTGTGGAGCCATTTCCTCCAGATAGTTGTTTAATTGTCCACCACTATTCACGGCTGGATGTGGCAGGACTGCAGAGCTTAGATCTGATCCGTTGGTTAAGGGATTGCTTAGCTCTGTCTATCGCAGTTTGGCATGCCAGGTAGTCCTGGGTTGTAGCTTCACCAGGTAGACGCCTCATTTTGAGGTATGCCTGGTGCTGCTCCTGGCATACCCTCCTGCATTCTTCATTGAACCAGGGTTGGTCTCCTGGTTTGATGGTAATGGTAGAGTGGGGGATATGCCGGGCCATGAGGTTCCAGATTGTGGTCGAGTACAATTCTGCTGCTGCTGATGGCCCACAGTGCCTCATGGGTGCCCAGTTTTGCATTGCTACATCTGTTCGAAATCTATCCCATTTAGCACGGTGGTAATGCCACACAACACGATGGACGGTATCCTCAATGTGAAGACGGGACTTTGTCTCCACAAGGACTGTGCGGTGGTCACTCCTACCAATACCGTCATGGACAGATGCATCTGTGGCAGGTGGATTGGTGAGGATGAGGTCAAGTATTTTTTTCGCTCGTGGTGGTTCCCCCACCACCTGCCGCAGACCCAGTCTTTGTCCTTTAGGACTTGTGGTGCTACCGAGCCATTCTTGGTGATGAACATTGAAGTCCCCCACCCAGATTACATTTTGTGCCCTTGCCACTCTCAGTGCTTCCTCCAAGTGGTGTTCAACATGGAGGAGTACTGAGTCATCAGCTGAGGGAGGGCGGTAGGTGGTAATCAGTAGGAGGTTACCTTGCCCATGTTTGACCTGATGCCATGAGACTTCATGGGGTCCGGAGTCGATGTTGAGGACTCCCAGGGCAACTCCCTATTTACTGTATACCACTGTGCCACCACCTCTGCTGGGTCTGTCCTGCCGGTGGGACCGGACATACCCGGGGATGGTGATGGCAGTGTCTGGGACATAGTCTGTAAGATATGATTCCATGAGAATGACTGTCAGGCTGTTGCTTGACTAGTCTGTGGGACAGATCTCCCAACTTTGGCACAAGCCCCCAGATGTTAGTAAGGAGGACTTTGCAGGGTCGACAGGGCTGGGTTTGCCGTTGTCGTTTCCGGTGCCTAGGTCGACTTTGTAGCGGTTAGGTACAACTGAGTGGCTTGTTAGGCCATTTCAGAAGGCATGTAAGAGTCAAGCACATTGCTGTGGGTCTGGAGTCACATGTAGGCCTGACCAGGTAAGGGCAGCAGATTTCTTTCCTGAAAGGACATTAGTGAACCAGATGGGTTTTTGTAACAATCGACAATGGTTTCATGGCAATCATTAGACTAGCTTTTTTTAAATCCAGATTTATTAATTAAATTCAAATTCCACCTTCTGCTGTGGTGGGATTTGAACCCATGTCCTCGGAGAAATACCCTGGGTCTCTGGGTTACTGGTCCAGTGATAATACCACTACGCCACCACCTACCACTCAGATCGATCTTCGGGCCAACATCTGCTTCCCTAGTTCAGATTAATGGTTCACTTTTATATTCACCTTGGGATGTCAAAAAAGGAAAGAGGTTGAGCAGTTGTAAAACCCTTGAGCATGACTTTCACCAAATGCAGGTAAGAAGGATAAGGAGGATCAGGCAGGCAGGGTAGGGCAGGGGTCCCATGAGTGCATCTTGCTGTCCAACCAGTTTTCAGTTCTGAATACTGGTGAGAGTGATGGTTACTCTGGGGAGTGCAGGCAGAGCCATGTCCATGGCACCGTGGGTGGCTCAGCTGCATAGCTGGGGAGAGGAAGAAGAGTTGAAGAGCAATAGTGGTAGGGGATTTGATAGTGAGGGAACAGATAGGTGCTTCTGTGGCTGCAGATATGACTCCAGGATAGTATGTTGCCTCCTGGTGTCAATTTCAAGGATGCCACTGAGGAGCAACAGGACCGTCTGGACGGGGTGGGGGGGAACATGAACAGCCAGCATGTTAGCAGCAGTGACCTGGGCAGAAAGAAGGACAAGGTCCTGAAGGCAGAGTTTAGAGAGATTGAAAAGCAGGACCTCAAAGTTAGTAATCTCTGGATTATTCGTGGTGCAACGTGCTACTGAGTACAGAATTGGTATTAGATGAATACATGGCAAAGAGATGGCGCAGGAAGGAGGACTTTCGCTTCCTGAGGCTTTGGGACTGCTCTTGGAGAAAGGGGACCTGTACAAGCTGGACCGGTTGCGCTCAACAGGGACGCGACCAATATCCTCACGGGGTTTTGCTAGTGCTATTTGAGCGGGTTTAAACTTGCTGGGTAGGGGGATGGAACCTGAGAGTAGATCCAGAAGGGAGAGAAGAAAAGTCAGAAATGGAAAGCAGAAAATTATTAAATGTGTTAGGAAGGCAGAGGAAACCAAGGTTAGAAAATAGACGAGAGTTGTCAGTGATGAGTGGTATATACTTCAATGCAAAAAGTCTTGGGGTAAAGCAGATGAGTTGAGAGCACAGATTGACGTGGGAGTATGATATTTAGCTCTGAGTGAGACATGGCTGAAAGAATGGCAGCTCAGCTGGTTACCCGCTTCTAAGACTAGATAGATAGGGGAGATAAAAAAGGAGGGGTTGTTGCAATATTGACTAAAGAAGCTATTATAGATGTGACGACGGATGATGTTTTAGAAGGATCTTCGAATGAGGCCATATAGGTTGAACTGAAAAACAAAGGGGCAATTACGCTACTATATACCCCCAAACAGTCCGCGGGAGATAGAAGAGCAAGTATCTGGCAAATCTCTGACATGGTCAAAAATAGTAGGACATTAATAGTGGGGGATTTCAACTACCTTAATATTAACTGGGATCGAATTAGTGTGAAAGGCACTGAGCAAATTCTTAAAATGCATTCAGAGAAGTTTTTTTTACCCAGTACGTAGCAAGCCCAACGAGAGAGAGTGTGGTTCTAGTTCCAAAATTGGCTCAGATGCAGGAAGCAAAGGTTCATGGTCGATGTGTCTTTTTATGTCTTGAAGGCTGTTTCTAGTGGGGTTCCACAAGGCTCGGTACTCAGTTCCTTGCTTTTGGTGGTATATGTCAGTGCTTTGGACTTGAATGTACCGGGTATGAGTAAGTATTTTGCAGACTATACCAAAATTGGCTGTCTGGTTGATGAAGAAAGACTGCAGGAAGATGTCAATGGACTCGTCAGATAGGCAAAATAGTGACAAATGGAGCTCAATCGGAGAAATGTGAGGTAATGTATTTGGGAAAGGTTAACAAGGCAAGAGAATGCACAATAAATGGTAGGGATACTGAGAGATGTAGAGGAATAGAGGGACATTGGAGTGTATGTCCACAGATCCCTGAAGGTGGCTCGACAGGTAGTTAAGGTGGCCAAGCAGGCATAGGGAATACTTGTCTTTATTAGCCGAGGCATGGAATATAAGAGCTGTGAGGTTATGCTGAATAAGACACTAGTTAGGCAATAGCTGGAGTACAGCATGTAGTTCTGGTCCCTGCACCATAGGAAAAAATGTAATTGCATTGGAGAGGACACAGAGGAGCTTTATGAGGATGTTGTCTGGACTGAAGAATTTTAGTTACAATGAAGGATTGGATAGGCTAGGGCTATTGTCTTTTGAACAGAAGAGGCTGAGGGAGACCGAATAAAATTTTGAGGGGTCCAGATAGAGTGGACAGGAAAGCCCTATTCCTCTTAGTTGAAGGGTCCATAACCAGGGGGCATAGATTTAAGGTAACAAGAGGTCGGAGGTATAGAGCTGATTCAAGATAAAATCTGGTCTCAGATTGTGGTGGGGATCTGGAACTCACTGCTTGAAAGCATGGTAGAGGCAGAAACCCTCCACATTTAACGAGTTCTTGGATATACATGAAGTGCTGTAACCTACAAGGCTATGGATCAAGAGCTGGAAAGTGGGATTAGGCTGGATGGCTACTTGACAGCTGGTGCAGACATGATGGGCTGAATGGCCTCCTTCTGTACTGTAGATTTCTATGATTTTTATGAAATGATTGATGTATTCACTGGCAGTTCTGATACTGAGATCAGCTTTGCAGTTATGGTTAAACCTGACAGTCAATTTGCCTGACAGGCATTGACGTTGCCACATAATATGCTGGTTGTGTACACGGTCTGACATTTAATCATTGTCAAACTTGCACCAAACGATTTCCAGCATCCTCAGTATTTTGTTTTCGTATGCATCTATCCCAACTCACTCTTTATCTGTGTGCAGTTACACAATGTTAAAATAAAAATATTTTTTGAGAAGGCATTGTTGATAAACATTTGGCACTGCCACACAGTTTAGGTACTTAACTGGATAGCTGTTTTATATATTTGCCTCTTGAGGAAACATCTGATCTGACAACTGGATTGAGATCAATGTATTTTTCTAACCTTTAAACATTGCTTTCCAAACACACAAACAAAAGCTGGGATAGATTTCCAACAGATCTTGCAGCTCAAAGCTGGACGTCCATGAGGCGCTGCGGGCCATCAGCAGCAGAATTGTATTCACAATCTGTAACCTCACAGCCCAGCATATCCCCACTCTACCATTACCATCAAGCCAGGGGATCAACCCTGGTTCAATGAACAATGCAGGAGAGCATGTCAGGAGCAGCACCAGGCATACCTCAAAATGAGGTGCCAGCCTGGTGAAGCTACAACACAAACAACCAACAGCGGAACCGGCATGCAATAGGACTAAGCGATCCCACACCCAATGGATCAGATCTAAGCTTTGCAGTCCTGCTACATCCAGTTGTGAATGGTAGCGGACAGTCAAACAGCTAACAGGAGGAGGAGGCTCCATAAATATTCCCATCCTCAATGATGGGAGAGCCCAGCACATCAGTACAAAAGACAAGGCTGAAGCATTTGCAAACATCTTCAGCCAGAAGTGCTGAGTGGATGATCCATCTCGGTCTGCTCCTGAGGTCTCCAGCATCACCGATACCAGTCTTCAGCCAAGATATCAAGAAACGACTGAAGGCATTGGATACTGCAAAGGCTATGGGCCCTAACAACATTCCGTCAATAGTACTGAAGATCTGTGCTCCAGAACTAGCCAAGCTATTCCAGTACAGCTACAGCACTGGCATCTACCTGGTAATGTGGAAAATTGCCCAGGCATGTCCTGTACACAGAAAGCAGGTCAGATCCGACCTGGCCAATTATCGCACCATCAGTCTACTCCTGATCATCAGCAGAGTGATGGAAGGAAGACCACATCTCGAATACTGTATGCAATTTTGGTGTCCTTATTTAAAAAAGGATGTAAATGTGTTGGAGGCAGTTCAGAGGAGTTTTACTCAGGTGGGTTATCTTATGAGGAAAGGTTGGACAGAATGGGCTTGTTTTCACTGGAGTTTAGAAGAGTGAGGGGAGACTTGATTGAAGTTTATAAGATCCTGAACGGTCTCGACAAGGTGGATGTGAAAAGGAGGTTTCCTCTTGTGCGTGAGTCCAGAACTAAGGGGCACTGTTTTAAAATTTGGGGTTGCCCTTTTAGGACAGAGATGAGAAATTCTTTCTCAGAGGGTTGTGTGACTTTGGAACACTCTGCCTCAAAACGTGATGGAGGCAGGGACATTGAATATATTTAAGGCGGAGGTAGATAAATTCTTGTTAGGCAAGGGAATCATTATCTGGAGTAGATGGTAGTGTCGAATTCAAAACACAAACAGATTAGCCATGATCGTTTTGAATGGTGGAACAGGCTAGAGGGGCCAAATGGCCCACTTCTCCTGACTCGTATGTATTTATGTCGACAGTGCTAACAAGTGGCACTCGCTGAGCAATAATCTGCTCACTGACGCTCCGTTTGGGTTCCGCCAGGGCCACTCAGCTCCTGACCTTATTACAGCCTTTGTCCAAATTTGGACAAAAGAGCTGAACTCGAGGTGAGAGGAGAGTGACTGCCTTTGACATCAAAGCAGCATTTGACTGTGTATGGCATCAAAGAGCCCCAGCAAAACTGGAGGTTGATGGGAATCGGGGGAAAACTCTTCGCTGGTTAGAGTTGTACCTAGCACAAAGGAAGATGGAGGTCAATCATCTCAGTCCCAAGCCATCACTGCAGGAGTTCCTCAGGGTAGTGTCCTAGGCCCAACCATCTTCAGTTGCTTCATTGATGACCTTTCCTCCATCATAAGCTCAGTAATGGGGATTTTCGCTGATGATTGCAATCATGATCACCATTCATGATGACTCAGATACTGAAGCAGCCTGGCTTTATATGCAGCAAGACCTGGACAATATCCAGGCTTGGGCTGATAAGTGGCAAGTAACACACAGGTGCCTGGCAATGACCATCTCAAACAAGAAAGAACTAACCATCTCCCCTTGACATTCAGTGGCATCACCATTGTTGAATCCCCCACGAACAACATCCTGGGAGTCACCATTGACCAGAAACTTACCTGGAACAGCCACATAAATACTGTGGCTACAAGAGCAGGTCAGAGGCTAGGAATTCTGTGGCGCGTAACTCACCTACTGACTCCCAATGAAAACCATTTACAAGGCACAAGTCAGGAGTGTGATTAAATACTCTCCACTTGCCTGGATGGGTGCAGCTCCAACAACACTCAAGAAGCTCGACACCATCCAGGACCAAGCAGCCTGCTTGTTTGGCACCCCATCCAGCACCTTCAACATTCACTTCCTCCACCATCGGCACACAATGGCAGCAGTGTGTACCATCTACAAAATGTATTGCAGCAACTCACAAAAGCTCCTTCAACAGCACCTTCCAAACCCGTGACCTCTACCACCTAGAAGAATAAGGGAAGTGATGAATGAGAACACCGCCTGCAAGTTCGTCACAAGCCGCACTCCATCCTGATTTGGAACTATATCACCGTTCCTTCACTGCTGGGTCAAAATCCTGGAACTCACTAGCAGCATTTTGGGTGTACTACACCCCAAGGACTGCAGCAGTTCACAAAGGCAGCTCACCACCACCTTCTCCAGGGCAATTAGGGATGGGCAATAAATGCTGGCCTCGCCAGCGAAGCCCACATTCCCCGAATGAATAAAAAAAATAAATAAATTGTAATCGAGGCCGAAAACTAACAGTGAATTCAGTAACGAAAAGAAATTTGGAAATCATTAATCAAAATGCTACTCTTAGCCATTCTTGCCAGTTTGCTGCTGCTTCTAATCCCACACAAGCTATGGAGTCATTGCTCTCCTGTACCTCACCTAAGTGAGCTTTAGCATGCAAGTATTGGCATGCCGTTGTAATGCGGGAGCATCACACTGAATCTCCATTCTGCCTGTACATGCATATTGCAAGCGGGAGCTCAAGGAGTTTTCCTTCCTCACTTTGTCCTCTTCCTGAGGCCTATTGTAATTCCCCATAACATCCCCCCCCCCCCCCCCCCCCCAACCCCCAGCTGAGATATGTTAACTGCAGATTCAATTTGGAATCTCAACAGCAACTTGTGTTTATATCGCGCCTTCGACGTAGTAAAATGTCCGAAGGCACGTCACAGGAACATTATCAAACAGTATTTGACACCGAGCTGCTTGAGATATTCGGGAGCATGAACAAAAGCTTTGTTAAAGAGGTAAGTTTTAAGGAGTGTCTTAAAAGGGGAAACTGAGGAAGAGTTTTTTTTAGGGAGGGAATTCCAGAGCTTGGGGCCTAGGTAGCTGAAGGCATGGCCACCAGTGGTGCAGTGATTTAAAATTAGGGATGATCAAGAAGCTAAAATTGGAGGAGTGCAGATATCTCTGAAGAATCTTGGGTGGAAAAGATTGGAGGTAGGGAGGGGTGTGGTCAGGGGATTTGAAAGCAATGATGAGTGAGCACAGGGGTGATGGGTGAACAGGACTTGGTGCAGATTAGGACACCGGCAGCAGAGTTTTGAATGGCCAAGTTATGTAGGGTAGAACGTGGGAGGCTAGCCAGGAGTGTATTAGAGTCGTCAAGTCTAGTGGTTTTTTTAAAAAAGGCATGAATGAGGGTTTCAGCAGCAGATGGGCTGAGGCAGGGTGGTGTCGTGCGATGTTTGGGAGGTCGAATTAGGCAGTCATAGTGATGGTGGGTATGCGATCAGATGTTTATCTCGGGGTCAAATATGACACCAAGGTTGGAAACTGTCTGGTTCAGCCTTACAGTTGTCAGGGAAAGGGATGGAGTTGGTGGCTAGGGAACTAAGGTTGTTGCAGGGACTGAAAACAATGGCTTCCATTTTCCCAATATTTAGTCGGAGGAAATTTCTGCTGCTGCAGTACTGGATGTCAGACGAGCAGTGTGACAATTTAGCGATTGTGACGGAGTCTAGGGAGGTGGTAGCGAGGTGGATCTGGCTGGCGTCAGCTTTCTTTCTTACCTGGGAGTCGGAGATGCATTGGAGCTGCAAGGAATCAGCCCGGAGTGGAGACTTTCAATTGTGACCAAGGCTGGAGGCCCACACTTACCTGGGAGTCTGAGAGGCACACATCGTGAGCTCCTTTGAATCAGCGTGTGCTGAGTTTGAAAAAAATCTGTGTCACAGCAAAGTTGTAAGCTGGTTGGTATCTAGTGTAAGTGTCTGTTTGTAAAGAGCTTGACGCATTCAATACTTGTAGGAAAGGTGTGTTAATGTGATTATAGAAGAAAGGGTAAATGTTTTTTTTTTCTTGAACTCTTAGGCACCTACCTCATACACAGAGAAGGAGCTGATTGGTGAGTAATTTTACTTTCTATTTTCTAGTGTGCAGTTTAAATTAAATAATCTGAAAGCATGTTTAAGGCATGGCAGGGCAGCTTGACTGCGTGGAATGCCCATCCTGTGATGTGGGGAATCGTGGGCGCTTCACATGGCCTAGGCGATCACGTGCAGGGAGTGTCTCCAGCTGCAAAAACTTGAGCTTCGCGTTTTGGAACTAAAGCAGAGGTTGGAGTCACTGTGGTGTATCCACAAAGGTGAAAACTACGTGGATAGCACATTTAACAGAGTGGTCACACTGCAGATCAACATCATGCAAGCAGAGGGGGAGTGGGTGACCGCCAGGCAGTCTAGAAAGACCAGGCAGATAGTGCAGGAGTCCTCTGAGGCTATCTCATTCACTAACCAGTTTTACGTTTTGGGTACTGGTGAGGGTGCTGGTTTGTCAGAGGAATGTAGCAAGAGCCAAGTTTGTGGCTCAGCTGCACAGATACGGGGGTGGGGGATGAAGAGTGGAAGGGCAATAGTGGTAGGTGATTCGATAGGGGAACAGACAGACGTTTCTGTGGCTGTAGATGTGACAGGGTGACATGTTCCCTCCCTGCTGCCAGGTTCGAGGATGTCACTGAACGGCTGCAAGACATTCTTTCGGGGGAGGGTGAACAGTTAGAAGTTGTGGTCCACATTGGCACCAATGACGTAGGTAGAAAGAGGGATGAAAGCAGAATTTAGGGAGCTTGGAAGGAGATTGAAAAGCAGGACATCTAAGGCAGTAATCTCAGGATTACTCCCAGTACCACATGCTAGTGAGTACAGAAACAGGAAGATTGAGCGAATGAACACGTGGCTGGAAAAATGGTGTAGTTGGGAGGGCTTTAGATTCCTGAGGCATTGGGACTGGTTCTGGGGCAGGTGGGACCTGTACAAGGTGGATTGGTTAAACCTTAACTGACCGAGACTAATACCCTCATGGGGAGATTTGCTTGTGCTGATGGGGAGGGTTTAAACTAGCTTGTCAGGGGATTGGGAACCTGCAAGGATATTCTGATAGAAAAACAAAGCTGGTCATGGGACGTAGAAAAGCTGTGAAGGGAAGTAGCAAGCAGCAGAAACAAATGCTAGAACCAACCAGGGTCAAATTACAGAATAGTGTTAAAAAGGCAGAATTAAAGGCATTCTATCTGAATGCACGTAGCATTCACAACAAGGTAGGTGAGTTGATGGCGTAAGTAGAAGTAAACGGGTATGATTTAGTTGCCATTACAGAGATGTGGCTGCAGGGTGACCGATACTGGGAATTGAATATTAAATGATACTTGATATTCAGGGAGGACAGGCAAAAAGGAAAAGAAGGTGGGGTTGTACTGAGAATAAGGGATGGCATCAGTGAGAGAGGATCTTCAATTGGAAGAACAGGATGTAGAATCTATTTGGGTGGAGCTAAGAAACAGCAAGGGGCAACAATTATTAGGAGTGGTTTGCAGTTAGTGGTAATGTATGGCATGGTATAAATCAGGAAATTAGAAGTGCATGTGGCAATGCAGTAATCAGGGTGACTTCAATCCACATAAAGAGTGAGTAAATCTAATGAGCACTAATGCTGTGGCAGAAGAATACCTGGAATGTATCTGAGATGATTTTCTGGAGCAATGCGTTGAGCCATCTAGAGAATAGGCTATTTTGGATCTAGTATTATGCAATGAAAAAAGGCTAATTAATAATCTGGTGGTAAAAGAACCTTTAGGGAAGAGTGACCATAGTATGATAGAATTTTCCATTAAGTTGAAAAAGATGTAATTCAATCTGAAACTAGGGTCTTAAATCTTAAGGGCAATTATGAAGGTATGAGTAGCAATTTGGCTGTGGTGGATTTGAAAAATGCATTAAAAGGTTTGACAGGAGATAGGCAATGGCTAGTATTTAAAGAATTAATGCATGGTTTTCAAAAAGCACACATTCTTTTAAGGCAAAAGAACCCAATAGGGAAAGCGACAGCCGTGGCTAACAAAGGAAGTTAAAGATGGTATTAGATCAAAGGGGGAAGCTTATAAAATTGCCAAAAATAGTCGTAAACCGGAGGATTGGGAGTATTTTAGAATCCAGCCAAGGAGGACTAAGAAATTGATAAAGAAAGAGGTAATAAAAAATGAATGTAAACCAGCAAGAAATATAAATACGGATTGTAAAGGCTTCTATCGGTATGTAAAAAGGAAAACATTGGCAAAGACAAATGTGGGTCCATTACAGGCAGAGACAGGAAAATTTATAATGGGAATTAGAGAAATGGCAGAGAATTTAAATAGTTACTTTGTCTTCATGGAAGAAGATACAAGAAGTCTCCTTGAAATAAAGTCTAGTGAAAATGAGGAACTGAAAGAAATTAGGATTAGTTTTTAAAAAAAAATAGTATTGAAGCAATTAATGGGACTGAAAATTGACAGATCCTGGGACCCGATGATCTTCACCCTAGAGTGTTGAACAAGATGGCTACAGAAATAATGGATTCCTTGGTGATCATCTTTCAAAATTCTATAAATTCTGCAATGCTGCCTGCAGATTGGAAGGTTGCAAATATAACCCCACTGTTTAAGAAAGGAGGGAGAGAGAAAACGGGGAGCTACAACCTGTTAACCTGACTTCGGTAGGGAAAATACAAGAATCTATTATGAAGGATGTGATTACTGGACACTTGGGCAGAGTCAACATAGATTTATGAAGGGGAAATCATGTTTGACCAATTTGTTAGAGTTTTTTTGAGGTTACTAGCAGAGTGGATAAGGGGGAACCAGTGGATGTGGTGTATTTGGACTTTCAGAAGGCTTTTGATAAAGTCCCACATAGGTTACTAAGCAAAATTTGAAGGGCGTGGGGTTGGGGGTAATATACTAGCATGGATTGAGGATTGGTAACAGACAGAAAACAGAATAGGAATAAATGGGTCATTCTCAGGTTGGCAGGTTGTGACCAGTGGGGTAACGCAAGGATCAGTGCTTGGGGCCCCAACTGTTCATAACCTATATCAAATGATTTGGATGTGGAGACCAATTGTAATATTTCTAAGTTTGCGGATGAGACAAAACCTGGTGGGAATGTGAACAGGATGCAAAGATGCTTTAGGGTGTTTTAGACATGGCTGAGTGAGTGGGTAAGAACATGGGAGATGGATATAATGTGGATAAATGTGACGTTATCCACTTTTGAAGGAGGAACAGAGGTGCAGAGCATTTCTTAAATGGTGAGAGATTGGAAAAGTGATGTCCAAAGGGACCTGGGTTTCCTTGTTGATAAGTCACTGAAGGCTGGCATGCAGGTGCAGCAAATAATTAGGAAGGCAAAAGGTATGTTAGTCTTTATCGCAAGAAGATTTGAGTATAGGAGCAAAGAAGCCTTGCTTTAATTGCATTAGAGCATTGGTGAGGCCACATCTGGAATATTGTTTGCAGTTCTGGTCCCCTTGCCTGAGGAAGGATGTACTTGCCATAGAGTGAGTGCAACGGAGGTTCACTAGACTAATTCCTGGGATGGTGGGATTGTCCTATGAGGAGAAATTGAGCAGACTGGACATGTATTCTCTGGAAACTTTAAAAATTCTTAAAAGATGGACAGGGTAGATGCAGAAAGGATGCTTCCCCTGGCTGTAGGGTCGAGAACCTGGGGACACATCTGAGAATAAAGGGCAAGCCAGTTAGTACTGAGATGAGGAGGAACTTCTTCACTCAGAGGGTGGTGAATCTTTGTAGTTCTCTACTTCAGAGGGCTGTGGAAGCTCAGTCATTGAGTAAGTTTAAGGCAGAGATAGATTGATTTCTAGTTGCTATTCACATCAAGGGATATGGGGATAGTGTGGGAACATGGCGTTGAGGTAGACGGTCAACCATGATCTAGAATGGCTCAAAGGGCTGAATGGCCTACTCCTGCTATGTTCCTATGCTCTTACATGTGGAAACTGACTTTCCAGAAGACGTCGCCAAGGGCCGCATGCAGGTGAGAAATAGGAGGGTCAAGGATAGATCCTTGTCGGGCACCAGAGGTAAAATGCAGAAGGCGGAAGAGAAGCCATTGTAGGTGTTGCTTTGGCTATGACTGGATAGATAAGAGTGGAATCAGGAAAGTGCAGTCTCAGCCAGCGACTATGAAGAGGCGTTGAAGGAGAATGGTGTGGTCAATGTGTCAAAGGCTACAAACAGGATGAGGAGGGATAGATAATTACATTTGATCCAGTCACATTGGATGTCATATGTCTTGGGTAAGAGCCTTTTCAGTACTGTGGTAGGGGCAGAAAACTGATTGGAGGGATTCAAATATGGGACTCTGGGAAAGATGGACAGTGATTTGGGAGGTGATGACCTGTTCGCTGACTTTGGAGAGAAAAGGGAGGTTGAGAGAGAGATGATGACGGCAGTTTTGAAGGAGAGGGAAACAGCACCTGAGGGGAGAGAGCCATTAATATCTGTTAACACAGGAACTAGGAAGGAAAGTTGTGTGTTCAGTTTAGTGGGAGTAGGGTCGAGGGAGCAGCAGGTTACTCTAGTGGACAGGATGAGCTCAGAGAAGGCATGAGATATGAGAGAAATTAGAGGAAGATGCAAGTTCAGGGTTTAATAGGGCGATGGGGAGGCGAAACATGAACGAAAGTTTGGCCCAGTGGGCTAGGGTAATGGAGGAAAGCAGAAGAGGTAGCTCATCACTAATCTTAGTGACAAAGAAGTTCATGAGCTCCTGGCTTTTGTTGGTAGGGATGGAGGGAAAAGAAGCCCAGTGTTATTGCATTCCTGGATGATTCTGGAATAGTGAGCAGTTTTGCCAGATGAGAAGGACCCAATCATGCTTTTATGTGGTCCAGCCAGATCTGACTGTGAATGGCTAACCAGTTTTCTACCATTTACGTCTCAAGGGAGTGCAGATGGTTGTCATACCGGGGGAATAACCAGGGTGAGATAGAGTAATGGTTCTGATGGTGACGAGGGTATCAAAGGCTTGAGGCAAGAGTGTGGTTGAGCAGATCGGTAGCTTCAGAAAGTCATGTTGAATGGAGGACCAAAGGCTGGACAGATGGGATTTTGAATGTGCAATTGTAAGTGAATTGGGATAGCTTATTTTTATGGGGTGGACATGGAAGGAAGGATAGTTGGGATGTGAGTGGAGGGTGATGCAAGGAAATGATCAGAGTTGGCCTTCTCTGTAATTGATCCTGTGGGAGTAGCGAGACTATGTGATAAGGCAAGGTCATGGGAGTGGCCGTGAATATTGACTGAGGATTTTATTTGGAGGGAGAGATTAAGGGAGAATAGGAGGACAGTGGACTTTGAGGAAAGAGCATGATTAATTGAGATGGAGGTTGAAATCACCGAGGATGAGAAGTTGCTCAGTGCAGAGGCTGAGGGTAAAGGCCTGCTACCCGACGGGACCCAAAGACATTTGTCTGGTTTGGGTCGGGTCAGGCTCAGGTCGGGCCGGAAACGCACGGTAAATGCTCTGCTGGTAAATATTAAAATTAAAAAACTTAACTGAGCTGAGAGTCTGGGACGTCAAGCAGGGAAACTGAGTCTGCACAGTGAGCGAGTGATGTCTCTATGACGTCATCATGCACACTCTGTAGCTTCCTGGAGGTACTGAGCCGGAAGGTAAGTCGAGGGATGGTCGGGTGCAGGGCAAAATTGGAGGGACTCTGGCTGGGTTGGGTTCGGGTCTGCTGTAGTTCAGTCGAGTTCAGGTCGGGTTCTTTTTCTCCGACCTGAGCAGGCCTTTAGCTGAGGGGGGGAAAGCAGTGAAGATATTTAGGTGAAAAAACTCACTAATGGCTGAGACCCTAATGCATATTAAGATAGGCAGCTTTATAAGGAATCGGCTGCTTCATGATTGCGTTTAGACTTGTACAGAATTCAAAACTGAACAGTAAATTTATAGCCTTGCCCCTCCCTATCTCTGTAACTTATTCCAGCCTTACAACCCTCAGATCTCTGCACTCCTCCAATTCTGACCTCATGTGCATTCCTAATTTTCATCACACCACCATTTGGGGCCATGCCTTCAGCCACCTCAGCCCTAAGTTCTAGAATTCCCTCCCTAAACTTCTCCAGTGCCTCTCCACTGTTTTTGTTGTATTTGTTCATGGGATGTGGGTGTCGCTGGTTAGGCCAGCATTTATTGCCCATCCCTAATTGCCCTTGAGAAGGTGTTGGTGAGCTGCCTTGTACTGCTGTAGTCCATGTCCACAGCGCTGTTCGGAAGGGAGTTCCAGGATTTTAACCCAGCGTCAGTGAAGGAACAACGATATAGTTCCAAGTCAGGATTGTGTGTGGCTTGGAGCGGAACTTGCAGGTGGTGGTGTTCCCATGCATTTGCTGCCTTTGTCTTTCTAGTTGGTAGAGGTCGTGGGTTTGGAAGGTGCTGTCTAAGGAGCCTTGGTGCGTTGCTGCAGTGCATCTTGTCGGTGGTACACACTGCTGCAACTGTGCTTTGGTGGTGGAGGGAGTGAATGTTTGTGGATGGGGTGCAAATCAAGTGGGCTGCTTTGTCCCGGATGGTGTTGAGCTTCTTGAGTGCTGTTGTAGCTATACCTATCCAGGCAAGTGGAGAGTATTTCGTCACACTCCTGACTTGTGCCTTGTAGGTGGTGGACAGGCTCTGGGGAGTCAGGAAGTGAGTTACCTGCCGCAGGATTCCTAACCTCTGACCTGCTCTTGTCGTATTCTTTGGCCTCCTTGTCTCGAGAGACAATGGGTAAGTGCCTGGAGGTGGTCAGTAGTTTGTGAAGCAGCGCCTGGAGTGGCTATAAAGGCCAATTCTAGAGTGACAGACTCTTCCACAGGTGCTGCAGATAAAATTGGTTGTCAGGGCTGTTGCACAGTTGGCTCTCCCCTTGCGCTTCTGTCTTTTTTTCTGCCAACTGCTAAGTCTCTTCGACTCGCCACACTTTAGCCCCGCCTTTATGGCTGTCCACCAGCTCTGGCGATCACTGGCAACTGACTCCCACGACTTGTGATCAATGTCACAGGACTTCATGTCGCGTTTGCAGACGTCTTTAAAGTGGAGACATGGATGGCCGGTGGGTCTGATATCAGTGGCGAGCTCGCTGTACAATGTGTCCTTGGGGATCCTGCCATCTTCCACATGGCTCACATGGCCAAGCCATCTTGAGCGCTGCTGACTCAGTAGGGTGTATGTGCTGGGGATGTTGGCCACCTCGAGGACTTCTGCATTGGAGATACGGTCCTGCCACCTGATGATAAGGATTCTCCAGAGGCAGCGAAGATGGAATGAATTGAGATGTCGTTCTTGGCTGACATACTTTGTCCAGGCCTCGCTGCCATAAAGCAAGGTACTGGGGGCACAGGATTGATGCACTCGGATTTTTGCATTCCGTGTCAGTGCGCCATTTTCCCACACCCTCTTGGCCAGTCTGGACAGAGCAGTGGAAGCCTTTCCCATGCGCTTGTTGATTTCTGCATCCAGAGAGAGGTTACTGGTGATAGTTGAGCCTAGGTAGGTGAACTCTTGAACCACTTCCAGAGCGTTGTCACTGATATTGATGGAGCATTTCTGACATCCTGCCCTATGATGATCGTTTTTTTGAGGCTGATGGTTAGGCCAAATTCGTTGGAGGCAGCCGCAATCCTGTCGATGAGTCTCTGCAGGCACTCTTCTGTGTGGGATGTTAATGCAGCATCGTCAGCAAAGAGGAGTTTCCTGATGAGGACCTTCCATACTTTGGTCTTCGCTCTTAGATGGGCAAGGTTGAACAACCTGCCACCAGATCTTGTGTGGAGGAAAATTCCATGTGAGAGCAGCAGGGAGAAGAAAATCCCAACAGTGTAGGTGTGAGAACACAGCCCTGTTTCACACCACTCAGGATAGGAAAGGGGTCTGATGAGGCGCTGCTCTTGTAGCCACGGTATTTATATGGCTACTCCAGTTCAGCTTCTGGGGGATTCAGTGATGGTAATGCCAATGAATGCCAAGGGGAGATAGTTAGATCCTCTCTTGTTGGCGATGGCCATTGCCCTGCACTCGTGTGGCGCGGATGTTACTTGCCACTTATCAGCCCAAGCCTGTATATTCTCCAGGTCTTGCTGTATTTCTACATGGGCTGCTTCAGTATCTGAGGAGTGGCAAATGGTGCTGAACATTGTGCGATCATCTGCGAACATCCCCATCTCTGACCTTATGATTGAAGGAAGGTCATTGGTGAAGCAGCTGAAGATGTTTGGGCTTAGGGCACTACCCTGAGGAACTCTTGCAGTGATGTCCTGGAGCTGAGATGATTGACCTCCAACAACCACAACCGTCATCCTTTGTTTGATGACTGTAACGGTGCCGTTTCCTGCTCCTGCTCCGAACCAGAAAATTTTATCAACTTTGCTTCTAATTTCCATCCTTCTCTCACCTTCACATGGTCCATCTCTGACTCTTCCCTTCCCCTCCTCGACTTCTGTCTCCAACTCCAGGGATAGCCTGTCTACTAATATTCATCATAAGCCCACCGACTCTCGCAGCTACCTTGACTACACTTCTTCACACCCTGCCTCCTGTAAGGACTCCATTCCATTCTCCCAGATACTTCGTCTCCGACACATCTACTCTGATGATGCTAACTTCCACAACAGTGCTTCTGATATGTCTTACTTTTTCCTCAACCGAGGATTCCCCTCCACTGTGGTTGACGGCCCTCAACCATGTCTGGTCCATTTCTTGCACCCTTTCCCCTCCCTCCCAGAACCACAACAAGGTTCCCCTTGTGCTCACTTTCCACCCCACCAGCCTCCACATCCAAAGGATCATCCTCCTCCACATCCAGCGTGGTGCCACTACCAAACGCATCTTCCCCTCCCTGTCAACGTTCCAAAGAGATAATTCCCTCCGCGACACCCTCGTCCACTCCTCCATTACTCCCACCACTTCATTCCCTTCCCACAGCACCTTCCCTTGCAATCGCAGGAGGTGTAATACCTGCCCATTTACCTCCCCTCTCCTCACTGTCGAAGGCCGCAAACACTCCTTTCAGGTGAAGCAGCGATATACTTGTACATCTTTCAATTTAGTGTACTGTATTCGTTGCTCACAATGTGGGATACCAAACACAGATTGGGTGACTGCTTTGCGGAACACCTCCGCTCAGTCAGTAAGCATGACCCCGAGCTTCTGGTTGCTGGCCATTTCAACACACCCCCCACCTTGCTCTTACGCTCACATCTCTGTCCTGGGATTGCTGCAGTGTTCCAGCAAACATCAATGCAAGCTCAACGAACAGCATCTCATTTACTGATTAGGCATGCTGTACTGAACATTGATTTCAATAATTTCAGAGCATGATGGGTCCCCCCTTTTTATGTTCAGCTATTTTTTCTTTTTTCTTTATTAGGTTATTTTATTTTAGGTTTTTTAGTGTTTAGTTTGTTGCTACTGTATCTACCCATTTGCTGTTTAAAAAAAAAAATTAAATGTTTGTGCTTGGAGTGATTTGTGCTTTACAGTCTATTCACACCCTCTCTGTACTAATGCTTTGTCTTTCAGCACACCATTAACATACCATTTGCCTTTGCTCCATGACCTGGTCAGTTATTCTCTGTGACCTTGTCCTATCAACACCTCTTCTGTCATCTCTTGCCCCCTCCCCCCTGCTTTGTTTGCTTAAAATCTTTTACATTTTTAATATTAGTCAGTTCTGAAGAAGGGTCACTGACCTGAAATGTTAACACTGCCTCTCTCTCCACAGATGCTGCCAGACCTGCTGAGTATTTCGAAAATTTCTTGTTTTTATACCATCTTCCTTTGTGCTAGGTACGACTCCAACCAGTGAAGAGTTTTCTCCTGATTCCCGTTAACCCCAGTTTTGCTCGGGCTCCTTGATGCCATACCTGGTCAAATGCTGCCTTCATGTCAAGGGCAGTCACTCTCACCTCACCTCTTGAGTTCAGCTCTTTTGTCCATGTTTGAACTACGACTGTAATGAGGTCAGGAGCTAAGTGGCCCTGACGGAACCCAAACTGAGTGTCACTGAGCAGCTTATTGCTAAGCAAATGCCACTTGATAGCATTGTCGACGACACCTTCATCACTTTACTGATGATGGAGAGTTGACTGGTGGGTTGGTAATTGACCGGGTTGGACTTGTCCTGCTTTTTGTGTACAGGACATACCTGGGCAATTTTCCACATTGCAGGGTAGGTGGCAGTGTTGTAGCTGTACTGGAACAGCTTGGCTAGGGACGCGGCAAGTTCTGGAGCACAGGTCTTCAGTAATATTGCCGGAATATTGTCAGGGCCCATGGCCTTTGCAGTATCCAGTGCCTTCAGTCGTTTCTTGATATCACGCAGAGTGGATTGAATTGGCTGAAGTCTGGCATCTGTGGTGCTGGAGATTTCAGGAGGATGCCAAGATGGATCATCCACTCGGCACTGCTAGCTGAAGATTGTTGCAAATGCTTCAGCCTTTTCTTTTGCACTGATGTGCTGGGCTCCCCCATCATTGAGGATGGGGATATTTGTGGAGCCATCTCCTCCAGTTATTTAATTGTCCACCACAATTCACGACTGGATGTGGCAGGACTGCAGAGCTTAGATCAGATCCATTGGTTTTGAGATTGCTTAGCTCTGTTTATCACATGCTGCTTGCGCAGTTTGGCATGCAAGTAGTCCTGTGTTGTAGCTTCACCAGATTGACACCTCATTTTGAGGTGTGCCTGGTGCTGTGCCTGGTGCTGCTCCTGGCATGCCCTCCTGCACTCTCCAAGCTTGATGGTAATGGTAGAGTAGGGGACATGCTGGGCCATGAGATTACGGATTGTGGTTGAGTAGAATTATTCTGCTGATGGCCTACAGCGTCTCATAAATGCCCAGTTTTGCATTGCTACATCTGTTCAAAACCTATCCCATTTAGCATGATGGTAGTGCTACACAACACGATGGGGGGTACCCTGAATGTGATGGCGGAACTTCGTCTTACAAGGACTGTGTGGTGGTTACTCCTACCAGTACTGTCATGGACAGATGCATCTGCGGAAGGCAGATTGGTGAGGATGAGGTCAAGTATGTTTTTCCCTCTTGGTTCGCTCAGCACCTAGCACAAATCCAGTCTAGCAGATATGTCCTTTAGGACTGGGCCAGTTCGGTTAGTAGTGGTGCTACCGAGCCACTCTTGGTGATCAATGTTGGAGTCCCCCACCTAGAGTATATTCTGCGCCCTTGCCACCCTCAGTACTTTCTCCAAGTGCTGTTCAACATGGAGAAGGACTGATTCATCAGCTGAGGGGGCGTGGTCGGTGGTCAACAGTAGTAGGTTTCCTTGCCCATGTATGACCTGATGCCATGAGACTTAATGTTGTCCAGAATTGATGTTGAGGACTCCCAGGGCAACTTCCTTCCGACTGTATACCACTGTGTTGGTGGGACAGGACATACCCGGGGATGATGATGGCGGTGTCCGGAACATTGTCTGTGAGGTATGATTCCGAGAGTGTGACTGTCAAGCTGTTTCTTGACTAGTCTGTGGGACAGCTCTCCCAACTTTGGCACAAGCCCCCAGATGTTTGTAAGGCGGACTTTGCAGGGTTGACAGGACTGGGTTTGCTGTGGTCGTTTCTGGTGCCTATGTTGATGCCGGGTGGTTCGTCCGGTTTTATTCCTTATTGATTTCGTAGCGGTTAGATACAACTGAGTGGCTTGCTAGGCCATTTTAGAAGGCATTTAAAAGTCAACCACATTGCTGCTGTGGGACTGCACTGGCCTGGTTCCATCATCATCTATCAAATCCTAACTAGGGAATCACTTGCAATGGCTTCTCTTCCTGCACCCACTGTTGCCTCTGATCTCCCCCAAGGACTTATTCTCAATCCCCTCTTATTTCTCATGTATATGCTGCCGCTCAGTGACATCCGAAAGCAGAATGTTAGTTTTCACATGTATGCTGTTGATACCCAGTTCTATATCACCACCACCACCTCTCTCAACCCCGCCACGATCTCTAAATTGTCAGACTGTTTATCCGACAACCAGTACTGAATGAGCAGAAATTTCTTGTAACTAAATATTGGGTTGGGAAGACCGAAGCTATTGTCTTTGGTCCCCACCACAAACTCTGCTCCTTAACCACTGACTCCAGCTCTCTCCTTGGAAATTGCCTCAGGCTGAACCAGACTGTTGGCAACCCTGGTGTCTTTTTTTTATTCATTCATGGGATGTGGGCGTCGCTGGCTGGGCCAGCATTTATTGCCCATCCCTAATTGCTCTTGAAAACTGCTGCAGTCCATGTGGGGTAGATGCACCCAGAGTACTATTAGGAAGGGAGTTTCATGATTTTGAGGAGGGGAACCTGCAGATGGTCGTGTTCCCGTGCATCTGCTGCTCTTGTCCTTCTAGGTGGTAACAGTCACGGGTTTGGAAGGTGCTGTCTAAAGAGCACTGAGGCCAAGCTGCAGTGCATCTTGTAGATGGTACACTGTGCGTCGGTGGTAGAGGGAGTGAATGTTTGTGGATGGTGTGCCAGTCAAGTGGGATGCTTTGTCCCGGATGGCATCGAGCTTCTTGAGTGTTGTTGGAGCTGCACCCATCCAGGCAAGTGGAGAGAATTTCATCACACCCCATAATGGGTCCTAAGATTAGTTTCCAACCACTTATCTGCTCAATCACTAAGATTGACCTTTTGCCGCCTCCGTAACATCACCTGACTCTACCCCTGCATTAGCTCATCTGCTGATATCCTGATCCATGCCTGACCTCTAGAGTTAACTGTACAAATGCACCCATGTCTGGCCTCCCACATTTTACCCTCTGAATTTGGGTCAACCAAAACTCTGTCCATGTCCTTACTTGCGCCAAGTCCTGTTCACCCATCACCACTATGCTCGCTGGCTCCCTGTTAAGCAATGCCTTGATTTTTAAAATTTTCATCTTTATTTCAAAATTCCTCAATGGCCATGCACCTACCTATCTCTCTGATCTCCACCAACACCACAACCCTGCAATATCTGCACTCCTCTAATTCTGGCCTCTTGAGTATCTCTGATTTTTAATTGCTGCACCATTAGTGGCCATGCTTTTTGCTGCCTCTAGCTTTGGAATTCCCTGCTAAACCCCTCTACCTTGCTTTCCTCTTAGAAGACTCTCCTTTAAAATCTGCATCTTTTGACCAAGCTTTCAGTCATTTGCCTTAATATCTCCTTATGTAGCTCAGTGTTTTATAATACTCCTGTGAAGTGCCCTGGGATGTTTTATTACATTGAAGGAGCTACATAAATGCATGTTGTTAACTTCTCCACCTCTCTATCTCTCCTTTTAAGATGCTCAAAAACTACCTCACAGTCCTTTAGTAACTGTCAAATTTTGTTTGGCATTCACTCCTATTAATTGCCTCAGGACGTTTTACTATTTGAGGTGCTAGTTTTTTAAGTTACATGTAAATCGATGTGTTTGTTCGTGAGGCAGAATGCAAGGGGATTGTGCTGAGCGGGTAACATTAAAATTAAGTTGTAGAAATTGTTAACTAAATTAAACACTGCCTTTATAGAACTAGTGTAATCCAGGGTAGATGTTCTTCGGTATAGCTTGGTCAATTATCTGAGGGTAATGGAATATTTGTGTTTACTGCATCAAGGGATGCTCTACTTGCCATTTGATAATCAGAGTTGTTAGCTACAGTATATAAATTGAGCTCCCTCTAGTGGCAATAAACATTAGTGTCACTTATGTAAACGTTTGGTTCGTTCTTGTTTTGGTTTAGTGAAAATTTTGATCTCCAGACGTCACCATGCACAGCAGCTCTCTGGGATATTTAGCAATACTTGTGTGATCTGGATCTATTCTGAACAAAGAGGATTCCTTTTTTGTTCTGATCTGTTCATCTCTTGGAGTCATGAGGATTTTCTTCAATGTATTTGTCATTATTTGCATTTCCTTAGCCAGCAGGATTCTTGATATTTCAATGGAAATCTTTCTGCCAAAGGTTAGCATCATTGTTCAGCTGTGCATCATGCACCTGAGTGAGCAGAATGATTTGCAAGTAATGTTGTTTTTGTGATTGAAGGACAAGTGCAGACAGTCCTTCAGCTTGGTTCCAGGGACCCAGGTTTTTTAATACACATTGCTCATTATCTATAACTTAGCAATATTTTTATGACTGGGCAGCGCAATATCTTTGCTTCCCTTGAATCTTACTGGTAATGTACTCTATCTTTTTGTGTTCTTATTCAGATGTTTGCATTTACTTTGACTTGTTAACCTCTTTTTATTTTGTTTCTTTTGTATTTTCCTTCTCTTGAGACTGATTATGGTTATTTTTGCCTCCTTTACAACCCACAAAGCACAAGTTTTATTGTATTCGATTATCACTACTTATAAATGATCTATCTGGCTCGTATTTAATTATTCTACTGTATGCGATGTCACACAGGATATTCTGGCAGCTTTTTTCCCGCAAAACTTTTTTTAAGATGGGCTTTAGGTACTTCATAAATAGATCTAACCAGACATTTTAAGAGTGGTGAATAATAGTTTCACGCGAGTTAACTCTGCTTTCTTCTGCTTTCCCTTCCCACCGATCCACTTAAGTAGTTAGTACTAATCCATTTGAATAATATTTGTTTTCCATGGCGCATCGTTTCTGGTTTGGAATTTGTTTTTTAATATCTGTTCCCCATATTAATGTAGTTTGGCCAAAAGTTGATGTATTAAGACCAAATTGGTTGCTTACTCAACTGGATCTTAAAGTTTTCACCATGAGCTTAATTTATGTTTGTGTTACCCACACTGGATTTTGTAGTGTGCTTGTTTTAAAAACTGTAATCTTTAATGCAGCGTAAAATGGACTGGGGTCTTGGCTACCATCAGAACAAGGAACCAAATCTAAGACCCTTTTGAAAGCGGGGTGCAAGGTTGTAATACCTAAAGGACAACGATTTTTGCTCTCCCAGACTCTTGAATTGCAGAGGCTCTAAAATGCAGATTTGAGTTGCAATTTTTAACACTTGGAAATAAAGGAAGGGCCAGCTGGCTTTGCTCAAGTCAGACTTATGATCTCTCAGAATTGTCAAAGACAAGCAACTATTGACTTTTGATCTGGATAAATTTGAGAGGCTTTCCTAGGTCTGAAGGCTAAAAGAAAGACATCAAGACCAGCAGTGATTTACGCTGCTTCAAGAGAGAGGGAAGCCACTGGGCTGTTTGGGAGAAACAGCTGCTCTCCGATCACCATTATAGCAAAATGCTGCTAAGATTTGAACCCACTTTGAAGGCTTGAGCTCTGTGGAGGAGAAGAGACCAATGGGGTCACCAGAGATTGCCTTATTAATGGAAGTCCAGCTGAACATGTTCGGAAGAAGTGAGCAAAGAGGACATTGACTTTGACGAGGACACCAGGCGATCCAACCTATTGCAGCTGGGAGGAGTTTGGGACTTTTAACTGCAAGGATACCTTTTCGCTGAGAACACTAATGTATAAATGTGTTGGGTTTTTCGAGTTTAAGTTAATGGGGAATACCTTTCTCTGTAATTTAGTATATTTGCTACTTACTAAGTACTCTTTAGTTAATGTTGATTTTTAGTTTATAGTGAAAGTCTTAAAACATAAAATCTTGTGTAATTCTTCAAATTTGGCAGTTCGTGGTCTCTACTGATGCCATCACACCTGCGATTTCAGCATGATTTTGAGTGTATATTGTTCCTAACTAATCCAGTTTTGGCTGTGAATGAGTGTGTGCATTCCATAGAAGAATGCTAATGTGACAGCAGAAGGGAAATGTCTTTCCAGTTCAACTTCATGCGTCTAGTATTTAGCATTTGTTCTTTATTTTTTAATTCCAGGCAGTTTTGAAATCCTGTACAAAGATATGTAAATTGTCATAAATATGATGAAATTCAAATCCAGATGATCTAACATTTATGTACATGTTAAATTTTTAAATTCAATTTAGAAGTACAGACTTGTCAAATGTCCTCTAGTTTTATACCAATTTTCTTCACTTGGGTGGGGCTGCTGTTAATTTCACCACTGAAGGTTTATCAGTTCTGTGGTTTGTTGATTTTTATGTTTTTAAAGTTTTTTGGCTATGTCATCTTTCACCCCTCCCACTCTCAATGCAGTGGAAGGTCACAATGATTGAGGTATGAATTTATCACTGGGGACTGAAAGCACATAATTATCTACCATTAAGAAGTCTAGAGGTAGAAATGGGTGCTGAGGGGAGTTTTTAATTGAAAAGTCAACATATGGAATGGCCGCCTGTATACAGTAGTGGAATCATTAGGAAACTGAGGTGCTGCATCAATATAGTCTTTGTGGATGAGTGGCCTTACTCAGCTGTAATTGTCTTGAGCTGGGTAGATGGTAATATAATTAGGCAACTTTCATATTCGAGTGGCATGTCAGAGCATAGAGTCTGAGTAGAGTGAATGCGGCTGTAGGGATGAATATAGTATTGGACAATGTTGGTAATACTGCTGTTTCGTATAAAGTTTCTGTGGGCAAATTGGTATTTGTACTGAAAATAACTGTAGTAGGATTATTTTTTATAATGCACAACTGAACTTGAAGTCAGAACTTTCAGCATGCATATCTTGTGTACTGATTCTAACCAGACTGCTGTAAAAACGTTTTTCCTTCTAAAAAGAGACACAATAGATTTGAGCAATAAACGAAACTGCTGTGCCTTCAGAGGATAACTTTGAGAATCTGCCCCATTTCATAGTTTTGCTTTGGTTGGAAAAAGATTTCTGATGCAGCACTTCCGGTAGCAGAAGTATGCTACTGACTGTGCAATAAAACTGATGGCAGACCAAGTCAAAATCAGCACACCTTTCCTGCACGTCTTTCGCAATTTCAGAGTTGCTGACTCCTTCCAAAGCATGAGCTGTAGTTGAGTCAGAAAATGCTTTTTCCGAAGCCTGTCTCTTAGATGACACTAAATGAAAGTTCCATTTTATGGAGTATGAGCGTGTCATTGGTAATTTCCACAAACTGTAATAAACCCTGTTGAGGCTATAATTAGCAGTCTCTGTAAAATTTGTATTGCACTTGGACAACTATAAACCTTGATTGTAGCATAGCTAGTTTCTGCCCCGTCTCAGTCTATCTGCTGCTGAAATGGTCATCCATCTTTGTACTGAAATCCCTCCATGGGCTTCATTCCTTCCTATATTTGTAACGTATTGCAGCCCTTCAGGAGCTTTGTTTCTCCATATGCTAAAATAAATGAGATTTCTTTGGGAACTGCCTGACAAGTTCGCTTTGAATTGTAATACCCTTTTATTAGACCGTAGTCTCTGGTTCACCCTTAGGTTCATAGTGACTGGGTTGCCTTACTTTGAGTACACTGTGTGAAGAATTGATCTCAAGTTAGCAACTAGCACTTTTGTTCAAATAGCAGTACCAATTTGCAAGTAAGTGCCTAGATTTTAGCAATAAAACATACACCCATAGATGGTGTTACAATCTGGAAATGCTCCAATCCGTCAATTAAAGCCTCTCTAATCACCATGTAAACAAGGTCAAATCAAGAGGGCCTCACTGTTCATATTTCGGTAAAGTACTGCCTCCCTATCCCACCTTTCACAAGTTTTAACTATTTCACAACTCTCAGCTTGTATTGTGACTCAACTACAGCACATGCTTTGGAAGGAGTCAGCAACTGTGAAATTGCGAAAGACGTGCAGGAAATGTGTGCTGATTTTGTGCACTTGTCATGCCTATCCTCAGCCAAGTTTTGTAATATCTGTGTTGCCATATTCTTTGTATTATTTACACAATGTCTATCAACCATGGCTGCCACTATAATACTCCTCACACAAGGCTCTGTACAATCCGTGACATTACATCCTGTAGTGATGCTTACATATATACATATCTACCTAGCAACAACTACATCACATTTCCCCCCATTCTCTGACTTCATTCATCAGGTTAAGTAATGCTGTGGCATTTTCACGACTCTGCTGCAACACGTTCTCCTTTCACTTGAAGATGTTTGGTATTTAGAGTCTCTTAGTTCTTCACTTTGTTGTATTTGAGTGGAACTATTCGATGACTCCAGATTGCTATCTTGGTTGTCCTCTGGGTTGTCTGCTGATTGTCCTATCACTGGTTCATCAGCTCTCTCTGATGACTGATTCTTTTGCATTCTTCCATTTGTTTCTTCTGTGGAACTGATACCAATGATCTTCTGTTCCTTCTTATCCCCAGTCAGTCTGGACAATGTATAATCTTGGATATGGTGATTTCTCTATCACTTCATATCTATTCTGACCTTTAACGCAAAGCGATTCTCTATGTTGGGTATTATTTTTTTCACAATTTTCTCACTGTCGCATCAATCAGAATTCTCAGCTTGAATTCACCACTCTCTGTCCCCTCTCCCTCATTTTTTTTCCAAGTCTTCACTAATTTGTGGCTTTAGTGTACTTGGGAGAATAGGAAGTTGTGTCTTCAGTCGTCTTCCCATTAACAATTCAGATGGGGCTATCCCATTCTGAAGTAGTGTAGATCGATAGCTGAACAGTGCCAGTTGAAAATCTTAATTTTTCTTCAGTAAAATCTTCACAGTTCGTACACCTCTGTTTGCTTCTCCATTGGCCTGAGGGTATCTCATTGAACTGGTGACATGAATAAATCCATATCTTTCAGCAAATTCTTTGACACTTTTGTTCACAAATGGTGATCCATTTAGATTTCACAATATCTGGAATTCCATGTGTAGCAAAAGTTTCTCGGATTTGATTGCAACCTCTTAACTCAGACCATGATGTAGCTTAACTTCAACCCATCTTGAGTAATAGTCAACGACAATAAGGAACATCTTTCCTTTATGCCGAAAGAGATGCATTCCTAGATGCTCTTATGGTCTGGATAAACAGATGACATAAGTAGCACTGTCGCCTCTCGTCTGGTAGTAGCACATGTGATGCATTTGGACATGATATCTTCAATATCTTTCAATATCCTGGCCACTATGCTGAGTTTCTGGCTCTTGCTCTGCATTTAGTGATCCCTAAATGAATGACGCAATTTCTCCAAGATCTCTAATCTTGGGATGACCAATCTTTCATTGTAGATTAGCAAATCATCCACAATACTGAGATGACCTCTCTGCTCATATTTCCCTAAAACCAGGTTATGTGGCAAATAGGATGGCAGCCATTTTGACAATATTCTCTTCTATCGCATACCACGTCGTCTTTCTGCAAGCTTTTGATTTCACTCCATTTTTTTGCTATTGCCAGTAAATTCTCTGTTATGGTTAACACAAAGACTTTTTCCTCCATAATTAAGACCTCTTTCTTCAGATCTTCGAATTGTTGCTCTTGGTAACACATCAGCTGTAATTTGTAGTTTACTGGAACATATTTGGTCATTGAATTAAACCTCATTAGTCTTAGTCGAAATCGTTTCACCCTTGGAGGTAACTTTGCTAACTATTTCTAAGTCAACAATGTGGTTATTAAACCGCAGTGGCTTGTGTTCGGTTTCAATTTTGAATTTAAAGCCCAATACGTGGTCTGAAAATTTTTCGCATGCCCATGTTGCTGCCCACACTCCCTTCTCAATAACTGCGTATCGCTGTTCGGTTTCAGTCAAAAAACGAGAAGCAAAATACACAGGTCTGTGTCTTCCATCCTTCTGGATTTGGAACAAGACTGCACTCAATCCTGTTGCTGATGCATTTGCCACAATTATGGTCGTTAGTTCTGGATCATCGTGTGCTAACACCTCTGACTAAGTTAACATCTTTGATTTTCTCAAAGACTTTTATCTGGCTTTCTCCAATACCACGTATTACTGCTCTTTAGCAGTGGTCACTAGGATTCATTTAGCGTAGCTAAATTTGGTAAGAATTTCCCCACCTGATTCGCCATTCCCATGAATCTTTGTTATGTATTTCTGTTATGTTCTTTGGTTCTGGAAAATCTTTTATTGCCTTCGTCTTCTGTAAATCTGCCTTGATGTCTGACCCATCGATTAAGCGATCAAGGAACTTCATTGTTGTTTGCAAAAATGCATACTTGTCATTTATTGCGAGATCTGCTTCTTCTAGTCTTTGTAATACAGCTCTTACCCTTGTGTTGTGTTCTTTTTGATTTGCTCCATCAATATGTCATCCATATGACAAATTATTTCCACTAAGCCTTCTAGGATTCTTGACATGGTTCGCTGAAAGATCTCCAGTACTGATTATGTTGTTTGATTACCTTTAAGAATGATGTCCCTTTAAGATCTTATTTGGTAATGAGCCAAGTACCAGGATGCAGTCATGTGTCTACAAGCCAGAGTCACTCTAAGAGCTGCTGGTCCCACTGCCAGTAGCTGTGCCAGTGTCCAAGGGCATGGCCCCAAAGAAGGGGGTCAAAGTAAGTGGTGTCCAAGCAACAGACCAAAGGTGAAAAGAAGCACAAAGGGATACGGAAGGAGTGTTAGAGCATTTACATCCGCAGGGTGCTGAAGCGGGTCCACCCCAACAGGAGCATTTCTTTTGAAGGCCATGAGTGTCCAAAGCTCGTTTGTCACTGACCTCTTCGAGCGTGTCATCTGCGAGGCTTCCTGCTTGGTCCACTACAGCAAAATCTCCCCTTGACATTCAAGGGCATTACCATCGCTGAATCCCCCACTATCAACATCCTAGGGGTTACCATTGACCAGAAACTGAACCGGAGTAGCCATATAAATACGGTGGCTACAAGAGCAGGTCAGAGGCTAGGAATCCTGAGGTGCGTAACTCACCACCTGACTCCCCAAAGCCTGTCTGCCATCTATAAGGCACAAGTCAGGAGTGTGTTGGAATACTCTCCACTTGCCTGGATGGGTGCAGCTCCAACAACACTCGAAGCTCAACCCCATCCAGGACAAAGCAGCCCGCTTGATTGGCATCCCATCTACAAACATTCACTCCCTCCACCACCGACACACAGTGGCAGCAGTGTGTACCATCTACAAGATGCACTGCAGCAATGCACCAAGGCTCCTTAGACAGCAGCTTCCAAACCCGTGACCTCTCCCAACTAGAAGGACAAGAGCAGCAAGTACATGGGAACACCACCACCTGCAAGTTCCCCTCCAAGTCCCACACCATCCTGACTTGGAACTATATCGCCGTTCCTTTACTGTCGCTGGGTTAAAATCCTGGAACTCCCTATCTAACAGCATTGTGGGTATACCTACCCCAAATGGACTGCAGCGGTTCAAGACGACAGCTCACCACCACCTTCTCCAGGGCAATTAGGGATGGGCAATAAATGCTGGCCTGGCCAGCGATGCCCACATCCCATGAATGAATAATTTTTTTAAAAAGGCCCAACTCCTTTCCCAGGCTGATCGAGGTTGCCACCATTATAGGTAGGGAATATGGGATTAATGTTAGTATAAGTGGGTGGTTGGTCGGCACAGACTCTGTGGGCTGAAGGGCCTGTGACTCTATAGGGGGCATCCGTTCGAGAAATGCGTGGAATCATCTGACCACCGCAGAGCCTTCATCCATGCAGCCAAAGTTTTAAAAAAAAAACTAATTAAACCACTCGAGTGTGAAAAAGAGCTTTAATTCATGCAACCGGAGCTATAAAAATGCCATTCAACCATTCGAGTGTGAAGAACATAAACACTTGGAAACAAAGAGCCATTGAACTGCCTAGTGAACAGCTGTGTAAACAGACAGACTTAAGTTGAGGTTGAGGGAAAGCTCGATATTCCAGGATCTAGAATCTTCAGGCGTGAAGGGGGTCAATCTCAGCAGCTAATCTAAATAACAGATTTTCAAAAAGGGAAAACCGTTCAGAGTTATAGAACAAGTCTTAAAGTAAGTTTTAAAGCAAAAGAACAGCAGAAAGATGGATACCAAATTTTCCAGCATGAACTGGAAGGTCATGGATATCCTATCCAAGTTCCAACTTTTCAAACAAAGAATGCAGTTAGGTTTTACAGATCAATTGTGGTACCAGAGAAACAGACTGCTTAAATTAAAAATACTAGTAGCGGTTGGAAATGAGGGATTACACAATCAATACCTCAAGCTTATCTGAAGACCAGAAAGATCTTGCAAAGATATGGAAAGATCAGCTTAGGTTGACTGAATTTTCGAATTCACCGCCTGTAAATGATGTCCTGCAGGCAACAGCCACAGGAATCAATAGACCAGTTTGTCAATAGATACCGTAGTAAGGGCAACAAATGCGATGTTATTTTAAGAAGTTGAGCTGTCAGACCGAATAATGAAGCTGGAGCTTGTCTCAACACCCATTGAAGCCTTTCCGAAGGACCTCTCTGGGGGGGCGGGGGGTGGTGTGTGAAGAAAGGTCACAGCATTGATGCAGTGCTGGAAGATGGCAGGAAATACGAAGCCATTGTAGCTGAACAACAGCATCTGCAAGCATTAGGTGCAGCATCAGCACCATAACCAGTTCAAAAACAGCAAACAAGCTGTGTGGCAAGTGCAGTTTGGTCCCACTCACTGACATTATCCTGCATTTTGAGACCTGTGCCAGGCGTGCGTTACAAAAGGACACTGGGCCCGGTTATGCAAGAAATCTGGCTCCATAGACACCGTCAGAAGTCACATTAAGGCTCAGACAAACAGACGGCAGGTGCAGAAACCAGGCAGTAGGGTGGCGCAATGGTTAGCACCGCAGCCTCACAGCTCCAGCGACCCGGGTTCAGTTCTGGGTATTGCCAGTGCGGAGTTTGCAAGTTCTCCCTGTGACCGTGTGGGTTTCCGCCGGGTGCTCCAGTTTCCTCCCACAGCCAAAGACTTGCAGGTTGATAGGTAAATTAGCCATTGTAAATTGCCCCTAGTGTTGGTAGGTGGTAGGAGAATGGTGGGGACGTGGTAGGGAATATGGGATCAATGTAGGATTAGTATAAATGGGTGGTTGTTGGTCAGCACAGACTCGGTGGGCCAAAGAGCCTGTTTCAGTGCTGTATCTCTAAATAAATAAATAGAAATAAAGGAGCGCTCTAGAGACTGGCATAAATGCAAGCCAATACATGAAATTCACGGCAAAACAAACCTGAGACGAGACTTAGAGTCGCAATTCTCAGCCAAAAGACGAACAGGCGTCACACATTGTGAATCTGACACACCATGTTGATGACGTCAAACAACTGGAAGCTTTCGCCACTATTGACGATATGTGCCCAAAGAAAGTTGTACTTGAACTTTTATTGTGAACTGTTCATTTGTCATACTCGTTGCTTTTTTTTCAAGTAATTTTTAAAGTGCACCTCCTCTCCTTCAAGGCACTGCACATCTAATTCAATGACTTTGTCAATGGTGATTTATAGTTAAAAAATCAGAGGAGGTGTCTATAATTTCTCCCCCCCCCACCCCCTCACCACCTCCTAACTTTCATGTTATGAAAGTGACTCTCTTCTATTAAATATTTTTTTTTGAGGATTCATAGTAAAACTGAAAAAATGTTGGACTAGTTTTTTTTCAGGAGGGTGTTCAGGAGGAAAGGATTTGTTTGACAAAATTTACTGGTTGTCACATGACTCATTAAAAATAGAACAGAAACCCTAATAACTGGGGAAAGATGTGTGCAGAGAAGTGACAGGTCAGAATGTGGACTTTGTGTTTCCGGCTTCACTTTTGAATTGTTTGGAGTTGGGAATTAACTGGAGTTTTAACAAAAAAAACTGAAGGACAGAACCCTGAGCTCAGCCCAGCCTGTTCCATCTCTATAAAAAGACTGCAGAAAAAGGAAGAGAACTCCCAAAGAGGGAAGAGAATTTGCAAGGAAGGAGAGAAGACCACAATTCAGCTCAGATTTCCAGCACCTCTCTGAAAGACCCTGAGAAGTTCACTGTGTCAACTCCTCTCGTTTCCTGTCTTTGAAGAAAAGCCTGCTAAATTCTCAACGCTGCCTGAAAAGAACTGTTGTAAAAGATCCCAGTGATCCGTCTATGTGTACTAGGAGGCAAGACTGTATTCCAGTTTTGGAACACAACATATCTCATCTGCTGTTTGTTCAAGAATGAGAAAGTATTGAGCCCAAGTGTTTTTTTTTGTCTGTAACAAAGCACTAAAAACCAATCCCTTCTATTTTTGTGGTTAACTGGCGTCTGTGTGAGAGAGTCTGAGGGGCTAAGGTAGAAAGGAGGGAATGTTGATATTTCACTCTATTTATGCTTTACTTCATTAGTGTGTCATGCAGGGCCCCCACCTGCAAAGAATGAGGCATATTAATTTTACCACATGGACATTAAATTTCAAATTGTTGGGAAAAAGAGAAGGCTTGTTATCAGGGGTTGCCAGGCCCCTGGCTGGAAAGACATTTTTACATATTAACAGACCGTGTTTGGAGACAAAGAACCATTCCCTGACACACAACACACACAGCCAAGACATGGTCAGTCCAGTTAGTCACATGACTAACCTTGGCAATCTGGGGTTTTATGAATTGTACAGTTTTGAACTGAGAGCCTGGAGAAAGCTGTTTGCTCCTGGATTGAGCAGACCTCTCTTTGTCACAGCCTCTCTTGTCTGCTCCCATCTTTTTCTCTCAGAACTCCAAAACCCACTGAAGGCACATCAACCCCAAGAGAGACAAGTCTCCTACAGTTTACACGGTTTAAGAAGAATACTGGGCCCCAACGAAAAGCAAGATCTACCTACAATCAGGGTCTGTACAGTGAGCTCTAAGAACTGTTACAACATTTCTTCAGATATTGCCTCAAACTTTTCCACTTTTTTTTTCTTCTCTTTCTGTCCCTATCTGCACGTGTATATCGCGTATGCCTACTAGTGTAGGTGTTTCTGTATCTGTGGGCGTTAACCGAATTAGAGTTTAAGTTTAATAAATGTCACTTTTTTTCAAACCTGAGAAAACCTGTTGTGCTCATTTCTTTGCCTTATGATTGGAAAGCGGTGAAGAAGGATTCACCAAGGTGGAACTAAAAACACGGTGTATTTAAAAATTAAACCCTATTACACTAAGACCAGGTGGTGGCTGAAAGGGAACCCTAGACCTCTTTCTCACCTGGTCGTAACAACTGGTTAAGACTTGTTTTATAATCTGATAATTTTGTTATCTGTTAAAGAAACCTGGATGGTGTGTTTTATTCTGGGATAAAAGTAATCTACAATTGACTATCAGCAAGTCGGAATAAATTTAAGTATATGTTGTGACCTGTGGAGAAGCGGGACCAGAATGAACAGTGCACTCCTCCCGCCTCAGTCGTAACAATGTGGCGAACCATATAGCACTAAGTTCACATCTCTCAACAGCACGGCTAAGAACACAAGCTCTAGAGAATCACAAGGATATTCTTTAAATGATGCTTTGTGCTATGGACAAATAATATGTCTTGCAGTTCAGAAAGGATTGTGTAGTGTTAGGTTAGAATGAAGGTAATATGAGCACTCTTGCAATTTATATTAAATTCATGAATAATGGTGAAGGTAAATTTTGAACAGTTAGAGAGGTTTAAGAAGTTCACGCTGCGAAGTCTCATCTTTGCAGCAGAGTTGAAAGGCATGTTCTTTATCCAGTAATGCAGTATGTGAAATTGTATAGAAATTGCAACATGGAAGCCGGCTGTTTGGCCCAGCTCATCTGTGTTGAAATTTATCCTTCATGTGAGTAGTAGTTGTAATCTCGTGCATCCGCCACGTCTTTTTCCTTCACCACCTGTCTAGCGAGTTCTTAAAATGTCGGCATGCTCTTTGCTTCAATCACTAACTCTGGACAGCCCCTTTTCTGTCCTTCACTTCTATGTCCCTTTTGTTTTAGACTCCTTATTCTCTGGAAACTGTCTGTCTCTATCTACTCTGTCCCAATTTTATAATTTTTAACCATACTAATTTCCAGCAGAAAAATCATTTTCAACAATTCTAATTTCCATTATTATTGCTCTTTGCTGTACATTTGCAGTCATCAAGCGTTGCTGTACCTGAATAAAAGCTTCAAATTGTCTACTAAAATAAAAGCAAAATACTGCGGGTGCTGGAAATCTGAAATAAAGACGAAGTGCTGGAAATACTTCACAGGTCTGGCAGCATCTATAGAGACCTGAGTATTTCCAGCACTTTTTTTTACTTTCAGTTGTCTTGTTCCTAATCAGTCTCCATTGTCATTTTTCTTGTAGTTGTGACTTATGATTGCATTGATTCTTGTTGGAGGTCTAACTTAGACTGTTTGAAATGCATATTTTTTGCCTATTCGTTGGCTCTTTTTTTCCCATTCTGTTAAATATGCTTATGGTTTCTATGTTAAAGGCACTATATAGATGCAAGTTACTTGTATAGATTGTTAGGGCTCAAGGGGTTAAGCTAGGAAAAAAAAATGTTTTGCTTTGATTTCAAAAACAAATTTGACCACATTTCTTGTACTAACTTAGGCATTTTTAGAGCAAGTTCTGTCATGGACATTTAAAAACTATACAAGCAGACCAAGTTGCATCTTTGCATCATAATTAGACATCCAGGTTCTTGTGTATATAACTCAAAGTTGCGAATTATCTGAGATTGTAAATTTCACTTAATATTGACTTGTCTTGATTTTTCGTTATATTGTAAAATAGTTCTTCTAAAACTCACTGGTAGCTTCATTAGGCTTCTATATTTAAAAAAAAATCTTTTTGCAACAAGGAACATGTGAACAGATAATGTTCTTTGCAACATTTGAAACTGAAAGGTGGATAAACTAAAATTACCCATAATCCCTAACTGTTTCATTTGCTACTGGTTTACTTGTGTCTTTTAAAGCCCATTTGTTGAACTCCTGGTTAAGCATTCATATGTAGACATTGTCCCTAGAACTTCCCCTGATGGGGCAACATGGAAGAAAATGGCAGGTTTGGAGGTCGTACTTCATTATGAGGTATAACATGATGTGGCAGTGCATAACTGAGATGCCTGTAACTTTACAAGTTAGTTCCTTTTTTATAACATTTCAAAACATGTCATTTCAGCAGATATCGGAAGCACAGAATCATGTATACGACTAGGGAAGTCCATTCCCCTCTGACTGGTCGCAATGTTTAAAAATCAGGATACACAATTCATACTTGCATCTTTCACCTGATTTTATTAAAATCAGTAATGCTGCCTGTCTCAATCGCTTCCCTGGGCAGTCATTCCAAATATTCACACCCTTGCTTTGAAATAGTTAAGTCTGATTTGTCCATTCATCTTCCTTCTTCTCACCTTCATCCTATATCCCTTGTCGTTCTGGGGGCCATGCTAAGCAGTTTCTTAAGGACACTGTCAATTCAAACCCTTATAAATCTTTTTAATATCTCAATAAGATCCCTTTCAGTCTTTTTTTACAGAACCAACAATTGCTTGTTTGTTGGCCCTGCTTGAAGTTCAGTTGTCTACTAGTTATCAGTCCAGTAACCCTATGCAGGCATTCTAATGTGATGTTTTCCTACAATATGTCAGCAGAGCTGCACAGAATATACCAAATGGTGATGAGGTGGTAATGCTGTGTATAGGGTCACTATCACATTGTGTGATTTATGGAATACATCTCCAGATCCAATTTTGCCCTAATTACTGCTCCCAGGAACTGTGCAAGTGGTTTCAGTAACCTGTTGAACGCCCCCACCACCCCCAATCTTTTTCTTTGCTTTATCCTGTTGACTAAATCACTTCAGTTTTTATTTCCAGTGCTTATTGCGTAGTCTCATCACATTACACTTGACATTACATTTGCTATTTCTCAGCCCAACTTGCCAATTTATTTGCATGTCATGAACCTACTCTTGATTGAAGCTCCTCTCTCTCCCTTCCCCAAACCTCCTTCAGCAAATTTTGTCTCCTTGTCCATTTGATAGATGAGGTGAACAGTAAATGTTCTTGCACCGAAGCATCCCACTAATCACATGCTGATCACCTATTCTCTGCTTTGCTGTAAAAGTATTGTAACAAAAGCCTTGCTGACCTCCAGGTAAATAATGTTTAACTTTACTTTATCCATAAGCCTCAATACCTTCTGAGAGAATTATAACCTGGTTGTTCAAGCGTGATCTCTTCCCTCTTTTTCTCACCCACTTCCATGGTGAATTGCATTGCTGACTTTGTACCAGGGCGGCGCAGTGTCTAGCACCGCAGCCTCACAGCTCCAGCGACCCGGGTTCGGTTCTGGGTACTGTCTGTGCGGAGTTTGCAAGTTCTCCCTGTGACCACGTGGGTTTCCTCCGGATGCTCTAGTTTCCTCCCACGTGCCAAAGACCTGCAGGTTGATAGGTAAATTGGCCATTGTAAAAATTGCCCCTAGTGTAGGTAGGTGGTAAGAGAATTGAGGGAAGGTGGGAATGTGAGAGGAAAAATAGGATTCATGTAGGATTAGTATCAATGGGTGGTTGATGGTCGGCGTGGACTCGTTGAGCCGAAGGGCCTGTTTCGGTGCTGTATTTCTCTATGACTACCTCTAGGTGTTTTAGGTGCCTTTTGCGATGTTCCCTGTTTCCAGTCCTTTCCTATAACTCCGAATTCTGATGATTCAACAAAGATCTGTGCCAGAATGACTCCTTTCAGTGGTTACTTCCTTTGGTACCTTTTTGTGTGCAGACCATCCGGCCTTGTGCCTTATCCTCTTTCACTCATCAATCTTTCCATAACTTCCTCATCAGTAATTTCCATTGTCATGAAATGCCCTTATTTCCTGGAAAATCAACTTTCACTTCTGGGAGAGTATTAATTTCTTGATGTAAAGAACATGTTCCAGCTATCTTCCTTTTTTCCAGATTTATTTTTATTCCTTCATGGGATGTGGCATTGCTGGCAAAGCCAGCATTTATTACCCATCTCTCATTGCCTGTGAGAAGGTGGGTGGTGAGTCAGATGCCTGATAACCTGTCCTGCTCTGTACCTTTCCAAAACTAACTGCTTCTAGACACTTTGTTTACTCTGAAATTGTAGAAACCTCTTTATGTTCACTGCAATCATAATCCCTTCATTTGTGCTTGCATAACTAGTTTTTCAACAGTCTTTATCCCATCCTTATTGTGCGCTCTCTCTCAATGTAAAGATCTAAATTTGAGGATCTCTCGCTCTCTCGTCTCTCACTCTTTCTATCTTTCCCCCCTGCCATCCCCGCACCACTCCTGTTCCTAATTAACTTTGTTCTTTGCCCCAGTAGAGTTCCTCTATTTATTGTATTTCTTACCCAGTGCTATCAATTATCCTTAATTTTAACATTCTGCATTTACAATTCTCCTCCAGGTTTTTATCCCCAACAATATATTCCAGTCCACCTCTGTTGACTCTTTCTCATTACCTCACATTTAAATTCCAGCACAGGCAAGTTATGCCGAATGGCCATTTTTATCATTCTGTCGTTCCACTCTTCTGCGCATGAAACCAGAGCCTTTATTTTAGATGGTGATCTAATTGTAAAAAGAAGCAGTATTTGGACTGTCTTAACAAATGTTGCTGTGACTTATTTCTTGGCTTTGCTTTGTCCTATTCTTCCCAGTTGTTCGACATGGCACTTTTTGGCAGAGGTTTTTGAGTCGTCATCCCTCAAGTGGCCAGCAGTACCCCTTTCAAAGCAATGTAGTAAAGATTGACTAATATACAGGATTGAGATAGCATATTTTCTAGACCTTGAGACCAAATGCCAAATACAGTTGCAGTGTGACCTGAATGTTTTAAATATTTGGATGATATATGCATTGTGTTCCTCTTCTTGCATAATGGAAATGCTCTTCAAAGTGAGAGATGCAATTTAAAAAATATATCTTAATAGCAAGATTTTAAATAGTGGAAAGAAATGCTTCTTTCAGTAAATTGATGTACAGCTTCCAGATTCTGACACAGAATTAGTCCTGGATTAAAATTCCAAACTTTTACTGTCAAGTTATTAGTCTTGGTTGGTTTGCTGAGTTTAGAGTTTATGAGAAACCAAGTGACCAACCACTAGAATTGGTTAGTGGAGGAAAGAAGGGAAATGCATTTATTTTGGCTGGCTTTTGGCTGAATCCAGATGAGCATTTGTGCAGACCCAGCAGGGGCGATGATTGTAATGTGTGTAGTTGGAGAGTTAGTGAAGTAAGATACCCAAGCAAAAGAACTTTGCCATTGATGCTGTTGATTAGTTGAGAATTGGGATTGAAAGCAGTGCAGGTGGAGGCCTGAGTGTGAGATGGGTAGTCTCAATCCAGTTACCAGTACTCATGAAACAAATGTATTTCATGTGCAAAATGCTGATGCTGGAAATCTGAAATAAAAATAGAAAATGCTGGAAATACTCAGCAGGTCAAGCATTGTCTGTGAAGAGAGAAACCGTTTCAGATCTGTGACCTTTCATCAGAACTGTATCAAACATGAGATGGGAAATAAGAATAATGATGAACAAGGTAAAAGAGACAAACGGAAATCCAGTCGGAGAGGTGAACAGAACTTCAAGGTGAGCATTCCTGGAAGAGAAGTGGCAGTGAATTAAGTACTAATGCTAAAGCAAAATACTGCAGATGCAGAAAATCTGAAATAAAATGTTTGTTTCAGCAAATTTCTGATGAAAGGTCATTGACCAGAAACGTTAACTCTGTTTCTCTTTTTTTACAGATGTTGCCAGACTGCTGAGTATTTCCAGCATTTTCTGGTCTTTTTATTTCATGTGTTTCAATTGGGCATATACAGTGCAGTACAGCTCTAGTCAATGACATACAAATATTGAGTCATTGTAGAATTTTGTATCCAGCATTTCATCTGGGAGATGGAATTCTATTTTACATTACATCTGTTGTATAACTTATTGTAATCTTGAGTATCTGCTCAATCAACTAATAATTGCTATCATTTCCAGGCATCTGCTGACTAGTTAAAATTAACAGAAGCATGGCTCAGTTTCCAACAGCTTTTGGAGGTAAGTACTTTGTGGAATGTCAACTGTTATTTTGATGGTTGCTTTGACTTTTTAATGTTATATTGCCCAATTTCTCTGCTTCAGGAATGTTAGACTTGAAGTCCCTTATAGTACCAAGCTGTCAGGGAGGGTAGCTACATTCTGGCCTACATTCAAGTAACAAACAGCACTTTTTTGTTTGAGAATGGTGCAACTTCTGTGTTTAATCCCTTGTAATGTACAGTCGGTGTGAAGCCCACTCCCAGAGCTGCTAATGCTGCTCCAAACTGGCTGCTGGGGCTTCAGGAGCATGGGTTGGGGTAATATCCTTTTTATTATTAACTCCATCCTTGTAGGAAACAATTGGCCTCTGCTTGATGCTGTATTTTAGCATTGCGGAGTTTTCTGGGTCACGCACACAACCCTTTATTCGACAAAAGAGGTGGTGCTGCTATGTGGTCTTGTGGAAGCTGACTAGCACAAGTCATAACATCTTATTCCATAATTTCATTTAGATAGTGGGGTACTGATGCAGCCTCCAGAGATGAGTATTGCAAATCTCAGAAGTGATGTACTCCCTTCTATGAGCTTATTGAAGTAAAAAAAAAGTTTAAATAATGATTTCCCTAAAATAACTGCTAATTGGACAAATTGTTTGAACAAGAAGCTCAGAAGCTGCAATAATTCAGACATTAAAATGTTACGGTTCACAAAAATTAATATTTAAGTTTAACTGCAATATCGTGGAATCTCCATTATCTCTCAATGGAGGGGATTCCCTGGTGGATAATTGAAAGAGCATAATTAAAGTTTTGGTTTTATGCATATTGTCTAGCAATACCTTAGGCAAGGATGAGGACAGGTACAGTGCACATGATAAAAAAACTAACTTTAATGAGGCTGATTATGTTAAACAGGAGGTAATTAAGTCAAAATAATGCTGACAAATAATTGGAGCACGGGTCCTGGAAGTTTCACTGATTTCAAGGTCCTTGTATAAAATGTTTTATCCATTGCTGTTCCCTCTCTTTGCATCTATAGTTGCCCAGCACATCCATAAAACCATTGGATTATACCTACAACTATATTTGGAGAATTCATGCATCTGTTACTAAGCCCATGAATCAAAGTTCCCTGATGAAAAGTGTAACTGGGCAGTCTCTTGTGAGTGCAGTATGTTAATAGGCATAGAATTTGAATGTAATTAATTACTTTATTTTCAATCATGCTGCATCAATGTTTCCTCTTTTGAGTATCAACATGGGCCAGTTCGATCTCCAAAATATGAACAAAATCTAAATTTTTCAATTGAGTTCAGATGTCTGTTGGAAGTTCAGCTTAGCATTCTTTGGTTTGTATCTCTTGAACCTTCAGTTAGATTATAGCTGTACAATTGCTTCCAGATATCCCTATCTGATAAAACCTCATGGAAAATTCTTGTGGTAGATCTCCATATTAATAAGTTGATCTAGAAAAAGTACTGTGGAAAGATTAAGGTAACATGGTTTTAAGACAGGCTGATTATTGCAATAATGTAAGGTTGGAACTCATCCATTTGTATGGTTGCATTTTGTGCAGTTTTAAAAGGTTTGTTTGTTTGATTTCCCCATGGGGGACCTATTTTACTTGAGTTTTGTTTCAGTTGCACTAGAACGGAGTGGAGAAAATTGTCGGTTGATGAACTGATGATTTTTTAAAAAATTTTTTGCAACAGGGGGCCTGGATATCTGTGCCATTACAGTGGAAGAAAGAGCTAAGCATGACCAACAATTCCTCAGTATCAAGCCAGTTGGTGGACTGATTACTGGTGAGAATAAAATTAATCTGCTCATGTACCTCTAGTTGAATCCTAAAGTGAATTTTATCCCTTTTGACTATTTTGTATTCAAATTCATGCTCTACTACTACTTTCATTTATATAACTGCTTTAACATGGAGAAATATCCTATCACGAGTGGGAAATTGGGCATCAGGTAGAAGTTCAGGGAAGTGATTAAAGGCATGTTTGAAGAGAGTCCAGCTTCGAGGAGACTATTGGAAGTAGTGAGAGATGAAATGCGATGGATAGCTTTGGAAAAGGAATTTGAGTACTGGAATGTGATGATTGACTGTTCTGCCACCAAAGTGGAGAGCTATGGGGGAAAGGCTAGGATAAGAATAATGGAGTGTGCCAGTTGGGATGTAGGATCGGAAATGGTTGCAGAGTTTGCGTGGGGAAATGTCGTAGAAGGAATTTGAAATGGTTGTGAGAATTTTGAAATTGTTTTCTGAGGGATAGGCAACAGTAGAGTTCAGTGAGATCATGTGTGATAAATGAGCAAGACTTGATTCTGGGTGTTGGAGCTTTTCCACCTTTGAATTTGTGAGGCCAGCAAGGAGAGCATTTAAGAAGTTTGCTTGAAGTTACAAATGTTTTTTTCCTTATGGGTGGTGACGAGCTTAAGGGAAGAGATGGGTGAACCTTAAGGATACAATCTTAGCGAGAGAACGCATGTATGATTTGAAGCTTAGCTTTGGGGTCGCAATCTATCAAAGTGAAGTACGATTGGACTCAAATCCAATTTGACCTGGAAGCTGGAAATGGATGATAGCAGTGTCTGAGATGCAAAGTTTCTGGCACAGTCAAGAAATAATTTGGTCTTGCTGATGTTGAACTGAAAGAAGTTTTGGCTTATCAGTCAATTGATGTCGTACAGGTAGTCAGACACAAAACAAGAATTGTGGAATTGAGAGTAATGGCAGAAGTAAAGCTGGGTCGTATCAGCATACATGTGTCCCAATGTTTACACATCAAGTCGAGAAAGCATGAGGAATAGAAAGAGGCTAAGGCTAGAATCTCATGGCATGCTGGATATTACCTTTGGGCAGGAAGCCAAAGTAGGGCATTTTCTTCCTACACGCTAACATGTAGAAATTGAAACATGATGGGGAAGAGCCATGGAGTAGTATTACCAAGGAGAAGCATAGGAAGAGATAATTGGAACAGTCAACTGTGTTGAACTCCGGAGAAATTGAAGAGAAGAAGCAGCATCATGACCACAATCATGGCATATATTTGGTGACTTTTACCAGGGTAGATGCTAAGAGAGTCAGAAATCAGATGGAAGGAATTCCAACAGGGAGCGATGGGAAAAGTGGGTGGAAGTTGGGCAATGTGTGTAGGTGACTAATCAGGCAGAGAGTTGAGAGGGCATGTAGGATAGGCATTTGAAAAAGAAATTGTGGGTATCGAAAGAGTACTGTTGTGGGGTGGAGTGGTGGGAACAGTGGCGTAGGAATAGGCAATTAAGTGAGTAGTCTCAACTTGCTAATATTAAGTAGTTCAATATATTAGTTTTTGTCAGAGTCTTTAGTATGCTTTCAAGGTGGATGACAAAGAAAAGAATTGGACTTATGGCCAGCAGTTAATCTATCAATGCTAGCATCAAATATTTTCCCCAGTACTTTTTAATTTGAGAGGAAATTGACCAACATGCTGGTCACATGCTTTAATAATGTCTTGCCACATTAATAACTGATGGATTTCTTTCAGTCTCTTCAAAAAACGGTTTTTGGGTTGCTTTGGCAAAATGGGTACATTCAGAACCATTTATGAGTGCCATCTATAGAAATTTAAGTTGTTAGGCAATATTTTTTTTAACCAAACCTAATTAATAATCAGATTTCCAGTATCTGCAGTATTTTACTCTTCTAATTAATTACCTCCCCACACCAGATTTTGGATCCTTTTCAAAATGGGCAAAACGAACCTACTCAAAAACTGACTTTTCACTAAATAACAGCCATTGTAATTTCACAGAAGTTTGTCAATGGCTTCCTTTCATCAAACTCTGACTTTCCTTCCAGCTTGTTTGAAACTCTGCCCATGCTGGTGACCATTAAAATGTCACATGGGAGTTGATGCAGACTTTACAAATAAAAGCAAACTCTCAAGGTTGCAAGTACTGCACTTTAAGTTCAAGTGTTGCAAGATTGCTCAACAACTGGGGATTAGTTATTTTTATGCACAAGTGCCATGTGGTCGTCATGTTCTTTGAATTTTCTTTGTGGGGAGGGATGCGAGGGGAGGGGAGAAACTTCTTGTGAAATCCCAGAAATGCCTCGATTGAATATGAAAAAAGCTTCATTACAGATTGTTTTTAATTGCAATCTTCAATTATAAAGTAGCAACATGCCTAGGCTTTAATTTTCCATCATTGCTATGGTAATAAATGTAGCAATGAAGCTTGTTGACATATTAGTCACTCTACGAGACCACAATTGTCTCCAGTCAGTATCATTTTGAAGTCTCTTGAATGGCATGCACTTCCTGTCCAAACATTTGCTGTCATAATCTTCAGTAACACTTATGTCAACATTTACCATGGGATTTCTTATGTGAATAATTGCCTGTCAAAATTTCTTACTACTTGTGTGATTAGCCATGATCTTAATTATGGTGGAGCAGGTTTGAGGGGCTGAATGGTCTACTCCTGCTCCTATTTCTTAGGGTCTTATGAGATTGCTCACTTACATATCATTTTATTTTTTTCTAAACTTTTTTTTTCTCATTGAAATTTCAGCTTAGGTTTTTAGTTAAGTTATTGTCTTTTTTAAAAAGTGCCACACTGGGAATCTTTCAAAGAAAATATACTTCATGGTGATCTCCACTGCCAATTGAAACAAAATGGCATTCCTGCTCCCCCCATTGGCCTTATCCCACTCATTGCTTAATAAATTGCAGTTGTGTCTTCAGCTTTGCTACCCACTGTCAGATCCAAATCTCCAGTTCCTAGCCTTGCTCTCCACTGCCTGGTTTTTCTAAAATTTAAAAAGCACTCTGCTCAACCTTTTGTGCTGGTTGTAGTTCCACCCAACCTTTCCCAACTCCAAATTTCCTAATGCTCATATCTAATTAAATTCGAAACCCAATGGTGTAAATTTGCTCCAGACTCGGGGGTTTTCTGCTGATGTTGACATGACTTGACTCTGCAGCCCCACACCACCTTTACAGTGGTTCTGTCCAGCCTGTTACCTGTTCAGCCTTTCCCAAATTAAAAGTGTAAAGTGTGGTCTGATGGTCCCTATAGAACCTCTTGGCTTTTAAAAAAAAACAATGTGGCCCCACTTACTATGACTCAGATAAAATATATGCCCCCAACAGTACCCCATTCGGGCTTCTCTCCCCAAGTGCATGACCACAGGAGATTGACTAGTTTTATTTAAAATCAAGTTTTGCTGAAGAAAAACTTGCTGAAAAGATTTACCTTGGCATGATTTAAGTTCCTTGAAATTGTACATGCACCTATTAATGATATTAACGAGCCATGTTTCCTTTGTAGTCAACACAACCATCTCTGGCAACAAAGTAGATGGGTGAGTTACTCCAAGGCCTGTGTTGCTCAGTAGCTGACTGCGAAGCGCAAGCCTGTATACTCTATTTTCCTTTTGTGGAGTGGTCTCTAACTTCAGCTTTTACTTGGTGGCTGTTACATGATTGCTTTAAGAACTCAGTATGCTAATGAGCTAAGTACTTGGATGTAGTCAGGTGGCTCGAAGCCATAGTCACTCTGCACTGTAACACCCTGGACAAAGGTTCTGTATTGTATGTACTAGTTCAGTTGTTAATAAACCTTCTAGGGATCTTCAAGGAACTGGAATCCATGTATCTCATTGTGTTGCTTAAGATAAAACAAAGAAACTCATGATAAGGTGGCAGCAGTGGTGAAAAGACAAGATATAAGCTTGAAGCCCACGGGTAAAACAGAAAACCAGATTTAAAAGCAGTACAGAAAACGAGAGAAAATTTGAAGCAATAAGCGAAGAAACTTTAAAACAAGTACTGAAAAGAGTGAAAGAAAGCTATATACCTTAGAAGGCTGAGAAAAGCGCCATAGAACGGAAGCACGGCTAAAAAGCAAGCACTCAGGTGAGTCATTGTGCCAACGATTGAGAAATCCTGTTTTTTTTTAAAAAGCCTTGGAAGAGTTTTTTAAAAATTCATTTTCAAAAGGCTCCATATGAGCAAGAAAAAGAGGGATCCTTGAAAAGCGTGCGATGTGGGGGAAAAAAACAAGTCTGATAAATTTGTTTTTAAAGCGCAGGCCATCCCCGAACACAGCAGAGTCTCCATTAAACCAATCAAGTGTGAAGAAGATAAATAAAATCTAGCAAAAAAGAACAAAGGGGAAAACCCCTGAACCGTCTAACAGTTGTGTAAACATACAAGCCAAGTGCAGAAAGAAAAAAAATAACACTGTCAAGCACCTGTTACACTCCATCAAAGCAGCTAGCCTGAAAAAAAATGAATTTCTCAAAGGGGGAACAGTGCAGGATTAATAAAACAAGTTTTAAAACCAATTTTAAGCCACAAATAGAAAAGTCATAATAAGTACAGTGCTGAAGGCACACACACAGCTGAACAAAGTTAAATATAGAGCAGAAAGCACAAGAACAGCAGAAGGATGGATATCAAATTTCTCAGCATGAACTGGAAGGCCATTGATATCCTGTTCAAGTTCAAACTTTTTAAACAAAGAATGCAGTTATGCTTCATCGATCAAGTAGTTGCAGAACCGGAGAGGCAGGCTGTGAAGATACTGATAGCAGTTGGAAATGAGGGATTGTACAGAATCAATACCTCTGGCTTATCTGAAGAGAACCAGAAAGATCCCCAAAGATGTGGAAAGTGCTACAATATTAGCTTCGGTAAGAGTGAATTTTAGAATTCCTCACCTGGAATTGATGTCCTACAGGCAACTGCCGTGGTAATCAATCGATCAATTCATCAGTAGGTGCCATAGTAAGGGCAGCAAATGCGATTTTTCAGAAACTGAGCTGTCAGAGCAAATAATAGAGGTAGTAATTGTCTCAACACACACTGTACCGTTTCAAAAAGACTTCGGGGGGGTGGGACGATGAGAATAAAGATCACAGCATTGATCCGCTGCTAGAAGATGGCGGGAAATATGAAGCCATTGTAGCTGGAGAACAGCATCTGCAAGCACGAGGTGTAGCCAACAGTATTGGTACGGTAACCAGGTCGGAAAAGCAAGCAAGCTGTGTGGTTTGTCCCGCTCACTATGAAGTTGTCCATTTCAAGATCTGTGCAAGGCATGCACTGCAAAAGGACACAGGGCCTGTCTGTGCAAGAAGTCTGGCTCCAAAGACTCAGTCAGAAGTTGCAGTAGGACAGGCACAGCAGCTTGGCAACAGCAGCAAGGAGAGTGCCAGAGACAATGGCTATTCATGTCTATGTTGCTGGAACTGACAACTCATTATGCGGGTAATTGTGTTGAGGTACTGCAGTACAGCATGTTGGAGTTTAATTTTGCTGTGCCACTGTAATGCCCATCTTCTAGCCTAGATTATGAAAATATATCTATGGCCTAGATCTTGCTGGAGCAGGGCATCTGCCATGTTGCCATGCCCTGCAGCTTAGTTTATTTTGCCCTGCAAATGGCTGGAAGAGCGATCTAATAACTGCATGGCAAGGGCAATAGAACATCTGGACCCTGGTGAATGACTCAACTAACAGTGTTTCTCCTAAACCAATTAAATGTAAAGATTGAGAAAGAGACACAGAAAAAACATGAGAAGGAAATGGGAATTAGAATCAAATCACATACGGAAAAGAGAAGATAAAAATTGGATTGAGAGCGAAAAAATGTAAAGGAAGAAAAATAAATGTAATTATTTTTAAAACTCTAACCATTGAGACTCCAAATGAAATTGTTTCCACTGAGTCCAAGAGATTGAGTGACATTGCCAAGAAAAAGTTTACTTACTATGGGTACTGGCCGAAACTTTCTGTTGAGTGTAATTGACAATTAATGCGCAAGCAGGGTTCGATGACGTGTCCGTACACTGACATCCATGTCCTTTGTAAAAATTGAGGTCTGTAGCAATTTTAAATGTCTTGTTCCAAGCCTTTAAAGTTGTGTTTTAAAATAACCTACTGGATAGCTATCACAAGTTTAAAGGCTTCGCGGCTCAAGACATTTAAAATTTCCAGGAGCAAGTAATTGGAAAGGATCATTGGGGTACTGGGCTAGCGGCGATATGACAAACCAACGCAAGATGACTAGGAGGCTCCGCTCAAGTCTAGCTAGGTCCAAGATCATGAAGCGGCGATGGCTCCCAGTACTGACGAGGAGGCTCAGCTCAAGTTGTGATCATGAAGCGGCGAAGTGATTCACGTGGCTCCAGTTACTGAGGAGGAGGCTCTGCTCAAGTTTGTTGAATAAAATATGCAAAGGGTGAGACAGAGACCTAAGCAAGGGGGTTGTGTGTGAGAGAATACCTGCTGGAAACGGGGAGCAAGTGACTTAACTGCACACGGTAAAAATTCCATTAATTGTGAAACACTTTCTGAAACAAACTAGAAACTCCCCATTATACTGGTTTAACATAATGGGAAGAGGGAGGACGGGAAGTTGAGTAAATGAGCTGTTTCACAAAGACTGCAGCAATATTGCACAGGTTCTGCTGTTAGACTCTGCGAAGGGCATCAATCTACGCATTCATATTTCATTCAGTTTTTGGACTAGAACACATTTATAAAGTCTAATGTGCATTAAGTGTTCTCAATGACCAGGGAGGGAATCGGGAGGCAGCTGTGAATTCTATGTTCACGTTTTTCCCATTTTCTTTTATCTATGAAAAAACATGGCATCAAATTCAAAAAATGTCATCCAACCCAACTTGGAAAGAGAATATTTCATTTTTGAAAGAGCTTAATTGAAACAGCTGTGCCTTGTAATGCAGAATATCTGCGTGCAGCATTCATTGGTTGTTTGGAAAATGACCGAAACAAACGCTCTGTAGAGAAAATTGTGGGATTTACATCGGGGACAGGGCATCTGTAATACTAGCCCAACGTTAGTGTTTCAAGGCGATTGAAAGATCATTACGGAGATCTATTTGTCCAACACTAAGTGATCCATTGCCAAGTTTTAATGGCTAAAGAAGCTGAATCAGTCTTAGCTGACTTTGTGGAAGATATGATCAAAGCAACACTTAAACATTTCAGTGGATCTGCGAGAAAAAAAGAATTGATAGATTTGTGAGCTGAATGAAGAGGAATACTCCAGCCTACAAAAACATTAATTGCCACAATATTCATGACCTGCGACAATCTCATTCATCCTGTATCTGCTTTTTTTTGAACTGGGTTTTGCCATTTCTCTCAGTGAATTTGGCACTGCAGCAAGAGAGTGCTGATCTGTGCCGCGCATACTGCTTTCTGGAAAAGTACTTCATGGTCATTTTGAAGCCGTTTAAACAGCCTTCAGATGAAGATTCTGTGCTGGAATCTCATTTCTAAGCTACCTGTCTATTCCCAGTGCCAAGGTCACAGATGCTGAGGGAGTGTAAAGAGCAGCACTACTTGACAGATACGGAGATTGTCCAGGTAAAAGCAACATTTACTGAACATGCAAAGGAACTTGAACAGACATTCAAGGCCAGGTTTCCTGAAGAAGAGCTGGTGAAATGCATGTTTTACTTGGACCCCTGCTAACAGCCAGCAGTCCAAGAAATTCAAAAACTTGCTGCAAAATTTACAAAGCACATTGACACCAGCAAAGTTGAAATTTAATAAACATTGCACTGCGAACTTGAGACTGTCGACACACTTTTCAACTCAAAACACTGTGGCAGTGATGTTACCAAATTTTGGTATCTTTTTAGTTTAAATCAAGTGAGGTTGAATACAATGAACTGGCAAGACTATCACTTTTACTGACAGAGTGCTGACACATGTAGGGGAGATGGTGGCGTAGTGGTAATGTCACTGGCTTAGTAATCCAGAGGCCCAGGCTAATGTCCTGGAGAAATTCAATAAACTAATTATTTTTTTAAAATCTGGAATTGAAAGCTAGTCTCTGTAATGGTGCCATGTAGCTATCATAGATTGTCGTAAAAACCTATCTGGTTCGCTAATGTCCTTTTAGAGAAGGAAATCTGCTGTCCTTGCCTAGTCTGGCCTACCTGTGACTCCAGATCCACAGCAATGTGGTTGACTCTTAACTGCCCTCTGAAATGGCTTAGCAAGCCACTCCGTTCAAGGGCAATTAAGGATGGATAACAGATGCTGGTCTTGCCAGTGGCGCCCACATCCCATGAAAGAACTTTTTTTAAATGTTGCTGCGGACGAGGGTTCAACCACTTGAACACAATCAAAACATCCACGAGGAATTGCCTTGAGAACTGTCAGGTTGATACTTGTCTATGTATTGCAACTGCAACAGCGAGCACAAAGGACTTTGATAGAACAGTGGCGGTGAAGTATTTTTGGAATTGAAAACACTAAAGTGCATTGAATTTATTATTATTAGCTTGCTAGCTAACTAGGACAGCTAGCTATTCGCTTTTTCCAGTGTAGCAAATTATTTGAAGTTTTTCTGGTTGAATAACAGTCACTTCTCAGTCCTGGTTTGTATTGTGTAATGTTTTAGCTGGCTGGCTATATGCTAACACAACATTAGCACATGGTGTATCTAGCTCTGTTGTCAATAAAAGTAATTTGCATTGGCATTGCCTACTGTTTGCTTGCTAGCTAGCAAATACATTTGTGCTGCCCTACCATTGATGATTGTATGCTCAGCCATGATCTTTTTTGAATGGCGGAGCAGGCCCGAAGGACCGAATAGCCTACTCCTGCTCCTATTTTCTATGTTTAGCTACAGACTGTTTTGATGGCATTAGGTTGGCTCTACACTTTATATACAGATCAATTGTCCCCATGTCCGTGGCTGAGTTAATAATTTTGTAATGTGTCCATGGTGCAACATGTTGCCGCCTATCCCTGTGTGCAAGTACAGCAATTTTGTGAAAAGTATGGGATAGTTGAGGGCAAGCTGCCTTTTTTTAGACCAATTGTGGAACAGTGCAAGTTGCTCAGCAACTTGTGGCAATTTGCAATTCAAAGGCTATCTTTTCTCGCAACAAGTTGCTGGACAATTTACACATTAATAACAGTGTGCATATTTAACTCTGCCATTACTTTGGCAGCAAGATCTGGGCTAACCTGTGTTTCTTTACAGTCATCTCATAATATAGCTCTTGATATGTTTTTGGGTAAGTGGGTACAGGAATGAATCTTCCATTGGTTTCCTTGGCCTTCCCTTCTATCGTGACCTAATCTTCTGTGACGACTACTTCATGCTTTAATAACACAAACTCAGGTCTTGATTGTTCTTTGTGAACACCAGGTCTTGTTCTCTGCCATCCCTCTACTAAGCAACAACCTGACTTCCTTTCTCACCTGTCTGTGTTGTAGTGGGGAGGTGGGTGGATGAGAGATGCCAGCTGCAGTTTGCATTGAAACTGCTTTTTCCTTATGAGTCTCCTTGGAGTGCTCAGTAAAGGAAGCCTGGTAACATGGACACACTTTCAGATTCTTCCAAGTTCATCGTGCAACTATCCAGGTCTCTGCTGCTGTTCATGCTCCACGTTAGCCTCCACTCACTTTGCTTCAACTCAATCTTCAACATATTGATTATGGTTTTTGGAAGATTGCACACCAATGTAAGCAATTTTTGATGGCGTTTCCAGTTGATAAGACCATTAGTTAGATGCAATGTGAAGTTATAGTATAGGTAGGTGGTAGGGAAATATAGGGACAGGTGGGGATGTGGTAGGAATATGGGATTAGTGTAGGATTAGTATAAATGGGTGGTTGATGGTCGGCACAGACTCGGTGGGCCGAAGGGCCTGTTTCAGTGCTGTATCTCTAAACTAAACTAAAACTTATGTATGATATACAGTTAAGGTCTTGCTATGAAGATACTTAGTACATTTCTAACCTATTGTGAGGAATTTATATTTATAATTGTCCATCTTGCATTTTATTTGTATATATAGAATATATTGTCAAAATTCTGTGTCTACTTTTGAATGTCATCTTTTTTAATTCAGGTGATCAGGCCCGAAATTTCTTCCTTCAGTCTGGATTACCTCCACCTGTACTTGCACAAATATGGTAAGTTCAAAGTATGTGTGTATAATTTTTTATTCGCTAAAAAAATCTACTCAAAAGACAGGACTATTTAAAGTAAGTATTTTTCATGAAATGTGCATTTTGCAGGGAAGTACTGAATCAATGATAGAGAAATCTGATATTTGAAAATATCCGCAATTGTATATTTGGAATTTAGCTAGTAAGCTATTATACAACCCTTAGGAATTAATGCCATGTAAGCCATATTCCTGTACAAGATCAACATTCAAGCACTGAGTAGGTGTTAAATGTGACGGTTCGTAGGCAGTTAGAGGAACAAGACTCTGCTGCCTGTTCTACTTGTCTCATATTATATGTTGATCTTTAATTTGCATGTGACTTGCTGCTTAGGCTGTGTAGTTGATTTGGCTGCCTAATGTAGTCAATTATTGAAGATATGGACAGAATAGTGCTGCTATCAGCTTGGCACAAGAGCATCACCTGAGAAACATGGTATGAAGTTCACGAATAGGCAATGTGCTAGAGTTACTTCCTCAGAAAAGTGGCTGCTATTTCTATTTGTTAGTGGAGACTGAAATCGTGTGACATTGATCACAAGTCGTGGGAGTCAGTTGCCAGCATTCGCCAGAGCTGGCGGGCAGCCATAAAGACAGGGCTAAATTGTGGCGAGTCGAAGAGACTTAGTAGTTGGCAGGAAAAAAGACAGAGGCGCAAGGGGAGAGCCAACTGTGCAACAGCCCCAACAAACAAATTTCTCTGCAGCACCTGTGGAAGAGCCTGTCACTCCAGAATTGGCCTTTATAGCCACTCCAGGCGCTGCTTCACAAACCACTGACCACCTCCAGGCGCATATCCATTGTCTCTCGAGATAAGGAGGCCCAAAAGAAGTGGAGACTGAAGAAAAATACAGGCAGAAAGCCATAGCGATGGGAGGTGATAAACTTGTGAATGCACAAGTGATACCATAAAGTATGGAAAAAATTAGAAGTACAAACTATAAAGTAGGGAGCTGAATTATAAATTGAACATATCAAGGGGCTTAGGTTGGCATCAGACACGCTTTAGCCATTTTGTTGCCTCTAGGACAGCATTGTGGAGTCTGCAAAATCCTTCTGGTAGGTCATATAAAGTGAACAGCCATTCACTAGATTTATGAAATTCTCAACTCCACAAGCAGTTACACAAAGGGCTATTCTTGAGTCCTCAGATACGGTCATTTGCCACACACCTCATCATCCCAGGGGATTCGCAGGAGCAATCCCTCTGTATACCACTGCCAGCTCCTTTAGTGGGTCTGTCCTGCTGATGGGATGGTAATGGGGTCTGGATCGTTGGCTAAAAGGTATGATTCCCAGCATATGACTATCTCAGGCTGTTGAACAGCTTTCCCAATTTTGGCACCAGTCCCCAGATGTTAGCGAGGAGGCTTTCACGTGGTCGACTGGGCTGGGTGTGCCTTTATAGTGTCAAGATATCGTGCCTATGTTAACCCTGGGTAGTCCATCTGGTTTATTCGTATAGTTTGTCATAGTAGTTTGTTGCAACTGAGTGGCTTGATGAGCCATTTCGGAGGGCAGTTAAGAGTCAACCAGATTCCTATAGGTCTGGAGTCTCATACAGAGTGGGTAAGGATGGCAGTTTTCCTTCCCTAAAACCTTCATGGATCAGGTGCACTTTTGTGATAATCTCTTGGTTATATGGTCATCATTACTAAATCAAGCTTTTTATTCCAGATTTTAAAATTTTAATTAATTGAATTTAAATTCTCCAACTGCAGTGGTGGGATTTTGAGCTATACTGCTGTACTCCCTGATAGGATTGTTTGGTGGTCCCACTTTCCCAGTTAGTATATGTTGTGCAAAGAGTTTAACCACACAGGAGAACAAGGTTCTTGACTCTTCAGAAGAGATCCAGTGCTGAACAGTGTAATGTTTGTGCGCTAGCTCTGAAAGTTGAGCTTGCAGTTTTATTTAGGAGCTTATTTCTACCTATAATCTTTTGAGCTACGTTACGAGATGGTCATTGTAGTTAAGTGTGTGACTTAAAAATAGACCTAGCTTTGGGGGGGAGGGGCGAGGATGCCAGATGATGTCTGTCCAAGGTAGTGATGAGTTCCCATCAAGCCTTAGCATGATTAATCATGCCAGTTTTGCACAGTAAAAGACGTAGCTGTTAATTTGATCTGTAGGCTGTTTTTAATCAGCCAATGCAAAAATCAATTCACTGAAAAAGAGTAGTGCAATTTCTGGATTGTGTGTTTTGCATTAGGAATTATCCTACTGTATGAATCTCTGCTAACTTTTCATTAGTTTCTCCAATGAATGGGTGTCAAACTAAATGAACTGAAATCCCACTGTCCTATAGGGCAGGTGGGAATCATTAAATTCACATTGCACGGCACCATGTACAATTTTGACAGGTTGCTGAATGTAATTGGAATAGATTTGAGAACATTTATTTTTTCCTTTTGCTAGTTTTTTTTGGCAATATTTCTCCTCTCCATTCATAAATTGAAAAATAGGAGCTGGGATAGGTCCTTTGGCCCTTCAAGCCTGCTCTGCCATTCAACAGGATCAGAACTGATCTACCTCAACACCACCACGTCGCACTATCCCCGTATCCCTTAATTCCCTTAGTACCCAAAAATCTATGACTGCGTTTGTTGACAACGCAACCACTAGGTGGTGCAGTGTGGGAGCATGCCCAAATGCAGCCTCGACTGAAATGTCACTATGTAACATCTCTGGCAACTGCCAGTAAGAACGGTGGCACTGCTCAATTTGTCTCAAATGAATTAAACCCAAATCCTCTCAATGGCTGCTATCGCTGCCTCCATCCCACCCACAACAGTATCCTGCTCCCTCCTGCTATCGCCGCTTCTCTTCGCAGCTCGCACCCCACCTCGGCAGCTCGCTCCCTGCTTCCCCACATCTCAGCGTCCCCCATGCCCCCATCGGCTGCTCACTCCTGGCCTCGCCGCTTCCCCACATCTCAGCGGCTAGCTCCCTGAGTCACCCTGTCACCCCTTGGCCACTAGCTCCACCCTTGGCAGCTCGTTCTCCACCACTTCTCTGGGCAGCATGGCAGGGATCAAGTGGCCGACGGTGGGAAGTGGCAAGGTTGGGAGCGAGCGGCTCGGGGTGGGGTGGGGGGATGGGTAAGTGGCGAGGCCAGGAGTGAGCAGCGAGGTGGGTGGGTAGCAAGCGGCCGAAGCGTTGCACTGTTGAGGGGTAATGGAGGTACCGATTGAAGCCATTGAGGGATGAGGCAATGTTTGAACATCGTTACGTCTGGCGTCATTGTGTGGTGGCCTCGGTGTGCTCATGCGTAAATTCATACTGGCGAGCTGACAAATGTTCGGGCGCATTGACGTCTGCAATGGCTCTGTGCATGTTCTGTGTTGTCAGGAAACGCTCCAAAAATCTATTGACCTCTGTTTTGAATATACTCAATAGCTGAGCATCCACAGCTCATCTATCAATGTTATTGAATACTTGTTGGAGTTTGGGCGTTAAGCACCATCTGGTACCTTAAGGATATCCAGGTTTTTCATTCAAGTATACAGTTGTGACAGAAACCACACCTGCCAAATGGAAACATTAATTTTGTCATATGGAACACTACTTGGACATTTTTTTACTGGACGTTGCACATAAAACAAACTAAGCTGAACAGCTGAAACATGATGGTAAAATTGCATTCTGAGAGACCATTGAATAGAGAGACAATGGGAATGCTCACTGATTCAATTAACAAGACTGGTCTGGGCAGTCATAATCAATTTTCTTTGTCTAAGAGCCAGAGCTCCACACCCCACCGAGTGTGACTAGAGAACTTTGAAAATCAACAACTCTCGCAGATGATGCTGTTTCAAACAAAGAGTTGGTCATATGACTTACCTGCTGGCCAGACTGGGAACTGTTTGAATTGTGCCTCACTGAAAGGTAACAGCCGCAATTTGAAGACCAAAGAGAAGGAAGCTCTCTCTCCCTGTCTCTATCTCAAGCAAAATCCAAGAGATCCACAGAAGCAGCTTAAGCCTCAAGACAGAGGACCTCTTCAGCCTTCTGGTACCAGAGAAGCAAGTTTGAAAGTGTACATTGGGCCCCCGTGAGAAGTACAAGACTGCAATTCCAACCAAGGACTTTACAGCAAAACTAACTGAATTCCATTTACTACTCCAAACCCCCCCCCCCCCCCCCATTTAATTATTTCTCCCCCTCTGTATCTATTTGTTTGTGTGTTTATCTCGTATGCATGCTGGCTTGGTTGCATTGCGTATTTTAGTAATTTTCACCGAGTTAGTGTTGAGGCTAATAAACTTGCATTTTTCTTGTTGAAACCGAAGAAACCCGTCTGGTTTGTTCATTTTGCAATTACAATTAGAGAGCAGTGAACAAGGACTCACTGAGGTGTTAAGTTAAAAGCACTGTTTTAAAAGTTAAACCCTGTTGGGGCCAAACCAGGAAAGGGCCAAGAGGGGAGCCCGAGACCCCTTCCTCACCTGTTAATATACTCAACAGTGAGCGCCAGACAAGTTGGGAAGTTGAGAGCCATACGACTGCCTAATATCCAGATTGGTTCGCCTCCAGAGCAGTTACTGGATAACAATCAGGAGCTGAAACCTTGTTTGGTTTTCCTCTTCCTCACTCTGGGCATCAGATAGCATTTCTGGTAGTTTTATTGTCACCCTGGGTGAGTTCGCCTAGTAGCACAGGTTGAGGATCTAACGTATGGATTTTCTTGGTTACAGAACATTTTTAAGTGGTTCCAAATTATTTACTGACACTTCATCGATATAAAATTAATCCCATTCTTGAGAATGGAGTTTTTTTGTCCATGATTGCTATATTAATGGTCCAGCACATAGCTGTGAGAAGTAAATGTATGATGGGTCATAGATGCTTCATAGACCTTAAGTCTATGGTACACTGATTGATGAACATGAGTAACATAAGGTGCTCTGTCATTATTTTCCAGCTCTTGCATGAATTATCTAGACAAAGATGTATTCAGGATCTTTTGAGAGCTTATGAAAATGTTCTAACTGAGAGAGCACCATAAGAAGTATTGTGAAGTACAATATAAATGAGCAATAAGATTGCCAGTATAAAAGCAAAATACTGCCGATCCAAAATAGAAAATGCTCAGCAGTTCTGGAAGCATCTGGAGAGGGAAAGCTAATGTTCCAGGTCTGTGCCATTAACTCTGTTTCTCCCTCCACAGATGCTGCCAGACCTGCTGAGTTTTTTCAGCATTTTGTTTTTATTAATATTGCTAGCAGAGGCTGTAAGACATGCCCATTTTTAAATTTTTTGTTTCTTTTTGAAGGGCTCTGGCTGACTTGAATAATGATGGCAAGATGGATCAGGTGGAGTTTTCTATAGCCATGAAACTGATCAAACTGAAACTGCAGGGTCATCAGCTTCCCTCTGCACTGCCTCCCATCATGAAACAAATACCAGTAGCCATTTCAACAGCAGGATTTGGTTAGTGTCACATTGTTTTGCAAATAATTTTTAGTTTTCATTTATACTGATTTATTTAAAGTTAGCTATCAACTTTCTGCAAATACCTGGCTTCATTTTTGAAAACGCAATGATTTTTTAAGCCATTATAACATATATTAGAGTAACGATATTTTAATCTTTTCACCTCTTCCCCCCCCCTGCCCTAATAAAGGTATTGGTAATGTTCCAGCTATGTCCTCCATGGGAGCTGTAGCACCTTTGTCAATGGCACCTATGCCACTGGTGGGAATGTCGCCACCATTGGTGTCTTCTGTTCCTACATCAGGAGTTCCTGCACTAGCCAATGGGGCAGCTTCTATGGTACAGCCTCTACCTGCCTTTACTCATACAGGTGAGTGTAGTTCTGTGAACAATGTACCGATTATTGAAGTGCAAGAGACTACGTTACTATTGACTGTAGTTTTATATGTTGGAACATTAGACAGCAAGAGCTTTCTAAAACAGGGGGAAAAAGCTATTGGGTGAAACAAGCCTGATCCTTTTTCATGGATCAGCTCCGACTACCTTCTCATTCTGTCCCTCAATCCCTTTTCTCTCCAGAAATGCATCCAATTGTCTCTTGAAGCTGTTTATACTGTCCGCTTCAATGGACTTCCTTGATAAGTTATTGCACAGCTGTATTGCCCTTTTGAGTGGAAAAAGTCCTGTCTGACTTGCCGTTTTCATTTTTTAACTTTAACTTGTCCTTATTTTTGCACCTCTTCACATGATTCAACAAGGTGCTTGCATCAACTTGGACAATTCCCTTAATATCAAACAACTGTTAGATAACCTCACAGTCTCCTTGTTTGCCAAGTGGAGAAACTTAATTTCCCTCATAAATTCAATTCCTTGATACTGGCAGTTTTTTTTTTTTTGCTTGCATCTTGGGCAATCGTTAGATTACCATAATGTAAAATGGTACCCTAGATACTAAGATATTTGTCTTTCCAAGGAAAGATTAGGAGAGCTAATATAAATTAAATGATGCAATTTTAAAGGGGATGCAGAGACCCACAGTTCATATACACACAACTCTGAAGGTTGATGAGGCTGTTTTTCTTGTATTTAAAAAAAATCATGATCCTTGGTCTTTATAAACAGGCATAGGGTACAAAAGTGAGGAAGAGTAACACCTATAAATTACTGGTTAGGCCTCAGCTAGAATATTGTGTTCAATTCCGGACACCACACTTCAGGAAGGATGTCAAGGCCTTGGAGAGAGTGCAGAATAAGGGACCTCTTCTCCTTGGAGCAGAGAATGTTAAGGAGAGATTCAATAGACATGTTCAAATTTGAAATGTTTCGCTAGAGTAAATGACGGCAAACTGCTGCTGGCAAAAAGGTTGATAACCAAGGGATACAGATTTAAAATAATTGGCACAAAGTTCAGGAGAAATTTTTTTTTACGCAGCTTATTGTTATGATCTGGAATGCACTACCTGAAAAGTGGTGGAAGCAGATGCAACAGCAAGTTTCAGAAGGGAATTAGTTCAATAAATAAAAAGGAAAAATTTGCAGTGCTATGGGGAAAGAATAGAAGAATGGGACTAACTTGATAACTCCTTCAAAGAGCCTGCACAGACATGATTGGCTGAATGATGGTTTCTTGTGCTCCAGAATTTCATGCTATTTTCTGTTAATAAAGTGCTTAATCGTAGTGCTGGTTGCATGATCATACACAAAATAGATAGGTAATTTGGCCATCTTAGCTTATCCATCTAAAAGACCCTATAGTTCTCCACCCACCATGGCATCTAATTGTTTAAGTAATCCAGGGTCTTTGTCTTCATGATCTGACACACACTTATCCCCACATGGTGATCACTCTTTTGTGTTATGAAGATCCTGACATCAGTCTTAAATTTGTCATTTACTAATTTGATCTGTGTCTCCTTGTCTGGTTTAGTAGTGTTCCTGATCTGCCTCTTGTATTCTGCTTCTTACTGTCCTTACCTCTAAAAGGACACTTCAGTTTCTCCCATCTTTTCCTACAATCTTATTCCTCTCGTGCTCTTGGGGATCAGTTTGATGCCTCTTGTATGAACTACCTCCAGGACTTGAATGTTTCCCTTGTATCGCAATGACCAGAAGTGAGCATGACGCTTACTACACTTGTCTGACGCAACCATACATTTTGAGCATGAATTACATCAACTTATTTTGTACTGTTTTGGTTATTTATTCATTGTATCTGCTCTATTGATTCTCAATTTTCAGAGATTAGACATGTTTAATACTGAATCTAAATCATTCACAACTTTCAGCTTCAGCTATTTCAATGCCATTCATGGAATGCTTGCAACTTCTCATCTCCCCAATAGTCCTTCCTCTTAATCCCCTCCCCCCTGTCTACCACTGGTAGGCGCACATTAACCCACTGCGCTTTCTGTCCTCTGGAGCTTGTTTCCTTGTATTGTGCCCATTTTCTTTGTTCATATTGCAATGCTTAAAATCTGCCCTTTGAAATATATTGTGCAACTTGTTTAAAGTTCCTGAGTTGCTTTCTCAAATTTAATTGCTCTTCTGAGTTTTCTCTCTTCAATTTTGACCAGTTTGCTTTCAGCTCCTGCATCCAAGTTAATATATATCAGAATCTGTCAAGTCTGAAGCACTCCACTCCGTGCTCCCCACACCTCCAACACCACAAGTAACTCATCTGACAATACTCATTGCTCAGATTTCAATTCTTGTGTATTCTCATTTTTAATTCTTTCGGTCTCTTCCATTTTCTTGTTGCACTTTGTTAGCAAGGAGTTATTCATACTAATTGGGGATAGACCCACTATTGATTGTGTTGGGTTCAGGTCGGGTTGCTCTTCCGGGTCTGGCTTTCGGGCTCAGGTTGGACACACAAAGTAAGTATTGCATTTTGCTCTGTTGGTAAGTGTTAAAAGTAAAAAACCTACCTGAGCTGGGAATCCAGGACGTCAAGGAGGGAAACGGAGTCTGCACAGTGAGCGAGTGAGCGTCTCTATGACGCCATCGCGCTCGTACTGCAGCTTCCTACAGATTTGGAATCGCAAGGTAGGTAAAGTGAGCATTCCGGTGGTGGGGGTCGGGTCGGGCACGGGTCCGATGTGGTTGTCAAGTTCGGGTCGGGTTTTTTTTCCCTGACTTGAGCAGGCCTTTAGGGTACAGCAATGGATGATAAGGAAGGTGATGGATAAATGGTGAGCGTTAGGGTGGAGAACCAAAGGTACAGTTTAAAAAAAAAAACTGAGGTTTCTGAAAGCCGAGAGGGAGGTGGTAAGGTTGCAGGGAACTTGGAAAGAAATTCCAGAGGACTAGATGTGCAGTGGGTTAATGTGCACTTACCAGTAGTAGAGAGGAATGGGAGGGGAAGGAAGAGGAAGGAATAGAGAGATAAGTTGTATGAGAACGTTGGGATGCAAGTTGGGAAAAGATAACCGGGGTAGGTTGGATGAGGGCATTGAGGAATGAGAAAACAAGAATGAGAACTTAGAAGTTTGTTTTGAATCCCATAGGATCCACATTGCCAAAGAGTTCTTCCTTCAGTCGATCTGCATCAGTCAATCAAGCAAATGGGACAAAACTGCAAAAGGCGCAGTCATTTGACATAGGAAATATAAAGTGAGTCATTAGTTTCATTTATACTGATGTAATTTGCTTTAGTGTCACTAAAAAAAAAAGTAAAAATTGCTTTGTTTACCTGAAAAACCACAGCAGTATAGGTCAAATAATATCACTTTCGAGATGGAGATCAAGTTTAAAGACCAGAGAACAAAATGCTAATCATCAGCCTCTCCAATTTGTTTAAAAAATAAAAGCAGAATTAATTTTGGTGATCTATATAAACCTTTCCTTAACCAAACTTAATGCTTTCACCACCACAATTTGCAAACTTAGATGCAATTTAAATTCCGAATTTGTTAGCAATACCTATGTAATCTAGTTTCATAGAATATGGGAAGCTGTTTTACAATGTTAATGCTTTTTGGATTTGCATCTGGTTAGTCAACATACACAAACGCACGACTCTGCTCCTGATAACGGCTCTGTGTACACTGATCATATTTTGTGCAGAAATACTGCACTACACTTTTGACGAGTTGTGGTATGACATTGCAGTACAAGAATATCACATTGCATTGTTTCAAGCAAAACATGAAGAAAGAAGAATGATACTGTCTTCAAGAGCATTTAAAAAATGTGTGCTGAGGGATAATGATTGAAACCTTATTGTTGTATGTCTAATGTATTGCACACATCTGTGCTTATGTTAATCCTTAGACCAGGAAGAACTGAATTCTAAGGTGAATAAAGGCCAGGATCTCATACAGCTAACACAGTGTATGGTTTCAGTACGTGAAAATTCATGATAAAGTAGGCATCCAAAGAATTGATCATACTTAATGGAGAGTACTTACATAAATTTGTGCAATTCTTTTATTGTCCAAATGCAACTAGTACAAGCAACCTGAACAATGTTGACTTGTTCATTGTTATCTCTGGAATAGCTTAGGTTTTAAATTTAGTTCAGAGATGAAGTACCATAAAGGTTTAAAGCTGCTAAATAACTGTAATGACCAGGATTTGGTCATCACAAAATTGCCAGACCACCAAATGGAGGCAGTCAGTGGAGTTGTTGTGTGCCAACAAAGAAAATAAAAAATCTGGGTGAGTCACCATTGTTGATGGTGGGAGTGCCAGAATTGGAATTGGCATCAGTGAGTTAGGGAGTAGCAAATCCCCAAGGTTCCTAATCCAGCATGCTATCTAAGGATACTTGTTGGAAATGTGAGAGAGATGCTTGGCTGTGGACAGGCATGGGCTCATGTGATTTTTCTCCTTCGATACATCTGCCACAAATCATGTAACTTATTGACTTTCAACATCAAGCTTCCAAATTGGCTGCAGAGGTGTGGCATTGGAGGGCACCTTGTGCTTCTTACACTGTACTCCACAGGAAATCAAAGCCTTGAGGAATGAAGAAAAATAATTGTTGCCTTACTTCTCCTTTGATACTATTTATCTCACAGAAAAATAATGCTTCAAGTTGCAGAACAGAAAGCTGACTTACAAATTAGTTGTAATGTGTATTGAAAAACCTGTATACCTTTTTAAAATAAGTACCTCTGCTGGCTGGATTGAATACTTGATCTTATTTCTTTTAAAAAAAAAAAAAAAGATCGAATTTAAATTCAACTCTAAACTTCAAGATAATTGGTTAGAAATTACTGTTGGTAGATGAATGTCTGTTCATATGCATTACATTTATTTTATAAGAGCTGGGCTTCAGTTAACATGGACACAAATTTTAAATGAAGGAATTAAGCATTCATCCATTAGCAATAAATTTCTAGCTTCCTCCTTGGTTGTTTTGTTTTGGATGTTTGATTGCAGCCGCGAATGGACTATTTCCAGATCTCCTCTATTTTTATTCCTCTCTGATCCCACCATAGGAGCAGATAAGCCCCTGGCCTCCAATTGTTGTGTTACAGTAATGGTATGACTTGAGATTATAAACTTGCTGTGTGATGGATTGAATAGCTGGGCCTGTATCTGTTGCTCTGTAGTACAGTATACAAGAGCATTTTTCTGTGGCTGTCCACCTAAAATGAAATCGCTCAGGAAGGGTATAGTTCTCTGACTTTGCTACTGAGTATTTCTGTGTCTCTTTCTGGTAGGGCAAGATTAGATAGCAGAACTAACTTTTAGGACATTACATTTCTTAAAGTGCCCAGATAACACACAAGATCACTTGCCAAAAGTGTATAGTGTGGACAACATGCAGCGTTGCATCTGCAGTGCAACGGAAAAATAGTATGAATTTTGACCAAGTTTTATTTTCTACATTTAAGCTGTGCCGTTTAATGCTTTCATGAGCATACATTTCGGTAAGACGTTTTACACAAAAGATAAAATATATTGAATATATGTTCTTCAGTGGTTTGATTAAAGTATGTTCTTAATAAAAAAAAAAAAATGCTTTGAAATGGAATTCACAGTAGTTCTGTTTAATGAATGATTGCCTGTTTTATTGTGGTATTTTTTAGTGTGCCACCCATGGCTGCTGTAGAATGGGCTGTTCCTCAGTCATCGAGGTTGAAATACAGGCAACTCTTCAACAGTCATGATAAAATGATGAGTGGACATTTAACAGGTAAGAGGTTTAGCTAATGGGTCATTCCATTTTGAATACATTCTCTAAAGAGTGAAAAAAAACTAACGTGGCTGTTTTCCTCTGCATACCACTGATACTTTGCAGAATATTTTCAATCTCAAGAAATAGAAGATTAAAGCAGTGTTTATTGAGACTTGCTCATTTCTTTTATTCATTCGTGGGATGTGGGTGTTGCTGGTAAGGGCAGCATTTATTGCCCATGCCTAGTTGCCCTTGAGCAGGTGGTGATGAGCTGCTGTCTTTTAGAGGGCAGTTAAGAGTTAACCACATTGCTGTGGGTCTGGAGTTACACGAAGGCCAAACTGGGTAAGTACTACAGATTTTCTTCTGTAAAGGACGTTAGTGAACCAGATGAGTTTTTGCAATAATCTGGTAAAACATGATCACTAAAACTGGTACTAGCTTTTTTTTTCAGATTTATTTAATTAACTGAATATTAATTCCCAGCTGACTTGGAGGGATTTGAACTCTTGTTTCTGGATCATTAGAGCAAGTCTGTGGTTTGCTGGTCCAGTAACATAATCACTATGCTACCTTTCCCATATTCACATTCCCACTCCTGCATCCACAATTCTTTGTGTGCGTCTTTATTTTGTTTGGTTTCTGGAATCTCATTGGATACCTGATGCAAATCAATTTGCACGTTACCAAATTCCTTAATCATAATTTGACTGTTTTTAGGACGAATTGTCTGTGATTCCTTTTTCTTTTGAATTTTCATATATGTGTAATGGTGGCTCTGCTGTCTCTTCCCTAGTTTTTAACAATGCACAAATGCAATCCATCCAGACCAGGAGTTGCATCCCTCTAGCCATGTTAATTTGTAAGACTTCACAGCTTTATTGCAGCCATTGCATAGAAGGGTAAGATCTTTGGGCAACTCTAGAAAACAATGCTGATAGTTGATATGAGTTCTTATTCTTGTTTTAGCTTGTAGAAATGCATAGGAATTCAGATCAAAATGATTGACAAAACTGCTTTGGCCAAGTCTTTGACCTTCAAATTATACATTTCGTCTATGGGACAAATAGTTAATTTTAAAATGGACACTTCTACTTAATGAGCTTTGGTTTTAAAAGAAACCATGTAGTTCTACAAATATATTTAAAGACGATAGCTTTATGCCCATAATTCGTCAACTTTAGCCTTGAAATTACTTTTTTAAAGAAAAGGGGATGAATTGGTGCCTCAAACTCCCACAGAGAATGAAAAGGGTACATTGTCAATTAAATGGTCAATTTAAAGGGTGTGCTTTTAAGAGCTGCACCTTCCTGGCACCGAGACGCAGTCGGTGTAGACGGTTATCTCGTCGACCTGGAACAGCATGGTGTATGATGGGAGGGGGCAGAGAAGAGGGAAATGGTGAGTTTTGGAGAATTTAATCTCTGCTACCCTAATCACTTTTTTTTTCTTCAAAAGCACTTGGTAAGGATTTTATTCTTTAAATTCTTTTGAGCACAAAAATTAAGGCTGGCACTCCAGTGCAGTACTGAGGCAGGCAGCGCTGCACTCAGGTGCCATCTTTCAGAAGAGACATTAAACCAAGGCCTCAACTGCTTGCTAGGGTGGATGTTAAAGATCTCATTTCGAAGAGCAGCGGAGGTATCCCCAGTGTCATGGCCAATATTTATCCCTCAATCAGCATCATCAACAAAACATGATCACATTACTGTTCGTGGGAGTTTGCTGTGTGCAAATTGGCTGCCATGTTTCCTACAGTACAACAGTGACTACACTTCAAAAAAAAAAAGTACTTAATTGGCTGTAAAGCGCTTTAAGACGTCCGGTGGACGTGAAAGGCACTATATAAATGTAAATCTTTTTTCAATGTTCTGATGTAGCATAAAATTTTACAGCAGGATAGGTTTGACAGCCTCAAGTTAAGTTTTTGATCTCCATTTATTACAATGCATATTAAACTTTCTGAATGCAGCTCCACTTCCACTTTTAAAGAGACATGGCTGCAGGATTACAAAGATTGGGACCTGAATATTGAAGGGTACATGATGTTTAGGAAGGACAGGAAGCTAGAAAAAGGTGGAGGGGTGGCTCTGTTAATAATTGTATTATCACATTAGAGAAGGATGATTAAGTTCAGGAAACCAGGATGTAGAAGTGGTTGGGTAGAGATGAGAAATGATAAAGGCAAGAAGTCACTTGTGGGAGTGGTGTCGAGGCCCCATAATAGTAACACACATTAAGACAGAGTATAAAGGAAGAAATAAAGCGAGCTTGTCAGAAAGGTATGGTGATCATCATGGGGGATTTCAATCTATATATAGACTGAAAAAATCAGATGGGCAAAGGTAGCCGAGATGAGTTCATAAAGTTTTCAGGATAGTATCTTGGCTCCAGAACATGCTGTTCTAAGAGAGCAGGCTGTACTAGACCTGGTATTGTGCAACGAGATGAGATTAATTGGTGACCTCATAGTCAAGGCTCTCCTAGGTAGCAGCGATCATAATATGATTGAATTTTGCATTCAGTTTGAGAGGGAGAGAAGAATGAGTCCAAGACTAGTATTTTAAACTTAAATAAGGGCAATTATGAAGGCATGAAAGCACCGCTAGCTAAAGTGAACTGGCAAATTAGGTTTAGGGATAGGTCAATAGAGATGCAGTGGCAGATATTTAAGGGGATATTTCAGTATACACAGAATAGATACATTCCAAAGAGAAAGAAAAATTCCAAGGGGAGGACCCACTATCTGTGGTTAACTAAAAAAGTTAAAGATAGTATCAAACTTGAAGGAAAAGCATATGATTGCGCAAAGATGGGTGGCAGGTCAGAAGATTGGACAGAATATAACAAACAGCAAAGAATGACTAAAAGATTTATAAGGGGAAAATTTCTTCTTCTTTCTTTCTTTTGGGCCTCCTTATCTCGAGAGACAATGGATACGCGCCTGGAGGTGGTCAGTGGTTTGTGAAGCAGCGCCTGGAGTGGCTATAAAGGCCAATTCTGGAGTGACAGGCTCTTCCACAGGTGCTGCAGAGAAATTTGTTTGTTGGGGCTGTTGCACAGTTGGCTCTCCCCTTGCGCCTCTGTCTTTTTTCGTACAAGAAAGTTAGCTAGGAATATAAAAGCAGATATTTAGTGTTTCTATAGATATTTAAAAAAAGAAAAGTGTTAACAAAGCGAGTGTTGGTTTTATAGAATCAACAGTGAGTCTGGGGAATTAATGGAAAATAAGGGGATGGCAGTATTGAACAGGTATTTTGCATTGGTCTTCACTACAGAGGATACCAGTAACATTCCAGAAATAGCTGTAAATCAGGAAATGGAAAGGAGGGAGGAACTCAAGAAAATTACAATCAGGGAAGTGCTACTGAGCAAATTGTTGGAGTTGTGGCTGACAAGTCCCTGGGTCCTGATGGACTTCATCTTAGGGTCTGAAAAGAAGTGGCTAATGAGATAGTTGATGCATTGGTTTAATTTTCCAAAATTTCCCAGATTTGGGAAAGGTTCTATTAGATTGAAAAATAGCGAATGTAACTCCTTTATTCAAAAAGGGAGGGAGACAGAAAGCAGGAAACTACAGGCCAGTTAGCTTAACATCTGTCTTAGGGAAAATGTGAGAAGCTATTATTAAAGACGTTATAGTAGGGCACTTAGTAAAGTTCGAGGTAATTAGGCAGAGTCAACATGGTTTGGTGAAAGGGAAATCATAGGACCATGGGAAATAGGAGCAGGAGTAGACCATTCTGCCCATCGAGCCTTCTCCACCATTCAAACAGAACTTGGCTGATCATCTACCGCTCTACCATTTTTCCCACACTATCCCCATAACCCTTGATGTTGGTATTCAGGAATCTATCTCTTTCTGTCTTGAACATGAGCCTTCTGGGGTAGAGAATTCCACAGATTCACCACCTTCTTGAGTAAAGAAATTCCTCCTCAACTCAGTCTTGAATGGCCTGCGCCTTATTCTGAGACTGTGTCCCCCTGTTCTAGACTCACCAGCTGGAGGAAACATCTTATCCACATCCACCCTGTCACGCCCTGTTAGAATTCTGTAAGTTTCAATGAGATCACCTTTCATTTTTCAAAACTCCAGAGAATACAGGCTCAGTTTCTGCAATCTCTTCTCATAAATCAATCCTGCCATCCCAGGAATTAGTCTGCTGAACCTCCATTGCACTCCAATGGCAAGTATATCCTGCCTTAGATAAGGAGATCAAAACTGTACACAATACTCCAGGTGCGGTCTCACCAAGGCTTTATAGAATTGAATCAGTACATCTTTACTCCTGTACTCAAATCCCCTTGCAATGAAGACCAACATAGCATTTTCTGAATTAATTGCTTGCTGCACCTGCATACTAGCTTTTAGTGACTCATGAACAAGGACACTCAGGTCTCTTTTGGACAGCAACACTTCCTAACCCCTCTCTATTTAAGAAATTCTTGGCCTTTCTGTTTTTTCAACTAAAGTGGATCACTTCACACTTATTCACATTATTATATTCCGTCTGCCATCTTCTTGCCCATTCACTTAATCTGTCCAAATCACCTTGAAGCCTTCTTGCATCCTCCTCACAACTTAGATTCCCTCCTAGTTTTGTGTCGTGCAAATTTGGAAATGTTATAACTGGTCCCCATATCCAAATAATTTATATAGATTGTAACAGCTGTGGCCCAAGCACTGATCCTTGCAGTACCCCACTAGTGATACTTGTCATCCTGAGAATGACCCATATTTTCCTACACTCTGCTTTTTGTCTGTTACCCAATTCTCAATCCATGCCAATGTATTTCCCCCAATCCTATGTGCTCTAATTTTGTTTACTAACCTTCTGTGTGGGACCTCATCAAAAGCCTTCTGAAAATCAGAATACACCACATCCACTGGTTCTCCTTTTTCTATGCTACAAGTAACATCCTCAAAAAAAAAAAGCCTCAACAGGTTTGTCAAACATGATTTCCCTTTCACAAATCCATGTTGACTCTGCCAAATCATATCCTATTTTCCAAGTGTCCAGTTATCCTTTGCAATAGATTCTAACATTTTCCCTACTGCTGACATCAAACTAACAGGTCTGCAGTTCTCTGTTTTCCTTCTCGCTCCCTTCTTAAATACTGGGGTTACAGTTGCTACTTTGCAGTCTGCAAGAACCCTGCCAGACTGTATAGAATTTTGAAAGATAACCCACCATCTCAAGGCAGCATTTGACCGAGTATGGCATCAACGAGCCCTAGCAGAACTGAAGTCAATGGGAATCGGGTGGAAAACTCCGCTGGCTGGAGCCATACCTAGCGCAAAGAAGATGGTTGTGGTTGTTGGAGGTCAATCATCTGAGCTCCAGGCCATCACTGCAGGAGTTCCTCATGGTAGTGCCCTAGGCCCAACCATCTTCAGCTGCTTCATCAATGACCTACCTTCAATCAGAAGGTCAGAAGTGGGGATGTTCACTGATGATTGCACAATGTTCAGCACCGTTCGTGACTCTTCAGATACTGAAGCAGTCTGTGTAGACATGCAGCAAGACCTGGACAATATCCAGGCTTGGGCTGATGAGTGGCAAGTAACATTCACGCCACACAAGTGCCAGGCAATGACCATCTCCAACAAGAGAGAATCTAACCATCTTCCCTTGACATACAATGGCATTACAATTGCTGAATCCCCCACTATCAACATCCTAGGGGTTATCATTGACTAGAAACTGAACTGGAAAAGCCATATAAATACAGAGGCTAGGAATCCTGTGGCGAGTAGCTCCTGACTCCTCAAAGCCTGTCAATCATCTCCAAGGCACAAGTCAGGAGTGTGATGGAATGCTGTCCACTTGCCTGGATGAGTGCAGCTCCAACAACACTCAAGAAACTCAACACCATCCAGGACAAAGCAGCCAGTTTGATTGGCACCCCATTACCAACGCACAGTGGCAGCAATGTGTACCATCTACAAGATGCACTGCAGCAATGCACCAAGGCTCCTTAGTCAGGACCTTCCAAACCCGTGACCTCTCCCAACTAGAAGGATGAAGGCAGCAAATGCATGGGAGCACCACCACCTGCATGTTTCCCTCCAAGTCACACTCCATCCTGACTTGAATGATGTCGCCGTTCCTTCACTGTCGCTAGGTCAAACTCCCTTCCTAACAGCACTCTGTGTACCTACCTCACATGGACTGCAGTGGTTCAAGAAGGCAGCTCACCACCACCTTCTCGAGGGTAATTAGGGATGGGCAATAAATGCTGGCCAAGCCAGCGGTGCACATATCCCATGAATGAATAAAAAAAAAGCCACCTTCTTGAATACTCTGGGATGTAGCTCATCTGGTCCTGTTTAACCAATTTATTGAAGGTATTTGAAGAAGTAACATGTGCTGTGGATAAAGGAGAACCAGCAGATTTACTGTACTTAGATTTCTGGAAGGCATTTGGTAAGGTGCCACATCAGAGATGGCAGAAAATAAAAGCTTATGGTGTAGGGGGTAACATATTAGCATGGATAGAGGTTTGACAAGTCTACAGAAAACAAAGGCATATATGGGTCATTTTCTGTTTGGCAAGATGTAACGAGTGGTATGCCACAGGGATCAGTGCTGGGGCTTCGACTTTTTACCATTTGTATAAATGACGGATGAAGGGACTGAAGGTATGATTGCTAAATTTGCTGATGACACCAAGATAGCTAGGAAAGTAAGCTGTGAAGAGGATATAATGAGGCTACAAAGGGATATAGATAGGTTGTGAGGCAGTCTGGCAAATGGAGTATAATGTGGGAAAATGTGAAGTTGTCCATTCTTGCAGAAAGAGTAAAAAAGAAGCATATCTAAATGGTGAGAGATTGCAGAGCTCTGCGATGCAGAGTGACCTGGGTGTCCTAGTTCATGAATTGCAAAAGGTTAGTATGCAGTTACAGCAAGTAATTAGGAAAGCTAATAGAATGTTATCATTCAGTGGGAGGGGAATTGAATACAAAAGTAGGGAGGTTATGCTTCAGTTATACAGGGCATTCGTGAGGCCACATCTTTTTTAAGGGAGGATGTAAATGCATTGGAAGCAGTTCAGAGAAGGTTTACTAGACTAATACCTGGAATGGGCGGGTTGTCTTATGAGGAAAGGTTGGTAGGCTAGGCTTGTATTGGCTGGACTTTAGAGAGTAAGAGGCAACTTGATTGAAACATATAAGATCTTCAGGGGTCTTGAAAGGGTGGATGTGGAAGGGATGTTCCCCCTTGTGGGAGATTCTAGAACTTGGGGATCACTATTTAAAAATAAGGGGTCGCCCATTTAAGATAGAGATGAAATCTTTTTTCTCTGAGGATCGTGAGTCTTTGGAACTCTCTTCTTCAAAAGGCAGTGGAAGCAGAGTTTTTGAATATTTTTAAGGCAGATGTAGATAGATTATTGATAAAGGGGGTGAAAGGTTATCGAAAGTAGGAGGGAATGTAGAGTTGAGGTTACCATCAGATTAGCAATGATCTTATTGAATGGCAGAGCAGGCCAGAGGGGCCGAGTGGCCTACTACTGTTCCTAATTCGTATGTTCGTAAAGTTGCTCACTCATGAGCTGGGATCTGGCTTTGCAGGATTCCATGTATATGTCCCTGTCTTGAATGGTCAAGTGCTGAACACATTGCAGGAAACTTTAAATCCACAAACTGAAAGCTACCCTTTTAACAGCTATATCTCATTTTAATAGCACATCGTAAGATATTAATTTGTGCGGATGTGTATATAAGTGATATCATTTCTTTTCGCCTGACCTTTTTTTCCCTTGTCATTGCCCTTTTCCCGATCTTAAGAGTAAGAATAATTAACTGGGGGATAACCAACTTCAATGGGCTAAGAATGGAGCTTGGGCGAATAAATTGGAGCCAAAGGTTGGCAGGGGTCTGAACAATGGGCTACCTTCAAAGAAGAGATAGTTCGGGCACAGTCAAGGAATATTCCATCTAAGGGGCAAGGTAGGATAAACAAATCCAGAGCTCCCTGGATGACAAAAGATGTAGAGATTAAGATGAAGAAGAACAAGTATGCTTATGACGGATGCCAGGTAGAAAATACTATTGAGAACCAGGCTGAATATAGAAGGTCCAAAGGGGTAGTGAAAAAGCAAATAAGAGAAGCAAAGAGCGAGCATGAAAAGAGACTGGCAGCTAACATTAAAGGGAATCCCAAAGTTTTCTATAGACATATAAATAGTAAAAGGGTGGTTAAAAAAAGAAGTGGAGCCGATTAGGGACCATAAAGGGGAATTGTGCATCGAGGCAGAGGGCATAGCTGAGGTACTAAATGACTACTTTGCATCTGTCTTAACAAAGGAAGAAGATGCAACCAAGGCAGTGGTGAAAGAGTAGGTAATTCTGACACTAGAAGGGTTTAAAATTGATAGAGGACATATTAGATAGGCTGTCTGCATTTAATGGATAAAGCGCCAGGACCGGATGAAATGCACCAAGGATACTGAGGGAAGTGAAGGTGGAAATCGTGGGGGCACTGGCCTTAATTTTTCAGTCTTCCTTAGACTCGGGGGTGGTGTCAGAGGACTGGAGAACTGCAAACGTTACACCCTTATTCAAAAAAGGGTGTGAAGATAAGCCCAGCAACTACTGGCCAATCAGTTTAACTTCGGTGGTGGGGAAACTTGTAGAAAAAAATAATTCAGGGCAAAATTAATGGTCACGTGGACAAATGTGAGTTAATTAAAGAAAGCCAGCATGGATTTCTCAAGGGAAAATCATGTTCAACTAACTTGCTGGAGTCTTTTGAGGAGGTAACAGAGGGGGTTGATGTGCTGTACTTGGACTTTCAAAAGGCGTTGGATGCAGTGCCACTGCAACAGACTTGTGAGCAAGGTTATAGCTCCTGGAATAAAAGGGACGGTAGCAACATGGATGTGGAATTGGCTGAGTGACAGGAAACAAAGAGGAGTTAGTGGTCAATGGATGTTTTTTGGGATGGGGGAAGGTTTGTAGTGGAGTTCCCCAGGGTCAGTGTTGGGACCCTTGCTTTTCTTGATATATATTAATGACTTACACCTTGGTGTACAGGGCACGATTTCAAAGTTTGCAGATGATACAAAACTTGGAAGCATTGTGAGCTGTGAGGAGGGTAGCGTTGAACTCCAAATGGACCGAGACAGGGTGGTGGAAAGGGCAGACAGGTGGCAGATGAAGTTCAATGCAGAGACATGTGAAGTGATTCATTTTGGTAGGAAGAACATGGGGAGACAATATACAATCAAGGGGGCAATTCTAAAGGGGATGCAGGAGCAGAGAGACCTGCATATATATATATGTGCATAATTCATTGAAAGTGGCAGGACAGGTTGAGAGAGCAGTTCATAAAGCATACAGCATCCTGGGTTTTATTAATGGGACATAAGAGTACAAGAGCAAGGAAGTTCTGTTGAACTTGTATAAGACATAGTTCGGCCTCAGCTGGTGTACTGCATCCAGTTCTGGGTGCTGCGCTTTAGGATGGTTGTGAAGGAGTTGGAGAGAGCACAGAAAAGATTCACGAGAATGGTTTTAGGGATGAGGAATTTCAGTTAAGAAGATATATCTGAGAAGTTAGGACTATTTTCCTTGGAGAAGAGAAGGCTGACAGGTGATTTGATAGAGGTATTCAAAATCATGAGGGGTCTGGACAGAGTAGATAAGGAGAAACTGTTCCCACTCGTGAGGATCGAGAAAGAGAGAGCACAGATTTAATGAAATTGTTAAAAGAAGCAAAAGCGACATGAGGAAAAACTTCTTCATGCAGCAAGTGGTTACTGTTGGGAATGCACTGCCTGAGAATGTGATGGAGACTGCTTCAATTGAAGCATTCAAAAGGGACTTGGACAGTTATGCAAGAAGGAAGAATGTGCAGTGTTACAGGGAGAAGGTGGGGGAATGGCACTAAGTGAATTGCTCTTTTGGAGAACCTGTGCAGACAAGATGGGCCGAATGGCCTCCTTCTGCACTGTAACAATTCTGTGATTCTTCATAAATCCTCTTTATTTCTCCCCTTCCTCGACAATTCTTGGTTTCGTTCCAGTTGTTTCAATTGTTTTCTGCTTTGTTTCTCACTTTCTGTCCCATCCATTTACTTTCAGATGAGAAGCAATGGCCACCGCTTTTAAAAAAAAAAAGGCAGCCAAGATTCAATGATTTTTCTCTGGAGAAAGCATGCAAGCTTATTTATTTTCTTCAGTACTATGCAGTGAATTTTAGCCATTTTTCCCAAACCCAGGAAATCCTGGCAGTTGTGAAATTTTATTGCCCGCATCTATATTCCAAGCAGAAATTCAGCAACTTACAGGAATGAACTAAAGGATGCAAAACATTACCATAATGCAATAAATGACGCTGAATGAAGACATTTTCATTTTACAGGTCCACAGGCAAGAACCATCTTAATGCAATCCAGTTTGCCACAGGCTCAGTTAGCATCTATATGGTAAGTATTTTTCTAACAAATCATTTTGAAATAGATTATTCCCTAAAGTCTGGCGTAAGGGTTTGAAAAATCTTTTTGTAAAGGCATGCAACTGCGAATGATATGTGAAGCTTTAGCTGCTTGATTCTGTGACTGAAATGTGGGACAGATGATCATTTAAAATAAAGTCTCTCTTACTCCCCGCACCACATTTACTCCTCTCCATGTTGTACTAGATACACATCTGCTGTTAAGCAGAAAGTGTATGTTTGCCCACTTGCAGACTTTTGCCACTGTCTTAGTTGCTAACAAGATGACCAGTGCTTTAATATCCCCCTCTCTTCCCTTATATAGAAGTACCTAGTTTCCACTCAATGCCTCAATGACAATATAAAATATAGGGTACAATTCTAAAGGGAGTGCAGGAGCAAAAGAACCTGAGGCTATATGTGTACAAATCATTGAAAGTTGCAGGGCAGGTTGAGAAAGTAGTTAATAAAGCATATGGGATCCTGGGCTTTATAAATAGGGGTATAGAGTACAAAAACAACAAAGTTATGATAAACCTGTATAAAACACTCTTTCGGCCTCAACTGGAGTATTATATCCAGTTCTGGGCACTACACTTTCAGAAGGATGTTGAGGCATTAGAGAGGATTCAGAAAAAAATCACGAGAATAGTTCCAGGGATAAGAAACTTCTGTTATGTGAAAAGGTTGGAGAAGCTGGGTCTGTTCCTTGGAGAAAATTTGGTAGAAGTGTTCAAAAGTCATAAGGGATCTGGACAGAGTTGTCGTCGTCTTCATTGGCCTCCTTGTCTCGAGAGACGATGGATAAGTGCCTAGAGGTGGTCAATGGTTTGTGGAGCAGCGCCTGGAGTGGCTCTAAAAGCCAATTCTAGAGTGACTGACTCTTCCACAGGCGCTGCAGATAAAATTGGTTGTCGGGGCTGTTACACAGTTGACTCTCTTCTTGCACTTCTGTCTTTTTTCCTGCCAACTGCTAAGCCTCTTTGACTCGCCACACTTTAGCCCCGTCTTTATGGCTGTCCGCCAGCTCCGGCGATCACTGGCAACTGACTCCCACGACTTGTGGTCAATATCACAGGACTTCATGTCGCGTTTGCAGATGTCTTTAAAGTGGAGACATGGACTGCCGGTGGGTCTGATACCAATGACGAGCTCGGTGTACAATGCATCCTTGGGGATCCTGCCATCTACCATGCGGCTCACATGGCCAAGCCGACCGAGTAGATAGGGAGAAACTGTGGCTATTGGCTGAGGGATCCAGAGGACACTGATTTAAGGTGATTGGCAAAAGAAGCAACAGTGACATGAGAAATAACTTTTTTATGCAGCACATAGTTAGGATCTGGACTTCACTGCCTGAGAGTATAGTGGAAGCAGATTCAATCGTGGCTTTCAAAAGAGAATTGGATAATTATCTGAAGAGGGAAAATTTGCAGGGCTACTGGCAAAAGACAGGGGAGTGGGTCTCTGTGAGTTGCTCTTGGAGAGAGCCACATGGACACGAGTAGGTGAATCCGCCTTCTATACAGTAACCATTATATGATTCCTCTCGACAGAACAACTAAGATTTGGAACTAGCAACATGAGATATATAGGGCTCAAATTGATATGTTCTGCCACTCAAGTGGCTGAATGTTGTATCATTGGCACATTTCAACCTTCCTCAAACCATTTTATTAAATTTAATCATCTGTTATGCAGAGGGTTACATGCTAACTTCTGAGACCTGCATTCAAATCCAGCCCAGTTGATGGGATGAAAGGCTCCTTTGGTAGCTGTAAAAGTCCTGTGTGAAATGTGTCTGGGTAGTCTCAATTGCATGCATAGGCTTTCAGCACAAAATATGCCTTAATTGAGCACCTTTACTCATGCCACATAATTGTTAGCACGGTACAGTTTAAGTGTTCTTCTGAAGTTGGAGTTGAGGCATGTAGAGGTTGAGTAAAGGGAGTTGTGCTCTGCATCTCGTCACTGTACCCTCTGTAATGACTGTGTTTGTTTTTGTATTTGTTGTGCCATATGATTCTCAGATCTGATTGCTCACTGCAAACGAGTAGACGTAAGTTAGTATACTACATTTACACCAACATAAAATGAATTACGCAAAATGAATAGAAGAATTTGTTTTACCACTTCATAGCACCAAGACCATTGTGTTACTGATTTTTGTATTTAAGACTTTGGTCTACTGAAGTACTAATTGTTGTATGACAAAAAGGCAGAATTTTGTTTTATTTGTTTATGGGATGTGGTATTGCTGACTAGGCTGGCATCTATTACCCACAGCCTTGAACTCCTGCTGTCCATGTGGTGTAGGTATACCCACAGTGCTGTTGGGTAGGGAGTTCCAGGATTTTGACCCAGCAATGATGGAGGAACAGCAATTATATTTCCGAGTCAGGTCATGCGTGACTTGGGAATTTGCAGGTGGTGGTGTTACCATGCATCTGCTGCTGTTGTTGTTCTAGGTAAAGGCAGAGGTTATAGGTTTGGAAGGTACTGTAGAAGAACCCTTGGCGAATTGCTACAGTGCATGTTGTAGATGGTATACACTGCTACCACAGTGTGCCGGTGGTGGAGGGGTGCCCATCAAGTGGACTGTTCTGTGCTGAATGGTGTTGAGCTTCTTGAGTGTTGGAACTGCACTCATGCAGGCAAGTGGCGAGTATTCCATCACGCTGCCTTGTAGATGGTGGAAAGAATGTGGAATTGCAGCCTCAATTGTCCTGATGCACCGAGCTTCCCTTTTTTGCTGTGCTCCTGTGAGGAAGAAAATTTGAGGGAAAGAGCTTCTGTGGGCCATGTTTATGCACACTCTAGCTCTGGCTTTAGAATGGTAAAAGCCTTGGGATAAATAAAATATGGGGATTAAGGATGGGTGTGGGAGAGGAAAAAAGCTCAAACAAAATATGTATCAGGTCACCAAAAGCTTGGATGATGCTATTAGATTTTTAAAGAAATTATTTGTTATGTCAGCCATTTCTTTCTCCACGTCCAGCAACACACTTGTTAATCCTTTACAGGAACCTTTCTGATATAGATCAAGATGGCAAACTTACAGCAGAGGAATTCATTCTGGCTATGCACTTAATTGACATGGCTATGTCGGGGCAGCCATTGCCTCCTGTACTGACTCGAGAATTGATCCCACCAACATTCAGGTGAGTAACCTACAGGTTGCTGAATTGATACAACTTTTGTTAATGTGGTAGCTCCATGTAATTGTGTTTTATTTGAAATTTTTTTAAAAAGGCTAATTTTCTGTTGACTGTATACTGTTGTAGACTAGGTCATATGATCCATTTGTGGTTCAGATCTAACTTGGAAAGAAAATTGGCCATATGTCAATTTGAATTTGCTAACATTACATGACCAGCTTAATAGCTGTGGTGGAAAATTATTTCTAAATTACGACATTACATGCAATGTCGTAATCAGTTGCTGTTGCGTTTTCATGCAAGAAAGTTTGGACACACATAAATGACAAATTGATTAGTGGAATGAGATGTGTGGCTATTCTAGCTGAGCATACAGTATAATCCTATGTTTAAATAATCTGGATTCCAACCTTTTTTAAAAAAAAACTTGATCACAATTTTATACCATGTGGAATATAGTTTGAAAAAATAGCCTTCATAACTTATCCGATTTGACAGATAAGGAGATAAACCTACTTAACTGGCCTTATTCCGTGCCACTGAATGCTGGTCACTTGAAGGCATAAAAGAGCACAAGTTGACTAATTCTGTAGTTCTCCTTCCCTGTGAGGAAGTGCGAGACCTTCAGTTGGTGCATCAACATAGCATGACTGAGACTGGAAAAAGATAAATTGAAAGTGCCAGACTACATCCTACCACCCTGATGCAATGTGCTGGAAACCCAGTACATAGTGCCATCCAGTCAACCCACCCGAGTTAGCCCAGTGTTTATCTAAAATAGTTTTGCTTCATTCGGGGGGAAAAAAATGAATTTTGTGTCTTTAAATTAGTAAGAGATGATTCTTCATTTTGACTGTTATTTTTGTATTGACTGCATGCAATGAATTGAATTTAACTCCTTACTTTGGAATCACTTAGATGTTACAGTCCAACAGTTCTATTTGAATATTGCAGAAGAGCCAGGTCTGGTAGTGGAATGTCTACTGGAAGCTCTTTGAGTATTGATCAAAGGGTACTTGAGGAACCACAAGAAGAGGAATCTGAAAAGAAATTGCCTGGTAAATTGTATTATTGCAGTGAAATACTTTGTGTGAACTACACCTTCCATTTCCAGCTACTTATAATGGACACCAATCAGCCATGATTTTCCCTTGTACCTGTTGAGAGGAATTTCTTGCCACCGTGCTGATAGACTGTTGGAGATTTCCATTTCCTCAGTTTGGATTGTCTGAAGTTTAACTTCTGTTCCTTTTTCTCATTTGAACTCTCTTCCACTATTAGAGTTGGTTTGAGCTCTGCCAAGTGCCAAGTAGAGCAAATGATTTCAGTTTGTGGTGGTGAAAAGTAGATGACTGTAGAGGTATGCACATTGAACTGCTCTTAGTTACCAGTAAGCCACTTGGATTGTTCCATCCTTCTGGGAAAGGAGGGGGAAAAGAAGGGGAAAGAAAGTGTTGCAGTGGGGAATTAATGGCAGTTGGACTTTTTTTTAGGGGATATTCCTGGACTCTATCTTCCATTTTATTGTACGTGCTAATTGTGAAGACTGTTAAATTGGTTAGTAAGGAGAAATCAAAAAGTAGGAGTTGAGGGCAGTTTTTCAGAGTTGGAAGTTGGTAGTGGAGTTCCACCTGGTTAGGTTTTGAGGCCACTTCTGATTACTGCCTATGGATGATTTTTGTATATAGGTCCAAAAAAAAAAAGCAGTTTGAAAATTTGCACATCACATCAAAATGGAAGGTATATTTAATTCTTTAGAAGAGTGAAGAGAATATTAAGATAGAGGAATGGAGTAAAAGTAGCAAATAGATTTCAGTGTCAGTGAGAGCTGATACTTCTAACTTTTAATAAGCTAAACAAGAGTTAACTATACTTTGAATGGAAGTAGGCTAGATGTTGTGGAAGGGCAGAGAAGTTTGGACATAAAAGCCAACACTGTTCGGGCTGATAAGGATCTTTTTAAAAATGCAAAGCTGGTGGAATTCTAGGTTTCATTGCAGTATAGAATGTAAGAGCTAATGATAAGCCTATATAAAACTTCAATAGCAATTCAGTTAGAGTACTGTGCAGTATTGGACGACTCATTATAGGAAAGATGATTGAGGCTTTAGAGAGTGATATGAAGATCCACTAGGATGCTGCCTGGTATGAGGAAATACAATTAGGATTTTCCCAGCTTTGTCCCACCCAAAGTGGTTATTGATCTTTGAGGTTATCCAATAATACTAACAAGCTGAGTGATTGAAGACTTTATTTTCATTTTTTTAATTGCTGGGAATTACAGTACAAAGTAATGAAAGTGTAAAAATATTTTTAACAAATCTTCAGTTATCTAATAGACTGGTTTGGAGTGACTTTTAATAAATGGGACATGATGAGCGGTGAAAATTTATAGGCCAAGTAAGATGACTTTCAAATTATGGGACCATTGTGATTTCAGCTGGTGCAATTGTATTTTGACTGCGGTTGCATGTTTTTCGGTGTGTGTTCTTATTGTCTTGCAACCTGTTTGCAGTGACATTTGAGGATAAGAAGCGGGAGAATTTTGAACGAGGAAACCTTGAACTTGAAAAGCGACGGCAAGTTCTTTTGGAGCAACAACGAAAGGAACAGGAACGTCTTGCTCAATTGGAACGAGCAGAGCAAGAACGAAAAGAGCGGGAGCGTCAAGAACAAGAAAGAAAAAGACAGATGGAACTAGATAAGCAGCTGGAGAAACAACGAGAGTTTGAGCGACAGAGGGAGGAGGAGAGAAGAAAGGAAATAGAAAGGCGGGAGGTAAACTTTGAACAGTAACAGTTTTGTGAATGTTTTAATTAAAAATTACATTTTAAGGATATAAGTGCAGCACAAGAAATGTCACAATTCTGCCTTTAAATACGTCGTTACGGCTTATTGCAAATCTGCCTACATTTGTATCTTGTTTACATGTCCACTACACGCTACATTTAAGTATTTGTGCTGGAGAATTGTTCTTCTTTGCAAATGCTTCATTTCTGAAAGATGCTGTTGATTTAAAATATTGACCTAAAAATTGCTTTTAAAAGGAAATATTTTGCACTTGCAAGCAATTGCATGTTATAAAATAGAATAATACAGCAGATAAGGAAGCCATTCAGCCCATTAAGTCTGCACCAGCTCTTTCAAAGAGCAATCCAGTTCATTACACTCTCCTGCTCTTGCCTCATAGCCTTGCAAATTTTTTCTCCTAAGTATTTATCTAATTCGTTTTTGAAGGCTACTTATGAATCAGTGTTCATGAACCTATCGGATGTTGCATTCCAAATCCTAACCACTTGTGTGTAAAAGGTTTTTCCTCATGCTGCCTCTGGTTCCTTTGGCACTACTATTGAAACTGTGTCCACCATTCTATCGAGCATTGCATTCCAAATCCTAACCACTTGTGTGTAAAAGGTTTTTCCTCATGTTCTCTCTGGTTCCTTTGCTAAGAGGTGATAGTGATTGCCCTGGATATCAAGGCAGCATTCAACTGAGTGTGGTGTCAAGGAGCCCTGATTAACCTGAAGTCAATGGGAGTCAAGGGGAAAGCTTTCCACTGTTTGGAGTCATATCTAGCACAAAGGAAGATGGTTGTGCTTGTTGGAGCCGCAGGATGTTGCTCAGGGTAGTGCCCTAGGCCCAACCATCTTCAGCTGCTTCATCAGTGATCTTCCCTCCATCATAAGGTCAGAAGTAGGAATGTTTGCTGTGCAGTACCATTTGGAACTTCTCATACTGAAGCATTCCGTGTCAATATGCAACAATACCTGGACAACATTCAGGATTGGGCTGATAAGTGGCAAGTAACAGTTGCGCCACACAAGTGCCAGGCAATGACCATCTCCAACAAGAGAGAATCTGACCATTTCCCCTTGACATTCAATGGCATTACCATTGCTGAATCCCCCACAATCGACATCCTGGGGGTTACCATTGACCATAGATACTGTGGCTACGAGAGCAGGTTAGAGGCTGGGAATTCTGCAGCAAGCAACCCACCTCCTGACTCCCCAAAGCCTGTTCACCATCTACAAGTCAGGAGTGTGATGGAATACTCTCCACCTGTCAGGATGAGTCCAGCTCCAACAATGCTCAGGAAGCTCAACACCATCCAGGACACAGCAGCTTGCTTGATTGGCACCCCATCCACCACCTTCAACATTCACTCCCTTCACCAATGCACAGATGCACTGCAGCAATGCACCAAGGCTCCTTTGACAGCACCTGCCAAACCTGGGACCTCTTCCACCTGGAAAAACAAGGACAGCAGATACATGGGAACACCGCCACCTGCAAGTTCCCCTCCCAGTCGCACACCATCCTGACTTGGAAATATATCGTCGTTCCTTTACTGTCGCTGAATCAAAATCCTGGAACTCCCTCCCTAACAGCACTGTTGGTGTACCTGCACTAGTTGGACTGCTGGGGTTCAAGAAGGCGACTCACCACCACCTTCTCGAGGGCAATTATGGATGGGCAACAGATGCTGGTCTTGTTAGCAATGCCCACATCCCACGAAAGAGTAAAAAAAAAAATCACCTTAAATCTGTGCCCTCTGGTTATCGACCCTTCTGCCATTGGAAACAGAGTAAATAAAGAGAAACTATCCAAACCCTTCATGATTTTAAACACTTCTTGTTGCCTTTTCTGCTGTAAGGAGAACATCCTCAGCTTCTCTGGTCTATCCACATAACTATAATCCCGTAAACCTCTTCTGTACCCTTTCCAAAGCCTTCACGTCCTTCCTGACGAGTGGTCCTCAGAACTCAAATACTGTACCTTGGGCTGGACTAGTGTTTATATAGTAATGGTTTCATTTCACGGAAGGAAGTGAAATTTGAGCTGAGGAGTCAATAGCAGTAGATCACACAGAATATTAACAGCTTTGTAATGTGGGTATTAGTGGTTTTCAGGACAGACCTTGTGTTCTATGTGGTATTGATACAAAATGTGTTCAGAATTTGTTTTTCCTTCCTTCCTGTAGCAGTATTTCATTTTAATTTCAGTTTACAAAACCGCATCATTGTTTTGGTCTTCAAATTAAGCTTCTGCGAAATTTATACAGATTAAATTTGTTTGCCAAATAGCTGATACCTACAGTTGCATTACAGACATGCACCCAACTTATCTATGCCTAGAGATCTTGGGTGTGCAGGGACCAAAATTTTGTATTCCCATATTTTTTTGGTACTTAACCACCTAAAACCATATAGCTGACCAGCAGAGAACACTGACCAACTTCTTGCTTATCTAGTAAGGAACCCTCCCGCCCACCACCTCCCTCCACAGAGCAATGTGGTAGAATACCAGCTAATATGCCGACCCTTCCAGGTCCGATTAATGAGGAGTGTGGTGTAGTCTACCAACCACTAGTATGTGACTGCAAAAGGTTCCAATTGTAGATCACCAACATGCCATCTTGGAGTAGTCTTGACCTTTAAGAAACACTGCTTACAAAGAGTTTCCCCTCTTTCATCCCCCATCTCCGAAGGATTGGCATTAGTGCTCTAAGAGGACATGGTCCATCAGGGCGGCTTAAGGTGGCAGGTTGAGCAGAACAACTCTCCATAAAATGTTCAACTTCCTAAATTTTTATCGGGTTGACTTAGAAGCATATACTTTTCCTAATCACTTTGAATAGTAAGTTCTAGACAATCGTAATACTAATTTAGGTCTTGTAAAAAAGCAAACATCACTAAATTATAAGAATGAAGTGTACCCTGTTTCCTTTTCTGATTTGAAACCGTCTCTTCTAAAAATGTGTTTGAACCAGAAAGTTTTGGTATAACTGCATGATCTCTTCTAGATGGTTTTGTACCTTGTGCTGGATTATAGCGTTTCATTAAATCAGATGTAACCTATAATGCCTATTTATATATTTTTTAAAAAGTGGAGCACACTTTTTAGTCCTTCAGTAGAGAAGTGCTGGAAGGAATTACCTGAGAATCTTTACAATGTCTTCAACAGCATGTTTTCTAATGTCGGAAACTTCATGAATCCTGATTAATTAGTTAAAATCAGTAGCAATATTATTCACTTTTGAATAAGGTTTTTTAAAAAAAAAAAAAAAGACCTTCTGCTTGGATATATACTAAACTTCTAATGGAACGAGAACAGGAAATAACCCATTTGCAATCAGTCGCAAATGTTTTTTTGCTTACCTGAGCTAGTGGCAACTCGTGTTCCAACTTGCTACTGAGGTAAACTTTTCAAATAGTCCCTTCAATCTATCCCCAAAAGAGACTGATGTAATTCATACCATGGCTTAAAGGTTTTGCACAAACTTAGCCCTCAAGGCAGCACTGACTGATACATCTCATCATGGTCACTGTCTAGCGCAACCCAAATACTGTACTCATTTGCCTATAAAGCATTTTTAAAATTCAATCATGGCATATGGGCGTCGCTGCCCAGGCCAGCATTTATTGCCGATCCCTAATTGCCCTTGAGAAGGTGGTGGTGAGCTGCCTTCTTGAACCGCTGCAGTCCATGTGGGGTAGGTATACCCACAGTGCTGTTAGGAAGGGAGTTCCAGGATTTTGACCCAGTGACAGTGAAGGAACGGCGATATAGTTCCAAGTCAGGATGGTGTGTGACTTGGAGGGGAACTTGCAGGTGATGGTGTTCCCATGTATTTGCTGCCCTTGTCCTTCTAGTTGGTAGTGGTCACGGGTTTGGAAGGTGCTGTCGAAGGAGCCTTGGTCATTGCTGCAGTGCATCTTGTAGATGGTACACACTGCTGCCACTGTGCATCAGTGGTGGAGGGAGTGAATGTTTGTAGATGGGGTGCCAATCAAGTGGGCTGCTTTGTCCTGGATGGTGTCGAGCTTCTTGAATGTTGTTGGAGCTGCACCCATCCAGGCAAGTGGAGAGTATTCCATCACACTCCTGACTTGTGCCTTGTAGATGATGGACAGGCTTTGGGGAGTCAGGAGGTGAGTTACTCGCTGCAAGATTCTTAGCCTCTGACCTGCTCTTGTAGCCACTGTATTTATATGGCTTCTCCAGTTCAGTTTCTGGTCAATGGTAGCCCCTAGGATGTTGATAGTGGGGGATTCAGCAATGGTAATGCCATTGAATGTCCAGTGGAGATGGTTAGATTCTCTCTTGTTGGAGATGGTCATTGCCTGGCACTTGTGTGGCGCGAATGTTATTTGCCACTTAGCCCAAGCCCGGATATTGTCCAAGTCTTGCTGCATTTCTACATGGACTGCTTCAGTATCTGAGGAGTCACGAATGGTGCTGAACATTCTGCAATCATCAGCGAACATCCCCACTTCTGACCTTCTGATTGAAGGAAGGTCATTGATGAAGCAGCTGAAGATGGTTGGGCCTAGGACACTACCCTCAGGAACTCCTGCAGTGATGTCCTGGAGCTCAGATGATTGACCTCCAACAACCACAACCATCTTCCTTTGCGCTAGGTATGACTCCAACCAGCGGAGGGTTTCCCCCCTGATTCCCATTGTCCTCAGTTTTGCTAGGGCTCCTTGATGCCATACTCGGTCAAATGCTGCCGATGTCAAGGGCAGTCATTCTCCTCTCGCCTCCTGAGTTCAGCTCTTTTGTCCATGTTTGAACCAAGGCTGCAATGAGGTCAGGGGCTGAGTGGCCCTGGCGGAATCCAAACTGAGCGTCAGTGAGCAGGTTGTTGCTAAGCAAGTGCTGCTTGATGGCACTGTTGATGACACCTTCCATCACTTTACTGATGATTGAGAGTAGACCGATGGGATGGTAATTGGCTGGGTTGGACTTGTCCTGCTTTTTGTGTACAGGACATACCTGGGCAATTTTCCACATTGCAGGGTAGATGCCAGTGTTGTAGCTGTACTGGAACAGCTTGGCTCGGGGCGCAGCAAGTTCTGGAGCACAGGTCTTCAGTACTATTGCCGGAATATTGAAGGGCCCATAGCCTTTGCAGTATCCAGTGCCATCAGTCGTTTCTTGATATCAAACAGAGTGAATCGAATTGGCTGACGTTCTGGCATCTGTGATGCTGGGGACTTCAGGTGGAGGCCGAGATGGATCATCAACTCGGCACCTCTGGCTGAAGATTGTTGCAAATGCTTCAGCCTTATTTTTCGCACTGATGTGCTGGGCTCCCCCATCATTGAGGATGGGGATGTTTATGGAGCCACCTCCTCCAGTTAGTTGTTTAATTGTGGCAGGACTGCAGAGCTTAGATCTGATCCGTTGGCTATGAAATCGCTTGGCTCTGTCTATCGCATGCTGCTTACGCAGTTTGGCACGCAGATAGTCCTGTGTTGTAGCTTCACCAGGTTGACACTTTATTTTGAGGGATGCTTGGTGCTGCTCCTGGCATGCCCTCCTGCACTCTTCTTTGAACCAGGGTTGGTCTCCTGGCTTGATGGTAATGGTAGAGTGGGGGATATGCTGGGCCATGAGGTTCCAGATTGTGGTTGAGTACAATTCTGCCGTTGCTGATGGTTCACATCGCCTCATGGATGCCCAGTTTTGCATTGCTGGATCTGTTCGAAATCTATCCCATTTAGCACGGTGATAGTGCCATACAACATGAAGGAGGGTATTTTTTTTTTTTTAGAGATACAGCACTGAAACAGGCCCTTCGGCCCACCGAGTCTGTGCCGACCATCAACCACCCATTTACACCAATCCCACACTAATCCCATATTCCTATCACATCCCCACCTGTCCCTATATATTTCCCTACCACCTACCTATACTAGGGGCAATTTATAATGGCCAATTAACCTATCAACCTCAATGTGAAGGTGGGACTTTGTCTCCACAAGGACTGTGCGGTGGTCACTCCTACCAATACTGTGATGGACAGTTGCATCTGCGGCAGGCAGATTGGTGAGGATGAGGTCAAGTATGTTTTCCCCTCTTGTTGGTCCCCTTACCACCTGCCACATACCCAGTCTAGCAGATATATCCTTTAGGACTCGGCCAGCTCGGTCAGTAGTGGTGCTACTGAGCCGCTCTTGGTGATGGACATTGAAGTCCCCCACCCCATTCTGTGCCCTTACCACCCTCAGTGCTTCCTCCAAGTGCTGATCAACATGGCGGAGTACTGGGTCATCAGCTGAGAGAGGGCAGTAGGTGGTAATCAGCAGGAGGTTTTCTTGCCCATGTTTGACCTGATGCCATGAGACTTCATGGGGTCCAGAGTCGATTGTTGAGGACTCCCAGGGCAACTCCCTCCCTGCTGTATACCACTGTGCCGCCACCTCTGCTGGGTCTGTCCTGGCGGTGGGACAAGACATACCCAGGGATGGTGATGGCAGTGTCTGGGACATTGTCTCTCAGGTATGATTCCATGAGTATGACTGTCAGGCTGTTGTTTGACTGGTCTGTGGGACAGCTCTCCAAATTTTGGCACAAGCCCCCAGATGTTGGTAAGGAGGACTTTGCAGGGTCGACGGGGCTGGATTTGCCGTTGTCGTTTCCGGTGCCTAGGTCGAGGCCGGGTGGTCCGTCCGGTTTCATTCCTTTTTATTGGCTTTGTAGCGGTTAGATACAACTGAGTGGCTTGCTAGGCCATTTCAGAGGGAATGTAAGAGTCAACCACATTGCTGTGGGTCTGGAGTCACATGTAGGCCAGACCAGGTAAGGACAGCAGATTTCCTCCCCTAAAGGACATTAGTGAACATTTATTCGATACACTAATGAAAATACATATGAAGACAAGTACAGACGTATAAAGTTGCCTTTTTAAAATTGAAAGGCCATAAAAAAGTCATATCCAATTCATCACTCAATAAAACCAGTGCTTTTAAAAGCTGGAGCCCCACTGAAAATAACTCCATTTGTTCCATTTTTAATTTGGAGTGGTTTTTCAAATGTTGAGTGATAACTAAATCAACTAGCACAAACAATTTGAAGTAATTGAATTATGAAGGGCGAATAAACTTGTAATCTTTGCATTTCGAACTGCCACCAGTTATGCCGAGTTTAGTGAGGAAAGATTTCAGGGTCGTCATTATTTGCTGCATTTCTTAATCTACAATGTTACTTAACATTGCTGTTTTGACGACAGGCAGCAAAACGTGAACTTGAAAGGCAGCGCCAACTAGAGTGGGAGCGGAATCGTCGGCAAGAACTCTTGAACCAACGAAACAAAGAACAAGAAGATATCGTAGCCTTGAAAGCAAGAAAAAAGACTTTAGAGTTTGAACTTGAAGCCCTTGTGAGTTCATATATGAACAAACCTATCCATTATTTTGGAGTAGAGACTGTTGAATTGACAGATGTTTTTTCTTCCGTTAGAATGATAAAAAGAATCAGTTGGAAGGCAAGCTTCAAGACATCCGATTTCGTCTTTCGACTCAAAAACATGAGATTGAGCATACAAATCAGACACGGGAGTTACGAATTTCAGAAATCACGCATCTACAGCAACAGTTGCAGGTTGGTTTTTAATTGTGAAAGTTTAAGTTATCAGCATACAATTTCTGAGGTACAAGGCCCTCCAACTGATCGGTTGATGCTCAACCCCAATAGGACAAGAATATACATTTAGGCATACTAACTTTTTTTTCTTTCTTCAAACCTGTAGGAATTTCAACAGATGCTCAGTCGACTGATTCCTGAGAAACAGTCTCTCAATGACAAATTGAAGCAGGTCCAACAGAACAGTCTACCTAGTAAGGCTTGTTTTTGAATTGGTACATTTTTGAAAAAGCTTAACTTTTTGTGTATGCACAAGAGTGAATTTGGTTGTAAGATATAATAGTCCATTTGAATTTGAACACGATGCAGCAGAACAGAAAGGACTTCATTTGCAGTATTGTTCTAGCTAGGAAATTGGGCTTTGTCAGTTGAACTAGATTAATTTCAGCATTTGACTACTGGCTTTGCTATTTGTTTGTTTTGTTCTTTTTGCTACTGGTGCCTTTTAATCATTCTCCACCACCATCACCACTGTAACGACTGGGTGAGAAAGGTGTCTAGGGGTCTTTCTCAGCCTTCACCTGGTCTTAGTGTAACAGAGTTATATTTTTAAACAGACCGTGTTTTGAACTCTCATTTGGTGAATCCTTGTTCACCGCTTTCCAATTCCTCCTCCTCCTTTGGCCTCCTTGTCTCGGGAGACAATGGGTAAGCGCCTGGAGGTGGTCAGTGGTTTGTGGAGCAGTGCCTGGAGTGGCGATAAAGGCCAATTCTCGAGTGACAGGCTCATCCACGGGTGCTGCAGAAAAAATTGGTTGTCGGGGCTGTTACACAGTTGGCTCTCCACTTGCGCTTCTGTCTTTTTTCCTGCCAACTGCTCAGTCTCTTCGGCTCGCCACGCTTTAGCCCCGCCTTTATGGCTGCCCGCTTTCCAATTAGGCAAAGAAATGAGCTCAAACAGGCTTTCATAGGTTTAAAGAAGAAAAGTGAAATTTATTAAAACTTAAAGTTTAATTTGGTTAATGCCTATGGATATACGCCGCACCCTACGCTGGCATGCACACGCGATATGCACCTGCAAATAGAAACAGAAAAGAGAGAAGAAAAATAGAGTAGAGAGGTTTGAGGCAATCTCGGAAGAGGTTTTTTTTTTACTGTACTTCGAGCTCGCTGTAGGGCCCTTGATTGTAAGTAGTCTTGTTTTTCGTTGAGGCCCAGTATTCTTCTTAAACCTTGTTCACTGCAGGAGACTTTTCTCTCTCGGGGTTCGCATGTCTTCAATGGATTTCGAAACTAGTGAGTGAGATGAGAGCAGACAGGAGAGAGATGTTCTCAATCCAGGAGTTAGGAGCTTTTTGTATTCAAATTCTCTGTGGCAAGTTCAAGTTCAAAAAGCTCAGGTTGTCCAGCAGGTTAGTCATGTGACTAGGGGGTGTGACCACATCTGTTTGTGTATTTGGCCATCTTGGCAGTCAACCTGGAATGCGAGCTCCTCTGCTCTCAATGTCTGGTAATCAAAAGTCCATTGTGGATTAAGTTGGAGTATGGAGTGGTTTGTTTGTTCCAACACTGTCTGTTAATATGCAAAAAAAAAAAGTCTCTCCAGCCAAGGATTTGGTATTGCTTTCTTTTTTTAGAAAAAAGTTCTTTCTTTACTCCAGTAACCACTTAAAAATCAATGTTCATGTGGCGAAATGAATGTGCCTCATTCTTAGCAGGTAGGGACCTGCATGACGCCACATATACGATGTCTACCTGAAACCAGCAGTCAGCTAAAGCCAACAGCAAAATACTGGGGATGTTGGAAATCTGAAATAAAAACAGAAAATGTTGGGAAGACTCAGCAAGTCAGGCAATATCTGTGGGGAGAGAAAGAGTTGATTCAGGTCTAGGTCCTTTCAGAACTGAAACGTTAACTCCATCAACTTAACCAGTTACTCTCCTGAAATGTCAGATTTTTTTGCACTTTGCAATAATGGACCTGGATAACATTTTAGTAGCTTCGTCCATTGTCCCATTAATCTACTTTCAGCGTTTTTATTTTTCTGAGCCCTATCTTATTGTTTGACAAGACAACATTTTGGAAAACCAGCTGAATTAATTACCTTCTAGTTTATACAGATTCTATTGCATCCTGTGCTAAACAAGGACTGCATCAATGTGGAAATTGTAATTTAAAAAATATATAATTGTTAGATTAAGTAGCGGACAATGAACAAAGAAAATTACAGCACAGGAACAGGTCCTTCGGCCCTCCAAGCCTGCGCCGATCCAGATCCTCTATCTAAACATGTCGCCTATTTTCTAAGGGTCTGTATCTCTTTGCTTCCTGCCCATTCATGTATCTGTCTAGATACATCTTAAAAGACGCTATCGTGCCCGCCTCTACCACCTCCGCTGGCAACGCGTTCCAGGCACCCACCACCCTCTGCGTAAAGAACTTTCCACGCATATCCCCCCTAAACTTTTCCCCTCTCACTTTGAACTCGTGACCCCTAGTAATTGAATCCCCCACTCTGGGGGAAAAAGCTTCTTGCTATCCACCCTGTCTATACCTCTCATGATTTTGTACACCTCAATCAGGTCCCCCCTCAACCTCCGTCTTTCTAATGAAAATAATCCTAATCTGCTCAACCTCTCTTCATAGCTAGCGCCCTCCATACCAGGCAACATCCTGGTGAACCTCCTCTGCACCCTCTCCAAAGCATCTACATCCTTTTGGTAATGTGGCGACCAGAACTGCACGCAGTATTCCAAATGTAGCCGAACCAAAGTCTTATACAACTGTAACATGACCTGCCAACCCTTGTACTCAATACCCCATCCGATGAAGGAAAGCATGCCGTATGCCTTGTTGATCACTCTATTGACCTGCGTTGCCACCTTCAGGGAACAATGGACCTGAACACCCAAATCTCTGTGTACATCAATTTTCCCCAGGGCTTTTCCATTTACTGTATAGTTCACTCTTGAATTGGATCTTCCAAAATGCATCACCTCGTATTTGCCCTGATTGAACTCCATCTGCCATTTCTCTGCCCAACTCTCCAATCTATTTATATTCTGCTGTATTCTCTGACAGTCCCCTTCACTATCTGCTACTCCACCAATCTTAGTGTCGTCTGCAAACTTGCTAATCAGACCACCTATACTTTCCTCCAAATCATTTATGTATATCACAAACAACAGTGGTCCCAGCACGGATCCCTGTGGAACACCACTGGTCACACGTCTCCATTTTGAGAAACTCCCTTCCACTGCTACTCTCTGTCTCCTGTTGCCCAGCCAGTTCTTTATCCATCTAGCTAGTACACCCTGGACCCCATGCGACTTTCTCCATCAGCCTACCATGGGGAACCTTATCAAACGCCTTGCTGAAGTCCATGCATATGACATCTACAGCCCTTCCCTCATCAATCAACTTTGTCACTTCCTCAAAGAATTCTATTAAGTTGGTAAGACATGACCTTCCCTGCACAAAACCATGTTGCCTATCACTGATAGGCCCATTTTCTTTCAAATGGGAATAGATCCTATCCCTCAGTATCTTCTCCAGCAGCTTCCCTACCACTGACGTCAGGCTCACCGGTCTATAATTACCTGGATTATCCCTGCTACCCTTCTTAAACAAGGGGACAACATTAGCAATTCTCCAGTCCTCCGGGACCTCACGCGTGTTTAAGATATCTGTTAAGGCCCCAGCTATTTCCTCTCTCGCTTCCCTCAGTAACCTGGGATAGATCCCATCCGGACCTGGGGACTTGTCCACCTTAATGCCTTTTAGAATACCCAACACTTCCTCCCTCCTTATGCCGACTTGACCTAGAGTAATCAAACATCTGTCCCTAACCTCAACATCCGTCATGTCCCTCTCTCTCCTCTGTGAATACCGATGCAAAGTACTCGTTTAGAATCTCACCCATTTTCTCTGACTCCACGCATAACTTTCCTCCTTTGTCCTTGAGTGGGCCAATCCTTTCTCTAGTTACCCTCTTGCTCCTTATATATGAATAAAAGGCTTTGGGATTTTCCTTAACCCTGTTTGCTAAAGATATTTCATGACCCCTTTTAGCCCTCTTAATTCCTCGTTTCAGATTGGTCCTTCATTCCCGATATTCTTTCAAAGCTTCGTCTTTCTTCAGCGTCCTACACCTTATGTATGCTTCCTTTTTCCTCTTAGCTAGTCTCACAATTTCACCTGTCATCCATGGTTCCCTAATCTTGCCATTTCTATCCCTCATTTTCACAGGAACATGTCTCTCCTGCACGCTAATCAACCTCTCTTTAAAAGCCTCCCACTTATCAAATGTGGATTTACTTTCAAACAGCTGCTCCCAATCTACATTCCCCAGCTCCTGCCGAATTTTGGTATAGTTGGCCTTCCCCCAATTTAGCACTCTTCCTTTAGGACCACTCTCGTCTTTGTCCATGAGTATTCTAAAAGTTACGGAATTGTGATCACTATTCCCAAAGTAGTCCCCTACTGAAACGTCAACCACCTGGCCGGGCTCATTCCCCAACACCAGATCCAGTATGGCCCCTTCCCGAGTTGGACTATTTACATACTGCTCTAGAAAACCCTCCTGGATGCTCCTTACAAATTCTGCTCCATCTGGACCTCTAACACTAAGTGAATCCCAGTCAATGTTGGGAAAATTAAAATCTCCTATCACCACTACCCTGTTGCTCCTACATCTTTCCATAATCTGTTTCCATATTTGTACCTCTATCTCACTCTCGCTGTTGGGAGGCCTGTAGTACAGCCCCAACATTGTTACTGCACCCTTCCTATTTGAGTTCTACCCATATTGCCTCACTGCTTGAGTCCTCCATAGTGCCCTCCTTCAGCACAGCTGTGATATCCTCTTTGACCAGTACTGCAACTCCTCCACCCCTTTTACCTCCCTCTCTATCCCGCCTGAAGCATCGATATCCTGGGATATTTGTTTGCCAATCATGCCCTTCCCTCAACCAAGTCTCAGTAATAGCAATAACATCATACTCCCAGGTACTAATCCAGGCCCTAAGTTCATCTGCCTTACCTACTACACTTCTTGCATTAAAACAAATGCACCTCAGACCACCAGTCCCTTTGCGTTCATCATCTGCTCCCTGTCTACTCTTTCCCTTAGTCATGCTGACTTCATTATCTAGTTCCTTACAGGCTTTAGTTACTACCTGCTTACTGTCCACTGACCTCATTTGGTTCCCATCCCCCTGCCACATTAGTTTAAAAAATTAGTTTAAATGCTTTGATTGCAACAGTTTTTGGGTGTTAACATTCAATGCAATGAGACATTTCACAAGATTCCGTCATCTGTAATTTACTTCACTTTTGTCAACATGGAGGAAATGGTTAAATTGGAAAAGCTTTGTTACCCAGCATGCGCTGGACCCGAGATGTGCCGGGTAATAGAAAGTTCTGATTAATCAAGAGTTGTACTACCAAGGCAATACAATGCAACAGTTTTAATTTTGAGAGAAATGATTACATGCAAAGAAAAAATTTGTACAATATAAAAATCTCGATGCAGTAAAGATGCGTAGAATTCTTGAACAGTAAACTTCATGTATAAATTATGCTAAAGCACTATATGTAGAAGGTGATGGGGAGATAAATCAAGATACTACATAAGCACAGCGACACAAATAGGTACACGACTGGCAGTGCCACTAAGATAACTATCGGCAGCATCGCTAACTACAGTACAGCAATGCCGAGAACAATCGCTGCACTCAGGGAAACTTGGCATTGAGAGACGAGCCTCAGAAGATTTCTGAAATTCCAGGTAACAGAGCTTTCTGGTTGGTCAAGTGCCGGATAGCAAAAATTTTGCTGTATATTAATAGGAATTTTTGTGATGCCAAATTTAAAAAGGAATATCAGGGCAGTCTATAAAAGCATCTTTGAGTTTGTAGTGTAAAAATTGTGATCATTGAAATTTGCATACGGATGTCTTATGTGGTCGTGATTGTGACTGAGGTTATGGTACTTGAAACCAGACTGAGGTTTCAAATACCACCATTGCAAGTTGAAAATAGGGTTCAATAAATCTAGTCAATTGTTGCTTGACAAATGGCAATGAAATCTGTTGGATTGTTTAGAAAAAACTAATATGCCTCAGGAAATGGAGCTTGGCACCTATACCCAGTCACTTCAGTTGCACTATGTGGTTGACTCTCAATATATGAAGTGCAGCAAATGCTGTTTTGCGGTTATTGCGCACATCAAGGAGAATTCTTCTTTTCAAGTATGATTAGAATCTGTATGGAAGGGGTTAAAATAGGATCACATGGGGTATTTCTCGAAGGAAAATCTATTGATTTTGTTCCAGATGAACTGACCACAGCATTCTTAAATGTCAATTGAAAAGACTGAACAGAAATAACTGTCAGGTATCAATTGGCTTGAGTGATTGCATTCCATGACGAGCATCCTAGTGCATTGTCAGTGACTGCCTTCATTCATTGTTAATAAACAGCCATCTGTTCTAGTGTATCTGATAGTCATTTGTTGTTTTCTCCCAATCTCTGGGGGTTTTCACAAGCTACCTGCCAGCAGATCAATAGGCAGACCCTAAAATAAAAGCAAAATACTGCGGATGCTGGAAATCTGAAACAAAAACAAGAAATGCTGGAATCACTCAGCAGGTCTGGCAGCATCTGTGGAAAGAGAAGCAGAGTTAACGTTTTGGGTCAGTGACCCTTCTTCGGAACTGACAAATATTAGAAAAGTCACAGATTATAAGCAAGTGAGGTGGGGGTGGGGCAAGAGATAACAAAGAGAAGGTGCAGATTGGACCAGGCCACATAGCTGACCAAAAGGTCACGGAGCAAAGGCAAACAATATGTTAATGGTGTGTTGAAAGACAAAGCATTAGTACAGATTAGGTGTGAATACACTGAATATTGAACAGCAACAAGTGCAAACTTGAAAAAAACAGTGGGTAAACAAACTGAACAAACTAAGTTGAAATGAAATAAATGCAAAAAAAGATTGTAAAAATGTAAAAAAGAATGTAAAAAAAAAAGGAAGAAAAAAATAACTAAAAATGAAAGTAAAATGGGGGGCTGTCATGCTCTGAAATTATTGAACTCCATGTTCAGTCCGGCAGGCTGTAGTGTGCCTAATCGGTAGATGAGATGCTGTTCTTCGAGCTTGCGTTGATGTTCACTGCAACACTGCAGCAATCCCAGGACAGAGATGTGAGCATGAGAGCAGGGGCGAGTGTTGAAATGGCAAGCAACCGGAAGCTCAGGGTCCTGCTTGCGGACTGAGCGGAGATGTTCCGCAAAGCGGTCACCCAGTCTGCGCTTGTCTCCCCAATGTAGAGGAGACCACACTGTGAGCAGCGAATACAGTATACTACATTGAAAGAAGTACAAGTAAATCGCTGCTTCACCTGAAAGGAGTGTTTGGGGCCTGGGATAGTGAGGAGAGAGGAGGTAAATGGGCAGGTATTTCCCCCCACTGTGGTTGACAGGGCCCTCAACCGTGTCCGACCCATTCCCCTCCCAGAACCGTGACAGGGTTCCCCTTGTCCTCACTTTTCATCCCACCAGCCTCCATATCCAAAGGATCATCTTCCGCCATTTTCGCCACCTCCAGCGTGATGCCACTACCAGTCGCATCTTCCCCTCCCTTCCCCTGTCAGCTTTCCGAAAGGATCGTTCCCTCCACGACACCCTGGTCCACTCCTCCATTACCCCACTCCTTCATTACCCCCACCACCTCGTCCCCGTCCCAGGGCACCTTCCCCTGCAATCGCAGGAGGTGTAATACCTGCCCATTTACCTCCTCTCTCCTCACTATCCCAGGCCCCAAACACTCCTTTCAGGTGAAGCAGCGATTTACTTGTACTTCTTTCAATGTAGTATACTGTATTCGCTGCTCACAGTGTGGTCTCCTCCACATTGGGGAGACCAAGCACAGACTGGGTGACCGCTTTGCGGAACATCTCCGCTCAGTCCGCAAGCAGGACCCTGAGCTTCCGGTTGCTTGCCATTTCAACACTCCCCCCTGCTCTCATGCTCACATCTCTGTCCTGGGATTGCTGCAGTGTTCCAGTGAACATCAACGCAAGCTCGAAGAACAGCATCTCATCTACCGATTAGGCACACTACAGCCTGCCGGACTGAACATTGAGTTCAATAATTTCAGAGCATGACAGCCCCCCATTTTACTTTCATTTTTAGTTATTTTTTCTTTTTTTTTACATTCTTTTTTACATTTTTTTACAATCTTTTTTTGCATTTATTTCATTTCATCTTAGTTTGTTCAGTTTGCTTACCCACTGTTTTTTTCAGGGTTTTATTTCAGGTTTGCACTTGCTGCTGTTCAATATTCAGTGTATTCACACCTAATCTGTACTAATGCTTTGTCTTTCAACACACCATTAACATATTGTTTGCCTTTGCTCCGTGACCTTTTGGTCAGCTATGTGGCCTGGTCCAATCTGCACCTTCTCCTTTGTTATCTCTTGCCCCACCCCCACCTCACTTGCTTATAATCTGTGACTTTTCTAATATTTGTCAGTTCCAAAGAAGGGTCACTGACCCGAAACATTAACTCTGCTTCTCTTTCCACAGATGCTGCCAGACCTGCTGAGTGATTCCAGCATTTCTTGTTTTTGTTGTAATAGGTAGACCCTAGCTTGGGTTAATGGATTTCACTTTTGACTGTTTCAAATCAGTTATAGAATCATATTGTACGGCACAGGAGGCTATTCGGCCCATTGAGCCTGTGCCATCTTTTTTTTTGCGCAATCCAGTTAGTTCCGCTACCACATCCCTGCAGTTTTTTTCTACAATCATTTGTCAAATTCCCTTTTTTTTTTTCAATCTATTTGGATGTAGATTAGCTGGAGTCCACTGTGTGGCAGATAGCCTATCAAAGACTTCCTCTTATATTTTCTCAGCCAATCTTTAATAAGCAGTCAGTGAGTGAATCTCTCAACCAATAGGGGAAAAGTGCCAGTTAGGCTGGGGAAAGTTGCAATAAATGGACTTCTGCTTTTTTTGTCTGTTTAGAGAAAGTATGTCGCATCTTTGTGTATATTGAATAACGAAGAGAAATATAGTTTATATATCGCAGTTAAATCTATCTTTTGTAAAGTAGCCTTGTTGGTCCAAAACCCGAGTCTTGATTTTGTCCAATCATTTTGGACAGGAGAATTTGTGTGGCAGTGCATGGTATTTTTCAGAAGCTGGTTTCTATATA